>NC_143568.1:109471688-109782532 GCF_054136105.1 Typopeltis vanoorti
TTTACTAGATATAAGATTTTGCATGCATGGGACAACCCTGAAAGAAACTAGCTTTCCTTAGTATTTATATATGATTGTAATCTTAACAAGAGTGAATTTATATAATTGTATAGTGTATTTTAAAGTTGTAGAATAAACATGTATTCTTTTTCCAAACTGGGTCTTACCTGACTAAGAGCGTCAACTCACCACTCTAAAAATACGAACTTGTCGCGGGAGGGTAAGGTTAAGTTGAGATATTTGGCCACGACTGACTGAGGGAGTTAACAGGTAGCTACATATTTGGGTTATTGGAAGTATCTCCCTGAATAGTGCATTTTATTATTATAGGGCATAAACTGGCACAGTCATTAAATAATATAAATGTGTTTATGCCTAAAAAGGAGATAGGATCAAAAATCTAGGTCTGTATACTTAGAGCAATTGATTAGTACGTTTGAAAAATACGACTTAAGTGAATTTGCATATATAACGAAACAACAGTTGTCTTTGTGTGTGTGTTACAAGTGTTGTTTATACTCCCTGAAGATGTCTTAGTAATGAAATGAAATACTAGAAGCACTGAAATTAGTTTTTAATCCTTTCCTACTGCTGTCAATACCCCCCCCCCCACTAAACCTTCAGCATGACATTGAAAACATCAACTGCTTCTGAATGAAGAATATAGAACAACTAAAACATTTCAGCTATTGAGGGATACGTTTTAGTGAAGATTACAAATTAAATTTGGAAATACGCAGTAGAATTAGCAAAGCATGTATGGTAGGAAATCAGCTGTATAAATAATTATGGAATAAGAGAAAAATTAGTCAAAACACTAAACTTGCAGATAAGACAGTGTTGATACCAATTTTTACTTGTGGATCTGAGAATGTTGGGTTAGAAACAAAACACTTGACCAAAGACGGAGACCGCGTTTATGAGAGTTCTGAGAAAGATTAGGAGAATGGTAGTATCATATTAAAAATGAGAATATTAGGGGAAAAAATCGACATTCTAAGAGCATTTAGGAATGTGTTAGCAGTGCTATTTCCAGTGGTCACTTAAAAGAATGGGAAAGGAAAGGTTAGAAAACAAGTATTATTGTTATTATTATGGCAGAAAATGATGAAGACTAAGGCTTAGTTGGATTGATATAGTGAGATGTGCTTCAGAAGGCAGAAATATAAGATTTGATAATATTGGAGTTTTCACAGATAACAGGTTCATTTGGAGGAAAATTGTTGATTTAATATTGATCTAACTTTTTCCCTGTTGTACTGGAGGCTATTTTGAGCATTCTCTTTCATTCAAAATGCTATTTTCCAACCATCCAAACTTAACTATATACAAATCCCAAAATTACCCATGCTTGGAGTGCTGGTCACATGTTTGGGGTGGTGCTCCTGAGCTTCCCTGGAAATCCTTGATGCTGTTCAGAGGAGAGTAATTTGATTCATAGATGATCCCTTTCTTGCAAATTCCTTTCAATCTTGTCTTGAAAGTTTTTTCACTTGGTTATACTATAAATTAAAGATGCCAAGATAAAGGATTAAACCAGAATATAATTTCTTGGCATCTTTAATTTATAGTATAACCAAGTGAAAAAACTTGCAACATCTATCTCTAATCCAGAGTATTTTAATAACTTTTAATAAATTTTGGCTACTCGTATATGGAAATATGACTTCTGCATTACCTAAATCTTGGTATCACCCTGGGTCTGGTTCCCACTGATGAGACCAGTAAAGGTCGAAACTGGTCTTGGTAGTGACCCTTCCCATAGTGCATGGCATTATATATGTCTGAAAGGATATGTGCTTTGCATTATGGGATAGTAAGGCAAGAGATGTGAAGTCATTAGCTTCTATATACGAGTTGCCCAGTCCTGAAGATACTTCACGCACAAACTTTGTGGTTGCTTACATTTGGATAAAAATTAAACCAAGAATACCCTTTAATCTCTGTCTAACAGATGCAATGTTTCAGCATTGTGTCTATTCTATAGGTACTTCAGTGGTCATTTCTCTGCTGATGAACTGGCATCCATCATTCCTCCACTTTCTGTTGCAGTTGTCAATACAACAGCAGCTAGCCAGTGCTGAACCTGCTCTTCTTCTTCGTTTATTCCATTTGCCTCCATCCTCTGGAATAGCCTACCTCAAGAAGTATTTCCAGCTAATCCCTTCAACTTTTCAGAAAAAAAATGGCAGTAGACTTCTATCTGATTTCTCACCTGCATCCCAGATATGGCACTGATGTGCTTAGTTTGTAGGTTCTTCAAACGTCTCGGGGAGGGGGAGTTCCCTTAGACTTAGTGATACACCAAAAGTCTGAACTGTTGTTTGGGGGTGGGAGCAATGTTTTCTGAGTAATCTCTGAATTTCATTTGCTGATGGTTTTGTTTCAGCTGAGGTTTTCGACTTGAGCTATTGTTCTCTGGGTAATAATAATGAAGCCATGTGTCATCAACAGTCATAATATGAGTCAAAAAAATGAGCCAAAATTCCTTGAGATGACATCACATGTTCTCTCTTTTGGTCCGCATTCAAACATTTGGGACCCACTTTGCTGAAAACTTCTGCCTATCCAGATGTTGGTGAATAATGACCCCAACCTGTTCTCTGGATGTGCACAGAGTCTTTGCAATGTTTTTGATTGGTATTCGTCTATCATCATGGCATGCACTGCATCGATTTTTTCAGACAGGATGATCTTCCTGACCTGGGGGCATCTGTTGTCTAAGGATGCCCAGTTTTAAACTTGGCAACTCATCTGGCAACTATTGGATATGCTGGAGCACAGTCCCCTAAAGTCCCCAACAAAGGTTGGTGAATCTCAGTTGCATTTGCAGACTTTTTTTACAGCACGAAAAACTTGATGATGGCCTGCACCTCTTTTTGAATTTCTTCAAAATCTCTGGCATGTCTTCTTATATATCCTTTGAAACATGCAGGTTAAAGGGGTTTAAGATGGTTCTTTATTGTGATTATATCAGTTTCTTTAATATCATATTTGTTCTAGTTGTTTATCAGAACTTTTCAGTTCCCCCCCCCCCCTTATAACTCTCCCCAACTTTTTTACATTATCTGCAAACAGCTGTATATTATTATTATAATGGCACCAACATGGAGTCAGAAGACTCCTCGTGGGATATATTAACAAACTTCTGCAATCTCGCACCCTCAATCTATCCTCATAGGAAACATTCCACAGACCACTCATCGGGTTTTAAAACTTGGGAAACAAAGATAGGATGCAGAGTATAGGATTTGTGAGGATGTTTTAGAGGAGGTGGAGGAGATGAAAGATCTGGGGGTGATGGTGGATAGTGACTAAAAATTTCATGGACATTTTGCTAAAATTATGAGAACAGTACAGCAGATTATGGGAATGATGCAGAGAACACTGACATGTAGAAGTATCATATATCACCATTAAAGTCCTTTCCAGTGTTACATATAAAATGGCCCAAAATAGACCCTGGGACACACACACTAATGACTTCCCTCTTCTGGGATATCACTCTCCTATATACAACAAAACACAACATACACTCTCCCATACATGCATACCTAGTTTTGAATCCTTGTCCTCACTAACTTCCCCATATACAACCTATCAGTTGGATAATAGATTAGTGTGTTGAATTGGATATCGGCTGTCTGTTCCAGTTTAACTACTAGTTTGTCGTGTGGCAATCTATCGTTACCCTTTGCAAAATCTAAATATACTACTACCGTATTTTCCCCAAAATAAGACCTAACCGGAAAATAAGCCCTAGCATGATTTTTCAGGATGCTCATAATATAAGCCCTACCCCCAAAATAAGCCCCAGTTAAGATCGCAGCCAGACGGACGCATTTAGTATGTCCGTTGCAACACATAACGGATGTATTGAATTATAAAATAATGATATTGATATATAATTAAATATAAATAAATAATATTATTGACATTAATACTTAAAATGAATGATAATATAAATTATAATTAAGTATTTGTGAATACCCAGCGGGTGCCTTTGGATGAGAGGTAAACATCTATGTAAACAGATGAACTCGAGACTTATTGCTGAATGACCAATCGGAGTACAGACACAATGCACGAATAACGTGCACACTTGATAATGGACGGATGTGGTTGTATCTAATATGAATCTTCATAATTCAATGTGTCGTGTGTTGTAATGAGCGTACTTAATGTACATGTTCTACATGAAAATTTAAGACATCCTCTGAAAGTAAGCCCTAATGCTTCTTTTGGAGCAAAAAGTAATATAAGATCCGGTCTTATTTTTGGGGAAACACTGTATATATATATATATATATATATATATACACCCATCTTCTTTGTCAAATGTATTTGTCACCTTGTTATAATAAGTAAGCAAATTGCTATAATGCAATCTTCCTTTAGCAAACCCATGCTGCCCATTAAAGAGAAATTCACTACTTTCAACCCAGTTTTGAATCCTTGTCCTCACTAGCTTTCCAAACACTTTGACCACAACTGCATACAAGCTGATTGGCCTATAATTCAAATCTTATCACCTTTATGAAGTGGAACAATTTTGCCATCTTCCATCAACTCCTTTGGAACTTGGGCTAATCTAAGACTCGTGTTAAAAATGTAAGTTAAATAATTTAGTTTTACAATTAGATAAACAGGTGCATAGTTATTTATAGATGTGATTTAGATATTCTGCACCTGATTAGCTACATTTTGTCCATCGCATTGCTCTTTTAATAATATCCCTTTGGCTTTGTAAATGTTTTTAGATTGTTCATTTTTTATAGGTTGAGTAATAATTTAATAATTGACTGTCTAATTAAATTAGGCAGTCAACTGTTGTTATTGGTAAGAAAATGAAATCTGTTAAGCATAAATGAATCATATTTCATTTTACTCTTTACCAGCTCTTTAATTTGATCCATGGGATAATTATAAATATTACAACAGATTCAAAAAAAAAAACTTTCAGACGCTATTGGGGTTTCATATTTGATTATTATCAGAAAAAAAAAAAAATTACATTTTGTATTATAAGAAGTTTTAAAATGTCAATAGAAATACAGGTTAACCATTAATGAAATTAAAAAATGCAATATCTTCTTGTATAGGATGTTACTCTCAGCTTAATAGAAGAGGTGTATACATGTTGGAATTCTACATTTCACATGACGGTCTTGAGTATGTATGAAGAGATAGTTTCTTTGGTGATGTTGCTTAAAGGTAAGGTGCATATTAGTATCTAGTAATCATTATTAGCAAAACAGATAATTTTCAATTTTGTTACTTAGGCTATACTGAATTCAGTTCTGGACAACAAGAGGCATAAGACAAGGAGATCCAGTATCCTCGAGCATCTTTATCTTAGTTTTGAAAAGAACAACGGATGACATGAATGATGCTGTAAGAGGAATATTGGTTCAAGGTACAAAAATAAATAATTTACAATTTGCAGATGACATAGTCATTGAAGAAGATGAAATGAACTAGAAAGAACAATGCTGAAGTTAAGTGAAGAAGGAAAGAGATATGGGTTGATAATGAACATTGAAAAAACTAAAACTCATATTCTCGGATAACTGAATCAAAAGTAAACCTCCACAGGCCTTGCACAAGATATGTAAAAGTAAATCAGTGAGCTGTCCCACAAAGCTGAGATTGCTGAAAACATGCATAATCACAGTGGTGGATTAAGGATAGTTAGGGTCCCCTAGGCAAATTATATTTCGGGGCCCCAAAAAAATAATAATAAAAAAAGAATTAAAAAAAAATAAAAGTTAGGTGGCAAATAAATGAAATTTTGTACTTTTCAATTTTTTGAACTTCTAGATTTTTCTGCCCGTTAAAGGATGATAAATAATAAAACTTTTTTTTTTAATTTTTTATCAGTTTTTTTTTACAATTTTACAAAGTTTTTTTTTTTACTTGCACTACACTCAAATAATGAAAACATCAAAAGTCACATTAAAAAGTTTTTTTTGAAACAAACACAACCTCACTCTTACATGATTCAATAACAAATGAAGTTAATGAGCAACCAGGCGAAAATTCCTATCTCAACAATGCAATCAGTTTTCGTGACCTCGAAGCTGTCAACAGTGGCGTGCGCCGATATTGGTAATGCGGTTTAATTTAAAGCATAGATAGCGTGTGCTGTTCAAAATACGAAATACGAAGCTTGTCAACTAGTGCTGACATTGGTCTTGCGGCATTATTTAAAATGTAGATAGTGCGCGCTGTTCAAAATAAGTATTAAAACGTAATAATTGTTTTGAAAAAATTTTTGCTTAAAATAATCAAGATTTTTATGATGTTTACTGAAAACATTAATCTATTTTAAAACACTATAGGAAAATGTTTTGGCTTGGCCCCCCCCCCCCCACAAAGCTTGAGGCCCCCAGGCATGTGCCTCATTGCCTTAATGGGTAATCTGCCACTGCATAATCACAAGCACCCTCTATGATTATGAGACATGGGTAATAGTGAGTGACTTTGTGAAACAAATATTGGCTTTCAAAAAACATGTTCTAGAATGATTCTACAAATTGAATGGGGCAAAAAGGTAACAAATGAAGAAGTGTATGGTACAGAGAATCTAATGCAGAAAATAATTCAAAGGAAACTAAAGTTTTTTTGGACATAACTGCAGAATGGATAACAGTAAAAGATCAAAATCTTGATGCTTATCAGTGGGCAGTATTGTCGTGGTTACTTTCTTTTGCACTTTCTAAAATTTTTTTTAGTTTGCCTACCACTCTACCTTATCTTACTTATTTATCCCTTCTCTCTTCTATCAAAATCTTACTGGCCGTGCCATTTTTGTTATAACATTTAATTTTGTATTATATCCTTTTGACTATGCCTCTTGTTTAACGTTCTTTCCCCCTTTGCTTTACCTTGTGCCTTTATTACTTGTTTATTATATTGCTACTGTTATCTTAGCTCTCTCACATATGCAAGGAAATCTTTTGTTTCCTATCAAATATTTCTTCCTTAAGATCTTTGCAGTCTTATTGGCCTCTTTATATTCTAAACATCATCTTATCACACAACAATCTGATGGAGTTCACCCAATAAGTATTAGCACATTTATTTTTTCACTGCGCCAGCTAATACCTAGGATAGAAAGGATTCTTGCTCAGGGTGACCCCTTCAGAGTGATACATGATAATTAGATCAAGATTAATCTTATCCCTCCGCTTGCTTATTTCTTTCTCACAGTCGTGGCTTGCTTAAATATATTTGTACTCACGGGTTTATCCCACTTAGTTCGTTGATAATTTTATGAGTGGTAGTTTTGAATTCATATAACATGAGCAGATCAGGCAAGTACTTGATTGAAACAATTTAATGAGCTTTAAGGAGATATACAATTACACAATTCAAACAGGTTATTATGAATGCTCTCAAGGTAGATCAATGGCTCTAATTAATTTATACTAATCACACATATTAACTTGCAATAACCACTAATACAATCGATTTAGTATAAATTCATAGGTAATCATCATGCCATTCTGATACACGTGGCCACAATAACACAATAACACACTTTATACATTAAGTTTAGCATGATCAGATATCTACTCGGCCTCGTGGGGCAAACAAATCTTAACACTATCTCGGGCCTATGCCTAATTGTAGGCTATTCTTACAGACCCTTAAAGTTTAGTCCAATACAAATGTTCTCACAGGGAATTCACTCTCTTCTATAACTGGAAATAGGAATTCAAAGATTTACATTACCATCTCTGTCCTTAAATTCTTAAATTTCTTCCTGCCTTGTCTGGTCATCAAGGCCTTCAGTATAGTCTTTTAAGAGAATATCTCCCGTTGATCTGTGCGAGTAGAATCTCAGCGGGAAAACTGGGAGGTGGCACGGTAACATTGCCTTGAACGGAAGGCATCAATTTGGTTCCTCCGTCGCACGACAACGCACAGCTATCCTAGTGCACGGATATAGCTTGGCCCATTACGAACGCTACGACAGACGAACCAAGTGCCTTCCATGACTAGCCAGGAACTTCCCCGACGACGAGCTCGACCACTGTCTGAGAGATCAGGAACCAGGAATCCAGGAAAAAAGATCTGGAATCGTGCTTGCAAGGCCTTTTTGTTTAATTTTCTTCTCTCGGCAATTCTCGATCTTCGGGATGCGTGCCAATGCGGTCACGTGTGCTAACGTCAATCTCCTTAGCTCCCTCTATATTAGTTGCACGTGTGCCTGCTTTCCTTTCCTGGAAGATGCTTAGGTTTCCTTTTCCAGTACTTCTCTTCCTCCCTTCTTTTGCATAATGCAGGACGGCAAAAGTAACCCTTGAACCCTTACTCATAGGCCTTGCTAATTTAGTACTAGAGACTGGTTTTTTCCAAGTGGATTTGCCAGCTTACATGGATCTCTATATATGGTCCACACTTAATACAGATTATATATAAACGCTTATTATACAAATTTATGTAATTCCTAAATTTTAATTGTTTTGCACTTGTAAACAGCTTACACTTATCCTATTGCCAATGTTCCATATTCTCTGCCTAAGTTGTATTAAAGTTGTGACCTGAATAATTTACATTAAACATTTCTTAGCCCTTTCAGGACACAACAGTATAAACAGAAGAGGATGGCAAGTGAGATTGAGTAGATTATTTGAATGAGTGGTGGGGAAAGAGTTTATAGTATTTGAGTTACCTGGCAATGGACACAAAGAAATTGCAAAGAATGGTGAAACAAGATCAGACACCAATGGGCATGGATCTATGGGTACTAACGATAATGTTAATGTGCATATTACTCTTGTACCTAAATGTTGTCTATGCAATAGAAATGAAATATTGGAGTCATTAAAGTGCTTTTGAAAAAGCAAAATCCTTTGTTTGGATTTTGTTTCATTAAAGCAGAAAAATAACAAAAACACTTTAGGGAGGTGGTGGAGAGGATTCAATGATTGAGTGATCGTGTTATTGACAGGTCTGTAAATTGTTCCCTATGAGTTACTAATTATATGAAGAGCAATTATGGACTAATAACATATTGGGAATCTGAATAATAAGGTACCCATTTTTCTGCTTTAATGAAACAAGGTATTCTTCAGCATCCAAGTAATCCTCTCGGCTATTTTGCCAATTCTTGCTATATGTCCTTTGAATTTCAAATCTCTATCCACCATCACCCCCAGATCCATAGCCTCATCAATTTCCTGTAAACTAGTACCATCAATGTGATATGAAGTATGTAATCTTTTCATCCTGAAGTGCATTACCTTACATTTTACAACATTCAATTGACAACCATTTTCCTTTTCCCATACTGCCAATTTCTTTAATTTATCCTCTAAGATATCTACATCATCTTCATCAATGATTGCCCTCCCTAGCTTTGCATTATTGGCAAACAACTGAATATCCTCCTTCAAATCTTCTGCTATGTCATTAATGTACAAATTAAAGAGTATCCCAGTATACAGAGCCCTGAGACACTCCAGTAGTCCCTCAATTCATCTTGATTCCACTCCAACTTATATAATAGTTTTCCCATGCAATAATTTGTCAAATGCCTTTTCAAAGTCCATCAGTATCATGGCGTAGCCATTCTCTTTATCCACTGCTGTCACCTTATTATGAAATGTGAAGAAATTACTGAGGAAAGACCTACCTTTAACAAAACCATGCTGTCCCCTATAGAGTATCATATTCCTATTCACCCATTTCTGAATTTTACTTTTAACCAACTTTCCCAGTACTAAAGTATTAGAAAGTATTACAGACAAAATAGTATCTCTGGAGTGGTAGTTAAAACTACCACTCCAGAGATACTATTTTGTCTGTAATATGCTACTTTTGTCTTGCAATCCACCTTTATGTAATGGAACTGGAGAAATTACTTCTTGGTATGAGACATATTGCAGAGAGTCAGGGAAACTAGATCATCAAGGAAGGAAGGAAAAATGTGTGTGAAAGTTCAGCTGTGGTATACAAACGTGATAAAGATATAAATGCATTTGAACATGGTTATGCATGTGGCGAAGGAGTGGAAAAATATACTTTGGGTTCAGACCTTTTAAGTATTTAAAATGAAAAGCCAAACGGCTAGTTTTCTGGCAACTTAATAGATGTTAAAGGGATAAAAATCCTATGTTGTCATATAGCCAGTAAGTGAAACTCAAGATCGAGAACTACGATCTATGAGTTTCAATGCCGAAAAACTATCAGCGAAGGCAATTCAAAGCAAAGGTGGAGCAAGCTCCCTCACTATTCTTGATATTCTCTAATAATGTAAAACACAGCTCCTAGGAGATGTAATACTGTCATTACATTATGAGGAGAGGTCACTACCCAGACCGGTTTCAACCTTTTTTGAGGTCTCATCAGTGAGTAGGTAGACCTGGCAGATATCAAAGCTTAGTGAAAAGAACTTACATACCATCACTATACGAATACCATAAAGATGTGCTTATATTTTGTAATTAAAATGAAAAGCCAAACGGCTAGTTTTCTGGCAACTTAATAGATATTAAAGGGATAAATATCTTATGTTGTTATATAGCTTGCTCCACCTTTGCTTCGAATTGCCTTCGCCGATAGTTTTTCGGCATTGAAACTCATAGATCGTAGTTCTCGATCTTGAGTTTCACTTACTGGCTATATAACAACATAGGATTTTTATCCCTTTAATACCTTTTAAGTATGTCTGGGGAGGGAAAAGAGAAAATTCTAGAACAAGACCAAATACATCATCATCATCATCATCAAATTCCTGCCATGTACCCTCAAGGGGTGTACATGATATGACAGTACTACATGAAAAAATTACATCATTACTAACTTCCTATCTACAATTTTCCTCCAAATCAGTCTGTTACTTGTCAAGACTCCAACATTATCAGATCTTATATTTCTATCGTCTAAGGCACTTTGTACCGTATCAATCCACCTATATCTTGGTCTTCCTCTCGGTCGTTTTCCTGCCAACTTGGCAGAGAACACTTGTTTTGCTAATCTTTCCTCTCCCATTCTATTTAAGTGACCATACCACCTGAGATTAGCTCTGCTAACGCATTCCTGGATACTGACAATGTCAAGTTCTTTCCTAATATCCTTATTTTTAATATGATATTGCCATTGATGCCATCTGTTCATGCCACTAATCTTTCTCAGGACTCTCATATCTGCAGTCTCTAGTCTTTGGTCAAGTGTTTTACTTCTGACCCAGCTCTCAGATCCATAAGTTAAAACTGGTTTGAACACTGTCTTGTATACAGCTAATTTAGTGTTCTGACTAATTTCTCTCTTATTCCATATGAATTTATTCAGTTGACTTCCCACCATACTAGCTTTGCTTATTCTGTTGTCTATTTCTATATTTAATTTACCATCTTCAGTAAAAATCGTACCTAAGTAGCTGAAATGTTTTACTTGTTCCACAGGTTCTCCATTCACAACACAGTTGACATTTTCAATGATTCTGCCTATTTTCATTGTCTTTGTGTTTTTATTGCTGACCTTCATACCATATCTATTACAACAGGCTATTCAATTTAGTCAGAGAATCTTGCAGACTTGTAGCGGATTTATTTAGAAGTATAACATATCCGCATAAAGCAAAGAGCTGACATTAACATTTCCAATTTTGATATCAGGTTTAATACCACTTTCCTTCATAATGTGATCCATATAGATAATGAATAACAGAGGGGATAATGTACATCCTTGTCTCACACCAGATTTAACATTAAACCATCTTCCTGTACTTCCTTCAATTCTAACTGTTGACTTACAACTCAAATAAAGACTAAGTATCGCTTGATATAATGCCCCATTGACACCATATAACTGCAGCATATTGAATAGCTTCTCTCTTGGCACCTTGTCATATGCCTTTTCCAAATCGACAAAACTTAAATACAGATCTTTGTTATATTCCCATGCTTTCTTGACTATTTGTCATAAAGTGAAGATCTGATCTTGACAGCCTCTATTTGGCCTGAATCCAGCTTGTTCTTCACCAAGCTTTTCTTCCACAATTCTTCTCAACCGTTTCTCAAGTATACTTGCATAGATCTTGCCAGGAACACTGAGTAGGGAAATACCTCTGTAATTCTCACATTCAGTTTTATTTCCCTTTTTATATATGGGTACTATGAGAGCTCTACTCCAATCATCGGGAATTCGTCCCTCTGTCCAGTGTGTAAAACTAGCTAAACTTTTGTTTAGCTAGTTTTACACACTGTTTAGCTTTCTTACATTTGTCTCTGTATTCTGTAAGAGTAAAAGCTGACTTATTTGCCAGTAACTTTTGATATGCTTTCTTCTTTTCCTTCACTGCCTCTTTAACTTCCTGTGTCCACCAGGGAGTTCTGATTTTTTTATCCTTGCACACAACCTCACCACATGCCTCTCTGGCAGAATCAATCGATGTTTTCTTCAGAGTTTGCCACCGAATCTCCAAGGTTTGATTCCTGTTCTCAAACTCTTTCATTTTCTTTTCAATAATCTTTCTGTATTTTAGTCTACAGTTCACATCTGAGAGCTGCTCAACTTTTATTCGCTTTAAAACTTTCTTACATGTTATTCTTTTCAATATGAAATTCAATTTTATCCTGCTCAAGACTAAATAGTGATCACTTCCAATTTCAAATCACCTGTACACTCTGGTGTCTTGCACCAGGGAGAAAACATCACTATCAACAATAACATAGTCAATGAGACTTTTCTTATTCCTAGTCTCTTCTCTCCATGTGAATTTGTGCACATTTTTATGTTGGAACATGGTGTTAGTAATAACCAGTCCATGTCCTGAGCAGAAATCCAACAGATATTTGCCATTATTATTAGCTTTGCTCTTTTCTCCAAATTTTCCCAAAATATTTTTGTATGTCTCACAATCATTTCCTACTCTATTTAGATCCAACAAGCACCAACTTTTCCTTTTTCATTGTGTCAGTTGCTTTTTCTAAAGCCTCAAAAAATTCCTCCACTTCTACCTTAGTAGAACCTTCTGTGGGACCATAGGCACAAATAAGTCTCATTGTCCAGTTCCCCATTCTCATATTTGCCCACATTACTCTACTTGAGACTGACTGCCATTCAAGAAGATCAGCCTCGTATTTTGTGTTGAATACTATGTCTACTCCTTCTTTTCTTTGATTGTCATTGCCTGAATATAACATTTTATATTTATTGCTCAGAAAGATCTCACCAGTTTTGGTCTTTTTTGTTTCAGTCACCCCTATTATGTCGATCTGGTACTTATCTAATTCCTCAGCTAGCTCCATTTCTTTGCCATTCAGGCTTCTTACGTTGATAGTACCGATCTTTAACTCTGGTGATGTTGAGTTGGGGTTTGTTTTCAGATTTGTTCCAGTAGCTGACTTTTCGCTGTTCGCTCTGGTTCCGTGGCGAAAACAACGGGGGTCTTGTTTAACCGTGCGACTCCCCAGCTGGCATGAAATTTTGTCATGTTGTACCATCATTTTTTTATTTTGGTTTAACCAATAAGAATACAATTTGGTCTGCTAAATCCCAAATTGCCATTCCATCCTCGTTTGTTCAGTATCCAAGTAGATACTCAACAGGGTGCACCACGAGAAGGTGAGGATTGGACATTAGGTCAGAAGCCCTGGTCAGTTCTCCGCATTCCTTTAAAGGCTATGTGGAGGTCTCCTCTCAGTTATACAGCTTTGACCCTTAAGCACCCCCTACATTGCGACCAAATACATTGCATATCTAATTATAAGAATAGGCTAGGTCGTAATTTATTATGTCTATACACAAATGCCAGGAGCATTAGAAACAAAGGGGTCGAGTTTGTTGCTTTATTGAATACGATGTGGCCTAAGGTTATTGGCATTAGTGAAACCTGGCTATCAGATATGGTAAGTGGGATCGAGTGTAATGGATATACTATTTTTAGGAATGACAGAAGAGATAGGAGAGGAGAGCTGTTAATGATATCAGATGACTTGTCCAGTTAGGGTAGAAATTTAAAAAAAATGATGGTAACATTGTCCCATGTAGCAATGAGTTTGAGTCTATTTGGTGTGAAGTGGAGGTTAACAGAATGAAATATATGGTGGAGTATTCCTGGCAGCTCAGTTGTAGGGGACGAAGAAATGCATCTCCTATTTAGCCTTATGGGTACCAAGCGAATGATCATTATGGGTGACTTTAATTTTCCAAACATTGATTGGGTAGATGAGAAATCTCATGATCAGAAAGAACAGGAATTTATTGAATTGTTGCGAGATAACTTTCTTAAGCAGCATGTGAAAGAAGGAACTCGAGGTCAAAGAGTGTTGGATTTGCTCATAGCGTCAGAAGGGATCTCTGTCAAGAATATGGCTATTTTACCACCAATTGGTAACAATGATCATGCTGTTCTTTCTTGGGAAGTATCTACTTGTATTGAAGCTCTGATTAAATCAGGCTACATGCTGAATTATAAAGCTGGAAATTATGATCAACTTAGAAGAATGCTATCTTTGGTCCCATGGTATCAGTTACTGAATGTAAAAAATGTCAGCAGTGCATGGGAATCTTTGAAAAAGTGCTTGAATGAGGTGGTATCTGAATGTATCCCTAGTGTTTGAAGAATAAATAGGTTGGGAGTGAAATGGATGTGCAGCCTTATTAAGCTAGAGATCCACAAGAAGAAGATGATGTGGAAAGAATATCGTGAGAATAAGAGTGAGAGGAGTTATGAAATATATAAAGCTCAGGCCATAAAAGTAATGAGTTTTGTGAGAAAACTAAAACGGAGTATGAAAAGAAATTGGCCATGCAAGTTAAAGGCAATCCAAAAGAATTTTATCGTTATGCCGCAAGCAAAAGAAAGAAAGAATGAATGTGGAAGAATAACTTTATTGAATGCAGATGGTACACAAGTGTTGGAAGCTAAGGAGATTGTTCAGTTAATGAGTGCTCACTTTGTTAAGATATATCAACCAGGTGTATGTAGCAAGGTGCTACTGCTACGTTGGATGAAGAGTTAGAGGTTCATGAAAGTGAGGTTGAAGAGCTCTTTCATAATCTGGATAAGAATTTGTCAATAGGGACAGATGGAATATCTGCGCATTTGTTAAAGGAATGTTCAGCTGAATTGGCTAGGCCTTTTACACATTTGTATAACTTGAGTCTCAGCTCAGGAAAATGATACCACAGGAATGGAAGGAATGTATGATAGTTCCATTGCACAAGGGTGGTGCAAAAACTGATGTGTCTAAATACCGACCTATTAGTATCTCTGGTGTGGTAGTGAAGATTTTAGAGAAGTTGGTAAGAACTCGCATACTGAAATGGGTAGATAAGCATTCTATACTCTGCAGGGAACAGCATGGGTTTACTAAAGGAAGATCATGTTTTAGCAATTTGCTCACATGTTATAACACTGTTACGGCCAAGTTGGATAAAGGGAATGGATACACTATGATAATGTTAGATTTTTGCAAGACATTTCATAGGATACCACACAATAGACTATTGTGTAAACTGGAGAATATGGGATTGGAAAACATAATCTATTGACTTGGATCAGGGGATGGTTGACAGACAGATATCAAAAAGTGGTATAGAGTGGGTGGGAATCTGCCAGATTTAAGGTAACCAGTGGTGTACCTTAGACTTCAGTCCTTGGGCCATTATTATTCAATCTATATATTAATGACATCAAGCAGGGTCTATCATCAGATGTGCAATTGTTTGCTGATGATGAGAAGATAGGTAGGGCAATCAGGGATGCTGCTGATATTCAGCAATTACAAAATGATTTGAATAGACTGGAATCTGGGCAAATGGAAATGGGTGCCAGTTTAATGTTAGTAAGTGTAAAGTTATGCACTTTGGCATGATTAGAGTTCCAGCAGCATATTATATTATCGGTGTTATGCTACAAAAAACTGAAGAGGCAAGGGATCTTGGTGTATTGATGGATAAAAATTTAAAGTTCAAAGGTCACATAGCAAAAGTTGCAAATACAACTCAGAGGATAATTGCTCTCTTGAAGTGAACCTTGACATGTAAGGATAAGTAAGTAATTTTGCCTCTTTATAAGGCTTTGTTAAGACCATACTTGGATTACTGTGTGCAGATTTGGTTTCCCGGGTTCCAAGGGGATAAAGAAGCTGTGGAAAGGGTGCAAAGAAGAGTTACAAAGATTATACACGGATTATGGGATTAAAATTACGAGGACAGATTGCGGGTATGTGGATTACAGACTCTGGTTAACAGGAGAAAGAGGGGTGATTTGATGGAGGTCTATAAACTTTTGAATGGGTGTTATAGCATTTCAAATGATGAAATTTTTCATTATATGGAAGGCAGGGAGAGAGAGAACATGGGGCCTTCCATGGAAGTTAAGGTTGTTCTCAGTCAAGAAAGGGTTAAAAGCTAGGTTTTTCTCCCAGAGAGAGCAGTGAGTGAGTGGAATAATTTGCCCTTATGGATAGTGAGTGCATCTAGTGTAAATGAATTTAAGGAGAAAGTATGATAGCTGGGTTGGGTAATTTACAGCCTCCCTCGATGAGTCCTTGACTCACTGGAGGTCTCAGATAATAATAATAATAACTATCTTACTCTCTTTCCACTTCCTTGGAACCTTGCCAGAGCTTTACATTAAACAACTTCATTAGAGGGGCACTACCAGTTCACTTGCACATTCTCATAGCACATGAGCTGACATACTCCAGACCCACTGCTGTATTTACATTGATATTTTTCAATATGCTGAGTACCTTCAATTCATCTACCTCAATGGTCACATCAGTTTGTCACCTCAATATCTACAAAGTCACCATCTGGATGATATATTCTTGCAAAGTGATTACATAATAACTGAACTATTTCTTCTGCTTCTGTCACTTCTTGCCATCAGTACTGGGTAAAATTATCTTTCCATAATCATTCTTTCTCTTATTTGCTGCATAAAGCAAAAATTGTTTTCGATTTACTTTGGTAAATCCTGCTAGCTAATTTTCTCTTGAAATCTGATTGAGCTTTTCTTACCATACTAGTTATCTTTTTTTGCAGCTCCTTTTTTGCTTTATATTGTTAGTTCATCCACTTACTCTCTACTCGATTAATCTCCTCACCCTGCCTCACAAAAAAACAATCCTTGACTACTTCCTATGCTGTAATAACATTCATTTGATGTAGTTTCTTATGCCATGACACTGCTCCAAATTGCCTCCTAAGTTTGTCATAATTGCCAGCTTTGTAGTTCCACATAAAACTTTTCTTACTGAAATTTCCACATGTTGAGCAATCTCCCAGGACAAGACTGGATGGTGACTTTCCATGATTAGAGGTAGAGTTGCTACTGTAGTTATAGATAGATCTTATGATGCTATTATGAGATATAACATGCTCGAACCCTTGGTCTCTTCCTTCATGTGCTATTTCAGGTAATTATCCCTTTGTAACAGTATAAATTCCATTCTCGTTTTGCTATGTGCCCTTTCCTCCTTCCAATCTGTATCACAGTAGTTGAAGTCTCCCACAATAATTTCCCAGCCTGCATTTTTTGTGATAATCTGCTGATACATGTTGTCCACTTCTTCTGGAGGCCCAGGACTATATCACAACCAGCAATATATTTTGTCCTATTAACCTCTCTGACAACATTCTCTGACAACCAAGATTTGCTGATGCCAATAATGTTTGGTCAAGCCAAGCTGACCAATTATTATTATTACTATTACAGGCAACTCCAAGGAGTCCTTAGACATCGAGGGATGCCCTAAACATCATGTGAAGAACTGTTCAGCATATGCACAGTATCTATCATATTTTGCTTAGAACTCATTTACAGTCACGGCACCCACAACAGACTTTGGCAGCTTTTTCCACTCATTCACCACTCTCCAAGTAAAAAATCTAGTTCTAACACCCTTGCTAATTACACCTCTTGAAATGCCAAAAACTCCTCTCTCATTTATTTCTGATACTTCGTGCATTTGTATAAATACATTTCAACATCCCCTTGGGCCCACAGTTACATAAATTAAAACTGCACCCAGCTCTTCACAATCCTACTTGCAGTCATACTTATCTATCCCAGTGGTGGCTATTTCCACATAGTCATGCCTGCATTCACACTCATTTTTCCACAGATGGCAACTAGAAACATGCTTGATTGTTTCCCCCCCTATTATCTCTAGTTTTCCTTGTTTTGCACTTCCAAGCTCTCACTGAACAACACTTTCTCCAAACACCTAACTCCAAAACCATTTAAGTGCAGTCCATGAGGCATGTACAGGTCCTTACATCCATGAAATTCACTCCACTCATCTATAAACTGCACACTATTCCTCCTGCACAATCTTCTCATTGGCAATCATGGCCCTTTTTCTGAATACTTGCATATCATACTGAGGCAGCAGACTCACAATCTTTACTTTCTCATTCTTCATTTTTGCTTGTTATAAAACTCTATTAAAGCAACTGATATAATCACAAGAAAGAACATAAGAGATATAAGAATAAGAACATAAGTTACCTTGACAACTCTGCTACTAGTATATTCTTTCTTGTGGTTATATCAGTTGCTTTAATATTATTTTTATTCTAGGTGTTTATCAGAACTTTTCACCACCATTGAAATCATTTATTCCTGCCAAAAGAATTAACTTGTTCACTTCTTTCTTCTGCAAACTTACAGCTTCACTAACATCCTTAATCTATGCACCAGGAAAACATGCTTTAGTCACTTTCTCATTAAGTATACTTCTTGTCATCGAATCTCCATACAATATACTTTCTGTTTTCTCCCAGTTTCTTGCACTTTTATGCTTTTCCCATTCAATCTTTCTTTCATTCTCCATCCTTCACCACAGTCATTTCTTCAGTCTCTCTAGGTCATGTTTTGTCCTGCGAAGGAGCCCTGTAAGACTGCAATTTCTTTCTGTGTTTACATTTCATCATCTACATTATTACTTTCAACCACTTCCTTCAAACTCATTCATGTTTTATGCACTATCATTCACTGTTTCCCCTATATTCTCATAACAATCCTGCCTTATATCCATAATATCAGTCACTTCATTCTTTTACTCCTGACATGACTTGCATTTTTTATGCTTGCTTACAAAATATTTCCAACAAATATTTTTTCCATTCTCACTCTCATACCAATCAGGCTTCACTTCCACGTTCATAAAACTCTTTGTCGAGTGGAAAACAGGAAGGAAAATAGTGCTGTCTCAATACAAAACCAACTCATTTTCTGTTGAGAAAAATCCTTTTCCTTTTGTATTTTAGAAAAATACCCTTCACCTCATTAATGAGAATTGATGTTTGTAATTATGGCTAAAGCAACTAGCTATAAGGCTAGTAGATATTTCTTTTAATTGCATATATTCTTCTGGCTAGTTTGCTTATTTCAGAGCTAGTTTCTGAAATAAGCAAACTAAGGAAAAAAATAAGCAATCTGAGCTAGTTTCATAAAATATCTCACTTTCATCAGACAAGCTGACTTGTCTTCATTTGGTCAAGGTTCTCTTCATCCTAGATGAGATTTGAACCTAAATATTTCTGACCAGTAGGTTTCATTGAGAAACCGATGATCTATGGAGGCACTCATCAAATTGTCCTAGTATTCTTTAATGTATCCTTTAATGCATGTCCATGAATTATGGGAATAGTCACTAGCCAGACATGTTTTGACCTTTACTGTGGTCTCATTAGGTGTGAGCTGGACCCATGACGAGTTAAAAAAAATAAAACCAAACTTCTACATGAGTTGCTGTCCATAGATAACATATTGTCACAAAATTAAACAGACTATAAAATATACAAAAAAAATTAAAATTTCTAATAGCAGTTTTGAAATGAGCAACATTAATAATAAGATAAATTAATTGCATTCAGCATTTGGGATATCAGATGTGAAACATTACTTAAACATATAATAAACTTCCCAGTGTCATAAAATATAAGGCCTCAATTTCTGTTTAGATGCCATGTAATTGTATTATCACCTACAAGGATTCCTTGATCATTTTTGAAAAGAGATTCAAAATCTCTTTTCAAAAAGGAGATTTTTTATCTTCTAGTTTAAATACTGAAGTTGAGGAACAATCCATTTCATAAGTTAGTTACTGGGAAAATGTGTAGTAATCCACTTTTATCTTTCCTTTTATACTTATTTTCAGGTGTTCTTTTTTTTATGGATTTCAAACTATTTATAGTTTTTTCATTCTAATTTTTGCTGTAGATACATGGAATCTTGTATATCCCCAGGATGCTTTTAAATGGAATAATGTCTTTGACAAACCTAGAAAATTCTCGATGCTGGAAACAGGTTTAAAAGCAGTTCTGATATTGTCACATTTTAGAAATTAGATAGTTCAGTTTTGCCTGGATGCTCACTAATCTTTAGAAAGTTAGGGCTAAAGGAGCTGTATCTAGTCTCTTTGTAAAATTAAAGGTTGAGAGGATATATATATATATATATCAGGGGCGAATATTCAGGGTGTCCTAAGTGTGCGGCGCACAACGACAGAATAGCAGTATCAGTGATATTATATTTTTACATTTATTCCCATTAAAGACTTCCCTAATTATTTCCATTTCATGTGATTTCTAAAATTAAACACAATATACTAATGCTTCATGAAGAGGACACTTTTCGCGTAAACATTGCATTACATTCACGTTAATAGCCCGGGTGTATTGTCTTTACATACATCTTTGAGCCCTTTGAACAGACATATGGATGGTGCAGTGGGTCAAATTGTTATCATTCCAGTGGTTTAAAATTCCTAGAAGGCGCAGTATGGTGAGTGCTAAGACAATACTACTTAGAAATCAGTGGCTGTGATTGGTTATTGTGTCAACCAATGCAATTGAATGTTTTCATTGTCTTGAGGTTCTATTTTTGTTTTCTGAGTTTTATCTGTTTTATGTGCATGAAGTGTGAACTGACGTATGTAGGACACTAATATAAGCAAGTAATTTTCTATAAATAATTTATAACTTTTTTGCCCATATTTCCAATGGGAAAGTGTTGATGATCTACTGAATGTCCTGTTTTTTGCCATAGCTTTTGCAGATTGTATGATTGAATATAGTCTAAGAAGGTTAGAACTTGTGTATAAATAAGTAAAATGAGTTATTTCAGTGCCTTTCTTTGGTTCAATCCGGAAAAATAATAATTTCCCAAGTGATTATTTTTTCCGATTTCTGTGCGTATTATATGATTGTATTTAAAAATCATATCAACATTCAAATTATCCATTTAAAATTATATTAATTGATAAATTAAAGTATTCAAAATTATTCTACCATTTTTATTGCATTGGACTAATTAAGATAAGTGCTGATGCACTATGCATGCTTAAAATTTTCATACATCGACAAAAAATGCAATTGTACAGTCAGATTGCCATGAATTTTGTAGTGTGATTGCATAAGCCACACGACAGCACACCCAACCTAAATGGGCACGTGATGTCATTGGTATGTATATCATCATCGTCATCATCAGCCAATGTCGATCCACTGCTGGAGGTAGGCATTTCCAGGATTACTCCAAAACTGTCTTTCCATGGCTCTCCTTTTCCATGTCACTCCTGCAAATCTGATGATATCATCAATCCACTGTGGTTTAGGTCAGTGTTGTGGTCATTTTTCCTCTCGTGGAATCCAATCCAGTACGTCTTTTGTCCATCATTGAGCTTGTCTTCAAACAATATGCCCAGCCCATTACCACTTCAGATGTTTCACTCTTCCTATGATGTCAGAGAATTTGGTTTGATTTCTTATCCACATATTCCTTTTGTGATCCAGTCTTGTGATACCAAGCATACTTCTTTCCATACTAAATTCTGTTGTTCTTAATTTTGGAATTTCTTTTGCATTCAGTGTCCATGTTTCACAGCCATATGTCAATATAGGAAGAATACATTGGTTGAAAACTTTTCTTTACAGGCATAATGGTAGTTGACTTTTTAATATTGAATGTAATTTTTCAAATGCTTTCCACCCAAGCATTGTGCATCTTTTAATTTCGCCCATGATATTTTGTTCCATTGATATCTGTTGTCCTAAGTATATATAATGATCTGCTTGTTTAATTTCATCATTATTGATTTTTATTATTTCTGGTTGGACAATAGCTCTTGAACATAACTCGGATCTGTTTTAGGTTTATCTTTAGTCCAGTTGTTTTGCTAGCAATTTGGAGTTCTTGGATACGAGTCGGTAATTCATGTGCAGTTGAAGTAAAGATGACTATGTCATCTGCAAAGCATAAATGGCTTAAATATCTTCCATTTATCTTCAGACCTTTCCTAATCAAGAAGTTTGAATATTTATTCTAGGCATTCTGTGAATGATATATATATATATATATATATATGGTACTTTGTCATTTATTTTTGCAATTCTACAACAAGTTGGCTTCCTAGAGAAAATGAAAAATATTTTAGTAATATTTGAATAGCCATTTTGAAGAAACTAGTGAAAATGAAGATTAAGTACATCGTTTTTGTTTCATCCTCTTTAATTATCCTTATAATACATTCTTTAAGAGTTGTGATAATTCATAATTTTTGTTGATTATGTTAATGATGACATACAGCTATTTTCCCATATAATTTTAACCTCCTTATATGCTTCTAATAATATTTTTTTGTTTTTTTGAACATCTTGGGAAGTCATCATTTTTTTGACCATGGTACCTAGTTGAATTTTTTTTTTGCCTTTTGGGGATGATGAATGGCACCTCTGCATTGAGTGTTCTTTTGATTTGACTCCTTTATATTTGTGTATGGAATCTAGATTTCATCACTAGTCATGATACAAGAAAAATGTTCATCTCCTTCATTTTCATAATGCTCCAAAAAATTTTGAGCTAATTCTACTCATTGCTGTTTATACGCATCAGTCAGCCTTTTGGGATCCATGTAGCACACAGTTTCTTATATCCCAGATTTCCTGTCATAATTTAATGAATGACTGAGCATAAAACTTTCAGGAATTTCAAAGAAACTTCCATAATTGTGAGACGATGATACTCACGAATTTTCATGTTCATTTTTTCCACCAAATGGTCTGTCACCACACTTGACGGTCACTGCGCTTTTCATCATGAACATTGTTGCATTCTTCTTACAGCAAACAATACCATTGTCTAACCTTACTGTCACTGATTATGTTGGGCCATAAACTTTACACAGGTTGTCGGTGAATTTCTGCAGAACTATGGTTTACTGCCAACAAAATTCCTATTGCACCACGAACCTCACAACTGGGGATTTTTTTTTTTATCACAGCACTCATTATAAATTATTCTAGGGAACAATAACAGAATGAAAATAAAATAGTCAACAGCTAGCTAATGAGTCACCCTATGCTAACAAGCATGTATAATCACTCTCCCCTATCTTATTTGGCTGCAAATTCTGGGCAGACCTCATATTATTCTTATAGTACAGTTATTTTAGATTATATTTACACACATTTACACATGGCATAGTGTAGTGTTAAAGTAGCTTGCATTAGAACTGCTTCAACTTTTTCCATGTATAATGGGGGGGGGGAGTCAAAGAGGCAGAAGTTACATGTGGGGTCCCACAGGGCCCAGTAGTGGGACCTGTATTGCTTAACTTTCTATCAATGACATTGTCAGTGGATTGCAGAGGGATATTAAGTGGATTGTAGATGATGTGAAGCTAGGAAGGGTTATTAGTAATAGTGCAGATGTGGTAGCCTTGGAAGAGGATTTGAATAACAGGACAGATGGGCAAATGAATGAGGGTGTGAGTTTAATTCAGCAAAATGTAAAGGCTTGAAGTTTGGGAAACATCGACGGGAGGCTGCATATCTGTTGGAGGAAGTAGGGGTGCTCTGATAGCAGATGAATCACACTTGAGAGCAAGCAATTAACAGTTGCATGCAAATATAATTCCTTGGCATCTTTAATTTAAAATTAATGGATGCACAGTTGCTCATCCAAGAGCTACTTTTGTGGTGAACTTTGTCCTGAATTCCTGGCACAAAAAAAAATAACATTCCTACTCTACATATCCTTTAATGAGAAAAACATCAAATTCTGTTCATTTTTAATCTGGAAGTCGACAACAGGATATTCATGAAAGAAGAATTGCAATCTGCTTTGCAGTGTCAACCAGCTGGTGAAGGACCAGATGATATCCTATGAGATGGCAAGACATTTGTCACCATCTCCGTGAATCATGTCTTTTAAACAATATTCTATAAGAAAAAAGATTTTCAAATTCTTGGAAAAAGGCAATTACTGTTACTTTTCCAAAGTCAGGTAAGAATCCAGAAATGCTTACAACATATTGTGCTGACTACCTGGATCTTCAAAATCTTGGAAAAACTGATTACCTCTCATCTTTTATGATTAATGCTCTGCTGAAACTTCTTTTTCAAGATACAGCCTGACTTTCGAAAACAACACTCATTAGGTCATTTAATAAGACTGGAAACATTCATTAGAGATGTTTTCCTAACACATTGACATCTGGTAACGGTTTTCATTGGTATGGTAAAAACGTATGACCTGGCTGGAGGTTTGCTTATTGAAAGATCTTCACAACTTTGGTATCAGAGGAAACCTCCATCTTGTTATCCAGAACCTTAGAAATTAATCAAATCTTCCATGTCTAAGTAGAATCATCCTCTCTATACCTTTTCTCCAAGAGGACGAAATTCCAAAAGAATCAGTTTTAATTTTCATGCTAATTTTCAAGTCACAGTTAACTCAATAACAGAACAACTTCCTCCACCTGTAAAACCCTCTGGCAAAAGATGCCTTTACCATCTTTTGCCATTCTTGAAATATAAGTGTCATAGAAAGACATTTCCAGCAAGCCATTAACCTTCTTTCCTCTTGGACATGAACAGACGGTGATTTGTGCACTGTTGTGGAACCAGACCTAAGACTAGGATAAATGATCTCGGCTAGGCCAAATTTCTTGGGTCTTGTGTTTAATAAAAAATTAATAAGATAACATTCCTACTCTACATATCAATTGAGAGATAAGTTTCAGAGAGCAATAAATATCCTTCATATGCCTTTCTTGCACCTCTTGTGGTACAGATTGATGTTCTTTGCTCCAGTTTTAGCAAGCACTTATCTCATCAACACTTAGCTATGGGTCCTTCTGCCTGAGACAGTATTTAATCTTCAGTGGGGATGATTTTTGTTCACTTTCAGGAATTAGAAGTGCAGCTGGAGCATTTTTACCCATATACAATACTAAAGTACTATAGGTTGACCAGCCAACTTCTCGTATATGGGCCCAACATTAAAAAAAAATAAAAATAAAAAATTCAGATGCCACCTATTCTTAGTCTTTACATTGAAGCAAGTGAGCCAACTAGTTACTTGCCTTCTTTACCATAGTATTAGCTTTGTCAGCCTTTGTTATGACAATATCCTTCATTATTCATAATGAATTGATGGCTGCTAGTTCTATTTTGATGAGATTGATATATATTGTTTTAGTAATGTTCAAAATGTTACAAGTTTCTAAATGAATTTGATCAGCTGTATTAATTGGAAGAATCCTAATGTGCCTTTCAACATCCAGTTCAGCAGATTAAATAAAAATAAATAGACTGTCACACCATTACAACCTTAATGCTACTTTTAAACCACCCATAAAATTAAAAAAAAAAATATGCAACTTCTCTAAAGATCCCCTTCTCTAAAGAACCCACCTTGGGGATATATCCAGTACACCTGTAACTTATCTTATGTTAGTGAAACTGGGTACACAATTCTAATTTAAAAAAAATAAAAATAACAATTTCAGTAAATTTGGCCTCTCATATTGGTCTTAATAATACATGCACACTAAATTTATTGATTGGAAAAGTACCTGTCCTTTACATCGTAAAAAAAAAAAAAAAAAAAAAAAAAAAAAAAAAAAAAACGCAGTATGAATGCAAATTTAAAGAAAGATTTTCATATTTTGATCAGCCATTCTAATCTAAACCATAATGGTATGCTAAAAATCCCAAGAATATGGATGACACATTCACCCCATATAACTTCTGTTTCAAGTTATACAGCAAACCTGAACTCTAAGCAATAATTTCAGCTCTTATTTCATACATTGACTGCCATCAATAATATTTTTGTTCTAATCGCATAAATGTCTCATGATATTCATCAGCCTGGTTGGCCGGGTGGTTAGTGATTGTCTTTAGGTGGAAGAGTGATGAACTCCAATAAGCAGGGTGAGACTATCATCCTGCTTATTGGAGGCCTGAAATTGCTTGAAAAAGTTCCATGTTTTATCTGTAGAGCAGGGTTTCCAGATTGTGTAAAAAAATAAATATAAAAAAAATAATGAAAAAAATATATATAATAAAATTTAATAAAAAAAATAAGAAAAAAATATTTGGCCTACCCATAGAACTAATGTACTTATAGATACATATTGAAAGAATTCACTAGTTTTTTTTTTTTCCGTTTCATTACTTCACTGCTGCTCATACTGCACTTTTGCCACCCTTACCAACTGATTCAGCTTCCTTGCCTGTTCTTTGTATTCCTCATGGAATTGATTATTACTGCACAAGTTATCCAGAATGCCTTCTTTCTCTGTAATGCATGCTAAATATTTTCATTCATCCATTTCACACCTCCTGATCCTTTAAATACACTTACATATTGCTTCTTCTCGATAATTCTTGAATAGCACCCAAGCAGCATTCATCTCCTTTCTATCCACCACCCCATTCCATACTACAGCTAAAGCTGTTTCCTGAGCTTCTCATAATCACCAGTCTTGTAGTTCTACATATACCCTTTCCTCACAGAAATCCTGACATGGCTGGCAACCACCCAGCTAATCACCTCATAGTCATTCTCACCAACTAGAGGAAGATTTCACACCTCATTTGTAATGACATCCTCTGATGAGATGATCAAATCCAAGACTCTCAATCCTCGCGTGCCCTCTGTTGCATACTGTCTGAGTAGTTGTCCCTCAAAAATTCGAGAAATTAATTTTCTTTACTTCCACTTCCTATCTTTATTTAAATCTGTATTACTATAATTAAAATTACTAGTCATTATCAACCTTTTCTTGTTTGCTTGAGTAATTTGCTTATATATTTCATGGTCACTACTCTCCACATTACCATCCCTATAGCAGCATCCAAGTATTTCATTCTGTTCACTTTTATCTCACACCATACTGCTTCAAACCACTGCCACTATTTCCTCCTTGCATCTCTACCTTGTATGGACATAACTCTTTTTCTATTATCAGCAGCACTTCACCTCCCTTTTTTACCCTTTCTGTTCTTCATGAAAAACATCATATCCTTCCATTTCTATTCCTCTCAGGATGTTGTCCTCATACAATCACTTATTCCAACAATTTTGGGGTGAACAACCTCACTCAATGCAACCATTTCCCTTGTTTCTGATGCTTCTAGAATTCATATACAAACATAATAACTCATTCCTGGATCTATAACAAGTTTCACTAATACCACTTATTTGATATGACTTCTCCATACCTTCCTTAAGCCACTTCTTTTTCTCCTTACTCATCCCATAACTTTCTTCAAATCCAACTTTTCTCCCTGCATCCCCAGCCATCTCATTCCTCTCTTGTCTACACACACACATTCATTCTCTCCTTCAGTATCAACTTTTCTCATGCTGTGTCCCATGTCTAACCTTAGCTTCCCTATTTCCCTGATTGTCTTTCACATTTGTTCTCTTTTCTCTCCACTCTTGGTACCCACTTCTTCATTCATAAGTCACACTTCAATCTCTACTTCCTTACTCTGTTGCTCTTTCTCATCACTTCTTACTTGTTCAGGTTCATTCTGTGCACTCATTACTCTCCCTTCCATGAGCAGACTCTCCAAATGACTCACACCAAAATCATTTTGTTACTATGCTAATAATTTATCTGTTAGTAATTTCTGGCCAAACAGATAGTACTCCAGCTTTGATGTAGTAATTTTTTCTGTCAGAGGTCAAGCTAGTATAGTCAACAGTTGACCAAATTAATGTGACTTTAGCATACTGCATGTTAATATAGCTTGTCTTTTTGTATATATATATATATATATATATATATATATATACACGTGTGTGTACTCCAGATGATGACTGTGATATGATGGTTAAAACATCAGGCGATTATTTTGGTTTATATTAAACTGAATTTAATGCTATAACTAGTAATCCTCTCTGGAATGGAAACTCATATTCCCCATTCATCACTAAACTCCCATCCTGTAAGTAAGCCCAGGTTCTCCAAAAGATGTACCAAGACTGTACAGATAAAGAACCAAACAACCAAGATTTGGATGGAGATACTCAGTTGTTTTCAGATGATGCAAAGGATGAACTATAAGGAGTAGAGCAGATGTTGTGGCCTTACAAGAAGATTTGAATAGATTGCATGAATAGGCATTGGAGTAGGGATACCAGTTCAATGTTGCAAAATGTACAATTTTAAAATTTGGAAACAATGATGGGATGTAGAATATATGCTTGGTGGGGTTATATTGTTGAAAGTGGAAGAAATAAGAAATCTTGGGGTGATGGTGGATAAGGATCTAAAATTTAGAGGACATATTGCCAAAATTGTGAGGACAACACAACGAAATCTGGCAATTATGTGGAGGACACTGACTTCTAGAACTAAGGAGATTCTGGTTCCATTGTATAATTCCTTGAATAGGCCACATATGGACTACTATGCACAGATTTGGTCACCTAATTTTCAGAAGGATGAAGATATGTTGGAGAGGCTCTAGAAGCGATTGACCTAAATAGTTTCAGAACATTGAACATGAAGAAATGTTGAGACAGTGCAGTTTGGCGAGACTAGTGGATTAGAGGAAGAGAGATGATATGATAGAGACATACAAGTTGGTAAGGGGTTGATGCAGTATTAACATTGAAGAAGTTTTTTATAAAATGGTTGGAGAACAAGAGGTCATCCTTGGAACCTGTATAAGGAGGGTTGAATAAAGGAATGAGAGCAAGTTTTTTTGAACAGAGAGTTGTGAATGATGTGGAATTCATTGCCTGAGAGTGTCTGCAGACAATTTGAATGTGTTTAAGCAAGTCATGATGAGTGTGTATAACAAAGGGACCTCCTAGATGAGTATTTGACTCCATGGGGTCTTAGGATAATAATAATAATAATATACTGCAACTGGCTATCATCAAGAACTCTCACCACTGACACTAAAACAGCTACAAGGAAATCACCAATGTATCAAAAGCAGATTTCCAGAGAGCCAAAAGTAGGAAACTTGCATCGTGCCTAAATGGAAGCCATCCATTTTGGTCTGTGGTCAAAGCAGTCAGTCACATTTTTTGTCCAATACTATTCCCACAGCTCCTGCACCCAGATGGATCTATTCATCATCATCACCTGTGAAAACTGATTTCTTGGCATCAAACATTTCTTAAAATTATTGCATACATGATTTTGGTAAATATCCAACATTTCAAATACCCAACACTCGATACTGCCTCTGTCCTTTCACCAGGAAGTGATCAGAAAAATTCCATCCAAATTAGATACCAAAAACTCCCCTGTCCCTGATAGCATTCCTCCAATTGTCCTGAAGATTTGTACACCAGAGTTGACTCCTATGTATGTTACCTCTTTATGCTCTCTTACTCCATAGGCATTTACCCTACACCCTGGAAATTAGCACATGTCCAACCTATTCCCAAGAAAAAGTGACATATATATTCATCTTCATCATCAAATTCCTGCCATGTACCCTCAAGGAGTGTACAGGTTATGATAGTACTACATGAAAAATTTACATCATTACTAACTTCCTTTTTACAATTTTCCTCCAAATTAGTCTGTTACTTGTCAAGACTCCAACATTATCAGATCTTATATTTCTATCATCTAAGGCACTTTGTACCATATCAATCCACCTATATCTTAGTCTTCCTTTGGGTCGTTTTCCTGCCAACTTGACAGAGAGCACTTGTTTTGTTAATCTTTCCTCATCCATTGTGTTTAAGTGACCTTACCACCTGAGATTAGCTCTGCTAATGCATTCCTGGATGCTGACAATGTCAAATTCTTTCCTAATATCCTCATTTTTAATATGATTTTTAATATGAAAGTTCTACTAAGGTAGAAGTGGAGGAATTTTGATGCTTTAGAAAAAGTAACTGACACAGTGAAAAAGGAAAAGTTGGTCCTTGTTGGGGATCTAAATAGCAGTGTAGGAAATGATTGTCAGACATACAAAAATATTTGGGAAAATTTGGAGAAAAGAGCAAAGCTAATAATAATGGCAAATACCTGTTGGATTTCTGCTCAGGACATGGACTGGTTATTACTAACACCATGTTCCAACATAAAAATGTGCACAAATTCACATGGAGAGAAGAGGCAAGGAATAAGAAAAGTCTCATTGACTATGTTATTGTTGATAGTGATGTTTTCTCACTGGTGCAGGACACCAGAGTGTACAGAGGATTTGAAATTGAAAGTGATCACTATTTAGTCTTGAGCAGAATAAAATTAAATATCATATTGAAAAGAATAACATGTAAGAAAGTTTTAAAGCGAATAAAAGTTGAGCAGCTCTCAGATGTGAACTGTAGACTAAAATACACAAAGATTATTGAAAAAAAAATGAAAGAGTTTGAGAACAAGAACCAAACCTTGGAGATTCAGTGGCAAGCCTTGAAGAAAACCCTGATTGATTCAGCCAGAGAGGCATGTGGTGAAGTTGTCTGCAAGGATAGAAAAATCAGAACTCCATGGTGGACACAGGAAGTTAAAAAGGCAGTGAAGGAAAAGCAGAAAGCATATCAAAAGTTCCTGCAAATAAGTCAGCTTTTGCTCTTAGAGAATACAGAGACAAATGTAAGAAACTGAAACACTGTGTAAAACTAGCTAAACAAAGTCATGGGAGGACTGTGGCAAGAACATCGAAAATAAATATCAAGAAGGCGGTAAGATATTCAGGATGTTGTTGAAGAAGCTTAGAAAGGAAGGAAGAGTGCTCTAAAAGGAGTTAGAGATGATAAAGGTGACATGAAAACAGGAGAAAAAGATATCCTTGAAGTATGGAGTAATTACTTTGAAAAATTGCTAAATGAAACAAGCAGTGATAGCACAGTGGTAAAAAAACACTCAACAGGCATACAGTCAGCAATACATATCCATACTTGAAGTAGAAATAGCCATCAAAAGCTTGAAATGTGGAAAGGCAGCAGGAGTAGATGATATTTGACCAGAAATGCTGAAGTATGGTGGTATAAAAGTCTTACAGTGGCTGCACTGCATAGTTCAGAAAACCTGGACAGAGGGACGAATTCCCAATGGTTGGAGTAGAGCTCTCATAGTACCCATATATAAAAAGGGAAATAAAACTAAATGTGAGAATTACAGAGGTATTTCCCTACTCAGTGTTCCTGGCAAGATTTATGCAAGTATCCTTGAGAAAAGGTTGAGAAGAATTGTGGAATAAAAACTTGGTGAAGAACAAGCTGGATTCAGGCCAAATAGAGGCTGTCACGATCAGATCTTCACTTTACGACAAATAGTGGAGAAAGCATGGGAATATAATAAAGATCTGTATTTAAGTTTTGTAGATCTGGTAAAAGCATATGACAAGGTGCCAAGAGAGAAGCTGTTCAATATGCTACAGTTACATGATGTCAATGGGACATTATATCAAGCAATACTTAGTCTTTATTTGAGTTGTAAGTCAGCAGTTAGAATGAATGAAGTACAGGAAGATGGTTTAATGTTAAATCTGGTGTCAGACAAAGATGGACATTATCCCCGCTGTTATTCATTATCTATATGGATCACATTAATGAAGGAAAGTGGTATTAAACTTGATATCAAAATTGGAGATGATAATGTCAGCTCTTTGCTTTATGCGGATGATGTTATACTTCTAAATAAATCTGCTACAAGTTTGAAAGATTCCCTGACTAAATTTAATAACTATTGTAATAGATATGGTATGAAGGTCAGCATTAAAAAGACAAAGACAATGAAAATAGGTAGAATTGTTGAAAATGTCAACTGCGTTGTGAACGGGGAAACTTGTGGAACAAGTAAAACATTTCAATTACTTAGGCATGATTTTTAGTGAAGATGGTAAATTAAATATGGAAATAGACAACAAAATTAACAAAGCTGGTATGGTAGGAAGTCAATTGAATAAATCCATATGGAATAAGAGAGAAATTAGTCAGAACACTAAATTAGCTGTATACAAGACAGTGTTCAAACAGTTTTAACTTATGGATCTGAGAGCTGGGTCAGAAGTAAAACACTTTGCCAAAGACTAGAGACTGCCAATATGAGAGTCCTGAGAAAGATGAGAGGCATGAACAGATGGCATGAATGGCAATATCATATTAAAAACGAGGATATTAGGAAAGAACTTGACATTGTAATCATCCAGTAATGCGTTAGCAGAGCTAATCTCAGGTGGTATTGTCACTTAAACAGAATGGGCGAGGAAAGATTAGTAAAACAAGTGTTCTCTGCCAGGTTGGCAGGAAAATGACTCAGAGGAAGAGCAAGATATAGGTGGATTGATATGGTACAAAGTGCCTTAGACGATAGAAATATAAGATATGATAATGTTGGAGTCTTGACAAGTAACAGACTGATTTGGAGGAAAATTGTAGATAGGAAATTAGCAATAACATAAATTTTTCATGTTGTACTATCATATCCTGTACACCTCTTGAGGGTACATGTCAGGAATTTGATGATGTTGATGACATCGTCCACATAAAACAAAGAGCTGACATTAACATCTCCAATTTTGATATCATATTTAGTACCACTTTCCTTCATAATGTGATCCATATAGATAATGAATAAGAGAGGGGATAATGTACATCCTTGTCTCACATCATATTTAACATTAAACCATCTTCCTGCACTTCCTTCAATTCTAACTGCTGACTTACAGCTCAAATAAAGAATAAGTATTGCTTGATATAATGTCCCATTAACACCATATAACTGTAGCGTATTGAATAGCTTCTCTCTTGGCACCTTTTCAAATGCCTTTTCCAGATCGACAAAACTTAAATACAGATCTTTGTGATTTTCTTTCTTGACTACTTGTATAAGAAACTATGACACATTTTAGGAATGTTAGTCAAGTGAGTTTATTTAGCTGAGTTTCCACCATACCATCAAATTCACATTAGAAATTGAAAAATATGAAAAACTTCTATTCCTAGACATCCTAATAAAGAAACAAATCAATAACAGTATCAACTTGTCTGTGTATAGAAAACTTACAAATATTGGATGTTACCTCCATTTCAACTTGTTGCATCATATATCTCAGAAACTTAGCATTATCCATATGCTTAAGAAAAGAGCTGTATAGTACACCACAGACCAAGATGACTTACAAAAAGAATTAACTACAATATCCAGCGAGCTATCCTTAAATGGTTATCCTAAAAAACTCTACAATAAGATTCTCTTTTAGGATATACCACAAAGACAACGTGATGACACCCAATATATCAGTACTATAACTATCCCATTTGTCAGCTGCATTTCCATAAAATTGGCTATCCTTCTAAAACCACGCAATATTAGAGTAGCATTCAAGCCCGTCAATACTATTTGGAAATTTTTAAGGTCACTAAAAGACCCTCATCCATTCTACAAGTACTCTGGAGTTTATAATATACTTTGTTCCTCTGGTGTTAGTTACTTTGGTCAGACCTCTAGAAGCTTCGAAATGAGAAAGAAGGAGGCACATAGGCTATGTTAGAAACAACAGACAAGATATTTGGCCTTTCTTCCTACTTTGCATCCACCAACCATCTTATTGAGTGGGATAAGAGTCGTATGCCCTATATAGAAGAGAACTACCAGTCCAGAACCTTCAAGTAGGCTGCTATGGTCACCCATTCAACAGTAAACCTGAATAAGAATCAAGGTCTAATCCTACCGGAAATTTGGAAAACTTTAATTAGATCACTAAACATCAAAGAAATGAACTTTCATGGCAATTACATTATGTCTCGTAACAAATAAATCATGTTCCCGAGTCACGCGCATTGTCTCGCACAATACTAAATTTGTATGAATTAGAACCGTCAGTTAAAACCTAGTCTGTTACTTTCATATCACTTACGAATTGTATCCCTGAAGATGCCGATAGCAAAAAATCGGTGAAACTAGTTGGATGATAAATGAACTCACTTGACTAACATTCCTAAAATGTGTCATAGTTTCTTAAATACAGATCTTTGTTACATTCCCATGATTTCTCGACTATTTTTAAAACATGATTTCTCAACTATTTTTAATATTGATCCAATATTGGCCACATATAACAACAAATCCACCAGTATTTTTGAGGATAGCTGGTTGCAATTTTCATAGAAACTAGGTCATTTAACTTCACAACTTCCAGTCATACCAGTAATCTACAGAACAGCCAAAGTTCATAAACTAGAAGTGCCATTACACTTAGTTGTGGATGTCAACTATTTCTTGAAATACAAAAACTACATAAGTGTATGTATGTAGCAAAACTATTTGCCATGCACAGATACTAGAATGTTGCACTATGACATAAAAGTTCTAGAGATTTTATTGAAAAAATAAAAGACATCCTAGAACACATATTTATTTAACTTGTATGGATATGGTTAGCTTATTTGTAAATGCAACCAGAAAGAAAAAGTCTTTGGCACTTTCAGAAATTGAAAGTCCCCTCCCAAGACACCATCAGAATACTCTATAGCCATTGAGAGTGCAACTTTTCTCCCTGCATTGGAAAATATACAGGGTGACCCATAAGTTATGGTGCATCAAGTAGAAAAGGATGTCTTTGCGAAGCCAAAAATGGAAGGTATTTGTACATGATGTGGGTTTTTCATAACTAATAAAAAAAAATGTGATGAGGTCAAAAATGTATGCATTTTTTTGCAAACACAGATCCTTTTTATGGCATGTTCCATGACTTATGGGCCACCCTGTATACTCTACAAAAAGATTTGACAGTGGTTTCATGAATTAGCTGCAACTTGTCAGCATACACGGGGAGTCCTTTGAATAGTGGCATTAGAAGGATACTACCTATTAGGGTTATATAATTTTTTTTCTGGATTAAGGGTTATATAATCTAGAAATGCTGGCATGGTAGGCCTGGTGGTTAGCATATCCCCTCTCCCACCAAAAGGCTGCAAGTTCCAATCCTGTCATGTGCATGGATGTTTGTGATTGTCTTTCACCTTCATACATTCATTCATACAAGTATATAAACACTCTCCCAAGATAGAATGGGTCACTGTGGGAGAAGTAGACTCAACCCTACCATAATGGGAAACGCCTCTACCCAACAGTGGGGAATATATATGATGGGAAAAAAAAAGTTTAGAAATCTTAGTCTAATGACAAAACATGTCATTTCATTCAAGTTGCTTCTGATGAGCAGGTCTGTGGTCTTTCATTAGGCAACAAAAAGTCATCTGTCATATAAATATATCCATGCCACAGTTGGAGTCAAATCCACAGACTGTGGATTTGACTGTGGTAGTATCCTTCTAATGCCACTATTCAAAGGACTCCCCATGTATGCTGACAAGCTGCAGCTAATTCATGAAACCATTGTCAAATCTTTGTAGAGTATACAGGGTGTCCCATAAGTCATGGAACATGCCATAAAAAGGATCCGGTTGCATAGCAGAGAAAACTAAACCAAAGAGTGGATCAAATCTATTAATGACATTTTTCTTAAATGGCCAAGTTTCAAAGAAGAACTTGTTAAACTGCCTTCTATTTAAACTGTTCAACATATTCGTTGCCAACTACGAGTATACTCGTAGTTGGTAAACCAGCTACACAAGCCAGCTACGAGTATACTCGTATGACGCTTACCGCCGGCAACGAGATTACTGTACTGACCTTGAACAAGTGAAAATGCTTGGCTTGTGGGGCTAGCATCAAAACTGTGTATTCTCATAGATCGTATATGCTCTGTACAAGCCAACTACGAGTATACTCGGTTGACGCTTACCACCGGCAACGAGATTACCGTACAGACCTTGAAGAAGTGAAATTGCTCGGCGTAGGGGAACAGACTATGCTGAAGTAACGTGGCAGCGAACGTGTTAATGTAAAAAAAAAAAAAATCTACCCCAAATCCATTTTACTCCTGAAATAGAACACAAGAGAAATCTTCCATTTTTGAATGTGTTACCTTCCATCTCTTGTCTTCATCTCTGTGCACATTGAAAGATAACACAGCATCATACTACCACCATCCAATTGCATCATTACACCCTGAAGATATTGTGAGATGCCGATATGCTATCAAATATCAAGTAGAAAAATAGCTAGGAGCTTCAATACCTAAAGAATATCCAAATTAAAATAGACACAAATACCAAAACTATTATAATATATTGCAACAAAAAGTCAAGCTGCTATCTAATAATCAAGAAAATTGGGACTGCTGATATTCTATCGCTCTTCATTTTATTAAAAAACATGACTGACAGTTTGGATTCTGAAAACACCATTACATGAAAGCTCTTTTCACTTCTTTAAACAGTATTTATTATACTTATCACCAAAATTACTTTTGTCTGCTGTTAAAAACACCAGGAGTAAACAAGGTATGTCATGCTTGCAGGTTCTGAAAAATAGGCTGCTTGATAAACATTTTTATAAGTGATTATATTAAAGATTTATTTTAAAAAAAAACATGTAAATTCGTATTAGCCTTTGCTAAACCAGGAATATTTGACACTAAACCAAAATGCCTCACATCTTGTTATTCATAACATATTTTGATAAAATTATAATGTATACTGACTTCTAATATTTTGTCAAAGTCAAATTGCCATTTTCATGGAACACAGAACAGTACATGACATAGTCATGTTAGATAAATGAGGCTGAAGAAAGACAATCAAAGTTGTGCCTGGAGTCCTAGTGGGCTAAATTGGGTGGTCTTCGATGTTGTGCTAATCTGAGGATGAATGCTTTCCAAATTTGTGACAGTTTCGTGCACCCAAATTTACTGAGTTTCAGAAAGTTTCTTAAAGCTAAGGTAGATTTCAGGAATAGCCTCTCATATTTGTATATGCTATGGTGTAGTAGTGACCTTCTTCCAGGTTACCCAGTAGTTGATGTCCAAAGCATTGTCAGCAAGTCCTGAGTGGCTATAATGGTTGAATTTGATGTTGTATGAGTTTTCAGACATTCTAATATGAATGTTTGGCAGTTTGCTACTTCAAGGAACCTTGTAAACAATAATAGATTTAGTGTAATCCTTTACCCAAGTGTAGGGTAAAGAATTAAACTAAGGACTGAGGCAACTCATAGTAAAGGTGGACCAAGCTCTCATCACTCCTTGTCTCAGTATCTCCCATAATGCAAAGCACATCTCCTTGCAGACATGTATAAAGCTTTGCATTAAGGGAAGGGCCACTACCCAGACCTGTTTCAACCTTTATTGAAGTCTTGTCAGTAGGAGGCAGACCCAGAAGTGATGATACTAAGGCAGAAGCAATGGAGAGGTCATATTTACTTATATGAGTTGCCAAAAGGTGTACCACCTCATTATTAATTTACTCTGGATTTAGAGAAAGATGCTGGAAGTTTATTTTCCACTTGGTTAAACTATAATAAATTTAGTTTAATTCTTTACCCAAGTGTAGGCAAACAAAACAAAACAAACAAAACAGTGTAGGCGCAAACTTTGTTTGCCTACACTTGGGTAAAGGATTAAATTAATTTATTATAGTCTAACCACATGGAAAATAAACTTCCAACCTTGTAAACACCTGGCAGGTCTTGGGAGTGTGGCTGGGTCTACCAAAGGTAGAGCAGATAAGGGATGTGAGTTTTTTTGTATGGTCTGTAAGTTATACTAACAAAAATGAAAAGTAGGTGATGAAGATATTAATGGTGATTGATATAAAAGTAACTCAGGAAACCTTGAGGGATGGTTACTTCATCTCCTGTATTTGATACAGGCTAGAGAACTAATACGAAGTAAATGGATAACTGAAGTTATGAATAGTTAACTTCAAAAGAGAGGAAATAAATATGGCTGTAATAACTACTGGGAGAACAGTCTTGTTATTGAATGATGCTATAAGATCTATTTAAATATACTAAAGGAAGGAGTAGTTTTTCCTTTAATATATTTAGGTAGATTTAAATTGAAAATAATTGATCATATAAGTTGCACTATTTCAGACAATAATATATATTGTTAGGAACCATAAGGTGGGGCAGATATTTGCTCCTACCACTCTTCCTTGGGTATTTTTAATATCATTGTCTTGGGCCAGCCATCTATTATTGGCAAAGGGTGGAGATTGGCTGTCTCCTAGTTTTTAAAAGCTAGTTAGGGCTAAATGGCTTTACTTACTTCCTTTGTGGAATAAAATATGTTAGTGGATTTGTTTATTTTATTTAAGTAGAATTATTAGGGATTTGTTGCAGCAAAAAAATCATAGGCAGGAGAAGAATAGCTTCTTCAGTGAAGGCTGATCATGCACACATCCTACATTCACTCTAAAAAATAATTTCAACCTCTTTATGACATATATAGAACTGTGTGAAGCCTACAGTTAACATTAATTAATATCCAGAACTAATAGATAATTCTCTTGAATTTAAGGTACCAATACAAATAATAAAGTTAGATTAAAAAATCATAAAAATATTTTGTGGGAAAGTTATATAAAAATAGAAACATATTATGTAATATCAAAAGCAGTCAGAATTGTTTAGAGATGAATATAGAGTAGTGGGATTTCCCTTGTACTGTTCAGTTTGTATAGAAAAAAATTATGTCAGAAAAAATAAGTCCAAATACCTGCTGTATGTGAGTGGCTAAATTGCCTTGCTGAATCAGAAGATGATTGAAAGAAATGTGTCAACTTAATGCTACAATGAAACAATTGAATATGAAATTTTCCTTGTTGAAGGAGGTAGGAAAACATTGTCTTCAGAGGAAATAGCCTTGAATGACAAACTATAGAGAAAATAAGGGAATTTAAATATTTAGGAAATATAGTCAGTCCAGGTGAGGAAAGAAAATGAGTACAGAAATAAGCAGAAATTAAATTTAAGATTGGATGTTCATTATATACCTTATACACCTACCAAAATGATGATTCTATATCGCCAATTTGATAGGTGTATAAAGAGTGCAGCTATCCAGATATTTTCCAATCTTCATACATTCTAAGTAACTTTGGATGTGGTGAATAATAGATAAGAATTGAAGCATTGGAAGTTTCTGAGACCCCTTGGTGTGATATCATACTCTGTAATAATAAAAAGAATAGAGATATTAATGGTGAACTGAAAATAAATAACATATGAGAAACTAAATTCTTCAGCATGAAATGGAAGAAACATTGAGAGAGACTGTCACCTATAAATAGATGGCACAGCAGGAAGAAGATTATGGAATTTCTAAAGCCACCAAAAAAAGTAAAGATCATATAAAATGGTCATTAGTTCTTAACGCTTTGTGTTAAAATATGTGTCATTAATATGTTAAACTTGATAACAGTGAATCACATATGAATTGTGTATCTTCAGACATGAACTAAAAACTAAGCATGATTTTTACTTACTGAACAAAAATCATGCTTACTGAGCATGATTTTTGTTCAGTAAAGGATTTATATTTTCATGCTTATTTAGTTTCATATATATAATTTATCATATACAGAGTTGTCATTTCATGATCTTGTAATGAACCCAAGTAAACTGCTGATTGAGGTTTGAGAAACATCAATGGGATGCTGCATACTCTATGGGAGGAGTTATACTGGAGGAAGTAGGGGAGACAAGAGATCGATCTGGGGTTGATGATTGATAGAAACCTGAAGTTTAGGGGACATATTGCAAAGGTGGTGAAGGTAATACAGAGGATTGCTGCAATTATGAGAAGGACACTGACATGTAGAGATAAGAGGGTTATCATTCCGTTGTATAAGTCTTTGATCAGACCACACTTGGACTATTGTTCTCAGATTTGGTCCCCAGGATTTGAAGGGGATAAATTTTGAAGGGGATAAATTAACTGTGGAAAGGATACAAAGACGGATGACAAAGATGGTTTCAGGACTGTACAATTTTGGTTATGAGGATCGGCTGAGGGAATGTGGACTGCAGAGTTTGGTGGATAGAAGAAGGAGGGGTGATATAATTGAGATTTTTAAACTGTTGAGAGGTGGTTACAGGGTTGACACTGGGGAATTCTTTCGCTTGGTTGAACAGCGGGAAGGAGTGATGACAAGAGGCCATCCCTGGAAGTTACAAAAGGAAACCGTGAGCAAGAGGGTGAGGAGTGGTTTCTTTACGTGGAGGGTGGTTGAACTGTGGAATGCATTGCCTGATGGAGTGGTGAGAACGAGAATGGTCAATGAGTTTAAGGAGTGGTATGATAGACTTTGTGTTTCTTAGGGGGAACCTCCCCTTGATGAGTCTTGACAGACTTTATGTTCTTAGGAAGGACCTCCCACGATGAGTCTTTTGACTCCATGGAGGCCTGAATAATAATAATAATAATAATAATAATCTGTGATTTGTTCACTTAGATTTCCCAAAGATGAGAAAAGAGATTCTTTCTTGTGTAGAAAGCATTTGTAAACTACAAAGATGATATGGAGAATGTGGAGTAGTGATTATGACGATAGATAATGTCAGCTGTAAACTTCAGTAAAGAAATTGAAAATCATGGATATATAGAATTTTAATATATGACAGAAGGGAAGAGGATCTGAGGTTCCTGGTTATCTAAATTTTTCTTATGATCATTGGAATGTTATGTGTATTGTCAGTGAATAATGATGTAAATAACTCGCTCTCTAATCCATGCAGCCTAGCTTTCTTCTCAACATACTGTTCGAATGGATTGGTTATATGAATTAGAACATTCATTAAATCCACGGGTTCCATGAAATGCTTGTCTGATAATAATAAAGGGAGCCATGAGAAAAAAAGTTTTTTACTAGATAAATAAATATGCTTTAATTCATTAAAGCATATTTATTTATCTATTTTTACACTTTTCCTTATAGAAACTGTATATGTTTTAAATATTCATGATCTAGATATGCTTCCTTTATTTTATTAATGGTCAATATTTGTTTTTCTAGGTAAAGTTGGTTCAGAGCATGCAATATCCCGCAAGCATCCTTTTATAGAAGCATTCCATGTTAAAGCACAGGGAAATATATGTTTAGGAGTCATATTATCAAAAAATCACAGGTATTCAGTCTTATAATATCCTTATTAATACAAATGAAGACAAGCATGTTTCAAATAAAGAAAAAAAAAAAAAACAGAACAAAAATACATTATGGTAATTGAAACCATTTCTTTAAAGTTATTATTTTAATTCAGTCTTATACTTTTATTATTAATACAAATGAAGACAAGCATGTTTCAAATAAAGAAAAAAAAAAGGAACAGAACAAAATTTAAACCATTTCTTTAAAGGTATATATTTTATAGTTTATTTTGTTTATTTTATAATTTTATTATTTTATTATTTTATAGTTTATTTTGTTTGCCAGTATACATAACCAAGCTTATTCCCTTAATCGGTACAATATAAATGCATGAGCAGCCTTCGTGGTATTTTATTTCATTAATTCATAAAATAGTTTTTTGCAAAACCACATCCAAAGCTGAATTTAAGGCTGTAGAAAGTTTATTCACTTCATTAGAAAATAAATTCTGCTTGTTAAAAAATTATATTCTTGTTTAATCCTTTATCCAAGTGTAAACCAAGAACATTTTGTGAAGTATCTTTATGACTATGCCACATGTATATAGAAACTAATGATTTAGCATCAGTCCTTAGCATCCCATAAAGGAAAGGAATTGCATTCATTTTTGAATTTTTGGATACTACAACCTTGTTAAAATAACTCTTTTTATTATCCTGACGTTTCAATCTTCGTATCAAGATCATCATCTGGAGCATACACAAATATACAAGACAAGCTGCTTTACGTTATAATGCAAAGTGCACACTTCCTTTCAGACATGCGCAATGCTGTGCATTAGGGAAGAGAGTCACTACCCAGACCAGTTTTGACCTTCATTGTGCTCTTGTCAATGAGAGCCAGGCCCAGAAAGATATAAAGGTTGAATACATGCTTATTGAATTTGTGCAAATGCAAAACATTATGCACTTCTGAAAGGACATATGCATTTCCTTTCCCTTTCTTTTAGTGTTACACAGTGATCAGCATTTGTTTTTGAAATTATGGATTCTACAACCGTGCTAAAATAACGCTTTTTATTATCCCGACATTTCGATCTTCTTATCAAAATCATCATCTGGAGCATACACAAATATACAAGACAAGCTGCGTTACATTACAAAATGTAAGTTAGAGAAACAATGAATTTCACGTTATTCTACTGGCATGACCTCTAGTGGAAAAAAAAAATTACATCAAGCTCGATTTAATTTATGATTACATGAATAAACATTCTTTCTTACAGATAGTTTTCCTTCCAGTGACAGTGATGTCCTATTTTTTTTTTAAATTATTACAATTATTATTTTTGATTAAAAAAATATTATTTATAAATTACAACAAGAATAAACAATTCTTTCTTACAGATTTTTTCCTTAACAGTGATGTCTTATTTTTTAGTATTACAATTGGTATTTTTGATTTAGGATCCTGGATTTTCTAGTCCTGTTTATAGTTGTTCTTAGAGCGGACGGATTCGTGGGACAAATATATGCCTTCCATATGTATGAGATTTTTAGACCATCATTATTGTTCAGATTGGAGTGGTTGATAATGATCTCACAGGCTTCCTTAAATTTGCGTTCATACCATGTTTTGGTGTGATGTAGACAACTAGTGCTTTTCCAGACAATTCTATGTAAGGTGTTCACAGGACATGATCAGAAAGGCCAGCTTCACCATAATTATTATATTTGATGTGTCATTTATGTTCTTTTTGTCTGATAGGAATTGTGCGTCCTGTTTCTCCTATGTATGGTATGTTGCAGGTGCAATAAATACAGTATACTCCAGGGTGGGCGAGCGAAGGGAGTGGGTCTTTGGATGAGTTGAGTAAGCTTTTTAATTTTGCAGGAGGTTTAAAGGTGACTTTGAGGTTGTATTTTTGTAGTACTCTATTTATTTTGTCTGATGTCCCTTTAATGTAGGGAATGGTTATAGTTTTATTGTAGTCTAGTTTGTCTTCGTTTTTATTGAGGTCTTGTAGAGAATTCTGTTAATAATGTTTTGGTACCCATTTTTTGGAAAGTATTGCTGATCACTTTAAATTCATCTTTCAGTGCCTGTTTGCTGGAGCAGATCTTCAGTGCCCTGTTTTTTAGAGTGTTGATGACACCTAGTTTTTGTGTTGGGTGGTGGTAGGAGTTTATGTGTATATATTGGTCAGTATGTGTCAGTTTCTGGTAACAGTGAAGAAAAGATTGCCTGTAGGAAGACGTGTGACAAGTGAATCTAGAAACGGCAGTGAGTATGTTTTTCAATCTCAATTGTGAACTGTATACTTTTGTGTTGCTTGTTTAGGTGGCTAAGGAATGTGTCTGGTGTCTGGCAGCCATGAGACCAGATCGCGAAAACATCATTAACGTATCTGAGCCAGACTTTGTGATTTAAAGGGGAGGAACCTAAAGCAAGTTGTTCAAAATGTTCCATATAAAAGTTAGCAATGTGAGGGGAGGGGAATAATGGCGAGCCCATGGCTGTGCCTTCTTTTTGTAGGTAGAAAGCGGTTTGCCATACGAAATAACCAGAATGTAATACATGCACAAAGAGCACCGTGATATCTGGAGGAAATTTGTTCTGTAAAAGAAGAATTGTTTCATTGATTGGGACATTTGTAAAGAGGACAGAGATGTCAAACTGACTAATAGATCATCTTTTTTCAACTTTCTAATAGATCATCTAATTTATAATTAAAATAGTCTCTGATGTTTATGAAGTGTTGTGTGTTTTTGATATAGGAGGGAGAATCACCTACCAACTCCGTCAGTGTTGCCGCTAATTTTTTGGCTAAGTGATAACTCGGGCTATCTATCCATTCGACTATAGGCCTTAGTGGTGTGTTTTCTTTGTGAATTTTCGATAGCCCGTAAATTCTCGGGGGACGAGCGTAATGCGGAAATAGTTTTTAGACCGTATATCTTCAGGCATGTGGTAATTGACTTCAGTAGATTCTCTGTTTTCTTTTTTATTCTATTGGTTGGGTTATAGTTAACTAATTGGTATGTGTTATTGTCCGAGACCAGCAGATTTATTTTTTCCACATAAGTGATTCGGTTTAAAATAATGGTGGCACTTCCTTTATCTGCTCTTATTACTATGTTCGGATTTGACTTTAGTGATTTTATTGCTGTTAATTCGTGTTTAGTTAGGTTGCTTGTTATTGTTTTGTTATGATTTAAAATGTTGGTGGTTTCTAAATACTTTTTCTGCTATGCTATTTGGGATGAATCTTAGGCCTCTTTCAATATTACAAATAAATTCAAGTTTGTTTATCGATTTGGGGGCCATGGCATAATTTAAACCTTTGTTAAGTATCGAGATTTCGTCTTTGTTTGAAGCGTGATTGGATAGGTTAATTATGTTACTGTTACCTGTAGGTGATTGATGGCTCCTGTTGTTTCTTCTGGTTGGTTGTTATTGTTCACTGTGGAGAAATTTGAATATGGCTGCTGGTTCTGTCGATTTTTTAGTCTTTGGAATTTGGAAATTAGGTTTTCTTTCTTCATTTGGGCGATGTGGTTTGCCATGTTATCAGTAATCTTTTCAAGGATCATCCAGATATCTGCGTTTACGTAGCTTGGAAGTTCTGTTTTTTCCTTTTGTAGCTGGTTTTATTTAGCGGCTAAGTTCTTTCTGGAAGCTTGGATTTGTTCTCTGAGAAGTCCTTTCTCCATGCAGAAGCGTATTTGTTGCGCCTTTGTTGAGGAGAATTTTTTTTTTAGCCTGATGCAATATAGGCACAGCTATATCATTCCGAATACTATACTCGTCCCCCGAGAATTTACAGGCTACTGAAATATCACAAAGAAAACACACCGCTAAGGCCTATAGTCAAAGGGATAGATAGCCCGAGTTATCACTTATCCAAAAAATTAGAGGCAACACCCAAGGAGTTGGTAGGTCATTCCCCCCTCCTATTTCAAAAACACACAACCCTTCATAAATATCATCAAAGACATTACATTATAAAAAGCTGATCTTAGTCAGTTTTGATGTCTCTGCCCTCTTTACAAATGTCCCAATAAATAACACAATCCTTCTTTTACAGAACATATTTCCTCCAGATATCATGGCGCTCTTTGCACATGTATTACATTCTGGTTATTTCGTATGGCAAAATGCTTTCTACCTACAAAAAGAAGGGCACAGCCATGGACTCGTCATTATCCCCCCCCCCCCCTATTGCTAACTTTTATATGGAACATTTTGAACAACTTGCTTTAGGTTCCTCCCCTTGAAAACCCAAAGTCTGGCTTAGATACAGTGACGATGTTTTCTCGATCTGGTCTCATGGCCGGCAGACACATTCCTTAGCCACCTAAACAAGCAACACAAACGTATACAGTTCACAATTGAGATTGAAAAACATAACTCACTGCCTTTTCTAGATTCACTTGTCACATGTCTTCCTTTGGGCAGTCTTGTCGTCACTGTTTACCGGAAACCGACACATACTGGCCAATATATACACATAAACTCCTAACACCAGCCAACACAAAAACTAGGTGTCATCAACACTCCAAAAAACAGAGCTCTGAAGATCTGTCCAGTGAACAGGCACTGAAAGACGAATTTAAAGTGATCAGCAGTACTTTCCAAAAAGAATGGGTACAGCCAAAACACTTAACAGAATTCTCTACAAGACCTCAGTAAAAAACAAAGAAACCAGACTCTAATAAAATTATAACGATTCCCTACAATAAAGGGCATCAGACAAAATAAACAGAGTACTACAAAAATGCAACCCCAAAGCCCCCTTTAAGCCTCCTGCAAAATTAAAAAGCTTACTCAACTCATCCAAAGACCCCACGCCTTCCGCTGGCCCACCCTGCAGTATACTGTATTTATTGCACCTGCAACATATCATACATAGGAGAAACAGGACGCACAATTCCTATCAGACAAAAAGAACATAAAAGACACATCAAATATAATAATTATGGTGAAGCTGGCCTTTCTGATCATGCCATGTGAACACCTTACATAGAATTGACTGAAAAGCACTAGTTCTCTACATCACACCAAAACATGATACGAATGTAAATTTAAGGAAGCCTGTGAGATCATTATCAACCACTCCAATCTGAACAATAATGATGGTCTAAAAATCCCATACATATGGGAGGCATATATTTGTCCCACAAATCCTTTCTCTCTAAGAACAGCTATAAACAGGACTGTAGAAAATCCAGGATCCTAAATCAAAAATACCAATTGTAATACTAAAAAATAGGACATCACTGTTAAGGAAAAAATCTGTAAGAAAGAATTATTTATTCTTGTTGTAATTTATAAATAATATTTTTTATAATCAAAAATAATAATTGTAATAATTTTTAAAAAAATAGGACATCACTGTCACTGGAAGGAAAACTATCTGTAAGAAAGAATGTTTATTCATGTAATCATAAATTAAGGGGTGCTTAAGTGTCAAAGCTGTATAACTGAGAGGAGACCTCCACATAGCCTTCAAAGGAATGCAGAGAACCGACCAGGGCTTCTGACCTAATGTCCAATCCTCACCTTCTCGTGGTGCACCTTGTTGGGTATCTACTTGGATACTGAACAAACGAGGATGGGCTGGCAATTTGGGATTTAGCCGACCAAATTGTATTCTTATTGGTTAAACCAAAATAAAAAAATGATGGTACAACATGACAAAATTTCATGCCGGCTGGGGTGTCGCCCGGTTAAACAAGGCCCCCGTTGTTTTTGCCAGGGAACCAGGGCGAACAGCGAAAAGTCAGCTACTGGAACAAATCTGAAAACAAACTCCAACTCAACATCACCAGAGTTAAAGATTGGTACTATCAACGTAAGAAGCCTGAATGGCAATGAAATGGAGCTAGCTGAGGAATTAGATAATTACCAGTTCGACATAATAGGGGTGACTGAAACAAAAAAGACCAAAACTGGTGAGATCTTTCTGAGCAATAAATATAAAATGTTATATTCAGGCAATGACAATCAAGGAAAAGAAGGAGTAGTCATAATATTCAACACAAAATATGAGGCTAATCTTCTTGAATGGCAGTCAATCTCAAGTAGAGTAATGTGGGCAAATATGAGAATGGGGAACTGTACAATGAGACTTATTTGTGCCTATGGTCCCACAGAAGGTTCTACTAAGGTAGAAGTGGAGGAATTTTTTGAGGCTTTAGAAAAAGCAACTGACACAATGAAAAAGGAAAAGTTGGTCCTTGTTGGGGATCTAAATAGCAGAGTAGGAAATGATTGTGAGACATACAAAAATATTTTGGGAAAATTTGGAGAAAAGAGCAAAGCTAATAATAATGGCAAATATCTGTTGGATTTCTGCTCAGGACATGGACTGGTTATTACTAACACCATGTTCCAACATAAAAATGTGCACAAATTCACATGGAGAGAAGAGGCTAGGAATTAGAAAAGTCTCATTGACTATGTTATTGTTGATAGTGATGTTTTCTCACTGGTGCAGGACACCAGAGTGTACAGAGGATTTGAAATTGGAAGTGATCACTATTTAGTCTTGAGCAGGATAAAATTGAATTTCATATTGAAAAGAATAACATGTAAGAAAGTTTTAAAGCGAATAAAAGTTGAGCAGCTCTCAGATGTGAACTGTAAACTAAAATACAGAAAGATTATTGAAAAGAAAATGAAAGAGATTGAGAACAGAAATCAAACCTTGGAGATTCAGTGGCAAACTCTGAAGAAAACATTGATTGATTCTGCCAGAGAGGCATGTGGTGAGGTTGTGTGCAAGGATAAAAAAATCAGAACTCCCTGGTGGATACAGGAAGTTAAAGAGGCAGTGAAGGAAAAGAAGAAAGCATATCAAAAGTTCCTGCAAATAAGTCAGCTTTTACTGTTACAGAATACAGAGACAAATGTAAGAAAGCTAAACAATGTATAAAACTAGCTAAACAAAAGTCATGGGAGGACTTTGTCAAGAATATAGAGAAAATAAATATCAAGATGGTGGCAAAATATTCTGGAGGTTTTTGAAGAAACTTAGGAATGGAGAAAAGAGTGCTGTAAAAGGAGTTAGCGATGATAAAGGTGACATGAAAACAGGAGAAAAAGATATCCTTGAAGTATGGGGTAATTACTTTGAAAAACTGCTAAATGAAACAAGCAGTGATGACAGCACAGTGATAAAAAAACACTGACCAGGCATGCAGTCAGGAATACATATCCATACTAGAAGTAGAAAAAGCCATCAAAGGCTTGAAATGTGGAAAGGCAGCAGGAGTAGATGATATTCGACCAGAAATGCTGAAGTATGGTGGTATAAAATTCTTACAGTGGCTGCACTGCATAGTTCAGAAAGCCTGGACAGAGGGACGAATTCCCAATGATTGGAGTAGAGCTCTCATAGTACCCATATATAAAAAGGGAAATAAAACTGAATGTGAGAATTACAGAGGTATTTCCCTACTGAGTGTTCCTGGCAAGATCTATGCAAGTATACTTGAGAAACGGTTGAGAAGAATTGTGGAAGAAAAGCTTGGTGAAGAACAAGCTGGATTCAGGCCAAACAGAGGCTGTGGATCGATCTTCACTTTACGACAAATAGTGGAGAAAGCACGGTAATATAACAAAGATCTGTATTTATGCTTTGTCGATTTGGAAAAGGCATATGATAAGGTGCCAAGAGAGATGCTATTCAATATGCTGCAGTTATATGGTGTCAATGGGGCATTATATCAAGCAATACTTTGTCTTTATTTGAGTTGTAAGTCAGCAGTTAGAATTGAAGGAAGTACAGGAAGATGGTTTAATGTTAAATCTGGTGTGAGACAAGGATGTACATTATCCCCTCTGTTATTCATTATCTATATGGATCACATTATGAAGATGAAGGAAAGTGGTATTAAACCTGATATCAAAATTGGAGATGTTAATGTCAGCTCGCTTTATGCGGATGATGTTATACTTCTAAATAAATCCGCTACAAGTCTGCAAGATTCTCTGACTAAATTGAATAGCTGTTGTAATAGATGTGGTATGAAGGTCAGCAATAAAAAGACAAAGACAATGAAAATAGGCAGAATCATTGAAAATGTCAACTGTGTTGTGAATGGAGAACCTGTGGAACAAGTAAAACATTTCAGCTACTTAGGCACGATTTTTACTGAAGATGGTAAATTAAATATAGAAATAGACAACAGAATAAGCAAAGCTGGTATGGTGGGAAGTCAATTGAATAAATTCATATGGAATAAGAGAGAAATTAGTAAGAACACTAAATTAGTATACAAGACAGTGTTCAAACTAGTTTTAACTTATGGATCTGAGAGCTGGGTCAGAAGTAAAACACTTGACCAAAGACTAGAGACCGCAGATATGAGAGTCCTGAGAAAGATTAGAGGCGTGAACAGATGGCATCAATGGCAATATCATATTAATAATGAGGATATTAGGAAAGAACTTGACATTGTCAGCATCCAGGAATGCATTAGCAGAGCTAATCTCAGGTGGTATGGTCACTTAAATAGAATGGGAGAGGAAAGATTAGCAAAACAAGCGTTCTCTGCCAGGTTGGCAGGAAAACGACCCAGAGGAAGACCAAGATATAGGTGGATTGATATGGTACAAAGTGCCTTAAACGATAGAAATATAAGATCTGATAATGTTGGAGTCTTGATAAGTAACAGACTGATTTGGAGGAAAATTGTAGATAGGAAGTTAGTAATGATGTAATTTTTTCATGTAGTACTGTAATATCCTGTACACCCCTTGAGTGTACATGTCAGGAATTTGATGATGATGATGATCATAAATTAAATCGAGCTTGATGTAATTTTTTTTTTTTTTCCACTAGAGGTCATGCCAATAGAATAGCATGTGAAATTCATTGTTTCTCTAGCTTACAGTTTGTAATGTAACGCAGCTTGTCTTGTATATTTGTGTATGCTCCAGATGATGATCTTGATATGAAGCGCGAAATGTCGGGATAATAAAAAGAGTTATTTTAGCACGGTTGTAGAATCCATAATTTCAAAAACGAATGCTGATCACCGTGTAACATTAAAAGAAAGGGAAAGGAAATGCATATTTCCTTTCAGAAGTGCATAATGTTTTGCATTTGCACAAATTCAATAAGCATGTATTCAACCTTTATATCTTTCTGGGCCTGGCTCTCATTGACAAGAGTGCAATGAAGGTCAAAACTGGTCTGGGTATTGACTCTCTTCCCTAATGCACAGCATTGTGCATGTCTGAAAGGAAGTGTGCACTTTTCATTATAGGATACTAAGTAATTGTTGTGAAGTCAATAGCATCTGTGTACAAGTAACCTGGTTGTGAAAATACTTCACATGCAAATTTTGTTTTCTTACATTCAGACAAAATATTAAACAAGAATATAATTTCTTGGCAGGTATGAGGTATGGCTATTAAATAACGAGACTGGTTGCAAAAATGTGGTTTATTATTACAATTGTACAAAGTAATTGTTATTCCCCTTCAACGTACTCCCTTCCTCTATCTATACACACCGTTGCACACAAATTTTCCATTGTTGAAAGCAGTGCTACAAGTCATCAGGTGTTATCTGTTTCATTAGCTCTGCTGTTTTCTCCTTTACCTCATCCACTAACTGAAAATGGGTGCCCTTCAATGCTGATATCAACTTTGGAAAAAGGTAAAAGTCACATGGAGCCAAGTCTAGGAAGGACGATGGATGGTCCAACACAGGGATCTTCTTATCATCCAGCTACTGCTTTACAGACAGTGCACTGTGGGCTGGAGCATTGTCCTGATGGAGAATCCAGACATTGTTCTTCCACAGATCAGGTCTCTTCTTTCTCACTTGTTCTCTCAGCTTATCCAGAACCTCAAGGTAATAATGTTGTTCAACTGTCTGACCCTCTGGTACCCATTCAACCATTACCATTGATATAAAAAAAAAAAAATAAATAAAAAAAAAAAACGATCAGCGTTGCCTTCAGTTTTGATTTGCTCATTCTTGATGACGTGGGAGTTTTCCAGTGCATTGATTGTCTCTTTGTTTCTGGATTATACTGGAAAATCCACATCTCATCACATGTGATGATCTTCTCCTGCAAGTCTGGCTCTGCTGTCAGCTGTTCCATGATGTCAGTGCAAATTTGTTTCCAGACGTCTTTCTGCTTCTGACCCAAGTTTTTGGGAACCATTTTGGTGCAAACTTTGTTTATGTTTAATTGCTCATGCAAAATTTGTCATACAGTCTCCTTATCAATGTGCACCATGTCTGCAATTGATTAAGCAATCATCTGATTACTTAATCGGCGATCGTTGCAGACAATTTCATTAATTTTTGCAATATTTTGTTTGGTTGCTTCCATGACAGGGTGACCTGGTCATTCGTCATCTTCAACGTTTTCTCAACCTTCAGCAAAGCCATTCAAACATTCACGCACGTGACATTACATTATCACCGTACACCCCCTGCAACAGTTTCAAACATTTGGTTGGTGATTTCTTCAATTTCACAAGGAATTTGAGATTAATGCACCGCTCGAGTTTAACATTGGATATTATTCTGGCAAAGCGACTTCACGTGTTTTTCTTTTATAACTGCCTACAGACTATGAGTAACAGTGAACAATGTTTATCTCAATCGCTTCTAGAACCTTCAAGTTCATTCACGGTGCAAGCGCATCCCAGTCCCCCCCCCCCCCTTCCCCCTATATACAAGTATATTAGTTTTGTATCACCATATTATTACAATATTTTGGAGTAAAGATAGTTTTGGCAAGTTTTTTACTTTGTTAGAAAGTATTTTATACTTAACAAGAATGCTGCATAGATAAAAGTATTATGATTAGTGTGTCACCTAATCATAAAGATATTTCACTTGAAAACTTTTGTTGGCTTGGAAAACGTACAAATAAAAACAAGAATATAATTTCTTGTCAGGCATAATATTTCCATCCCACTAGCTTTTTACAATCATCTCTATTCTAAAAGGTGGCTACTGTAAGAGAACTGCCAGTAGAGAATGATAGTAGAACCAAAGTAACCTAAAGTAATCCAGCAGAGTGAGGAAAGAGCTTTTTGGATCACTCAGATGGCTCTTAGAACACTAACATAGTTTTCTTGAACTCTGGTAACATATTTTTGAACAAACTGTCTGCATCAGATCAGAACTGATCTGGGTGGTGACCGACTTCAATGCTTGGCATTATATATTTCTGAAGAGAATAGACTGTGCATTATAGGAAACAAACAGCAACTTAATATGAATTCAGCTGGTCTTTATATACAAGTAGCATACACATAAAGATATCTGCCTGCCTGATTGATTGCTTGATTAGTGTATCATCTATGCAACAGTCTTCATGTTTGAATTCTGCCATAGACTTGGATGTTCATGATTGTCTTTAGTTGGGAGATTAATTTCATTGCCTATTGTTAATTATAAATTCACATGTATGCCACAGTAATTAACTTTTTAATAATATGTAAATATTTGTCTTAAGTATCATATCATCAGTACAGTTATAAACAACAATGGGAATTACATTCAAAAAAACACATTAGTGGCATGCTTACATTGGAATCCCTTGTTACGTCTTTTACTTTATTTTCTATACTTTCTCTATATTCTTTAGTTCTATCTCTTACTTGTACCAGGAGTTAGTTCCGGCAAATTTATTTAGTTTTAAACGACTGCGCCAGCTGGCGATTATTTCCTGATTCTTAGGTCTACTTTAATGACTATCTCTACAATAATACTTAGTAACGGGAACACGTGTATGCACTCGTGGCTCCTCCACTTTTCTTACACAAATGTTTCCCCCTTCACTTACACAGGTTCGAAATTTTAATAAGTGGTAAGTCAGTCGTTTAACAGAACACACAAACTTTGATCTAAAACAATGCATTTTAATACTACAAATTATAATATACATGAAATCAAGCAATGGAATTAATATACAAGAAATACATTTCTGCACACATGCAATGAGCTCATTCAATCTCTCTCTCTTACGTACCTCTTAAAATACAGGGTTATGCAATCATAACTCAGAAGCATTATTTAATCAATGATACTTCTATCATTATGTTAGTTCTGGCAATACTAAGTTATTCAAATTTATACATGATATTTTTGCTCAATCTTAATAATTACAAATCTTATGAGAGTTAATCTCCTTGCTATGAGATTTATGCAATTCCCAGGCTCAGTGTACAAAGTAGTACCTTCAATCAATGCATTTCATATAACACTTCGTTTCTTGAACTGTTCTATTAAAAGTTCACACATATACACTTTCATAAGTCTCAGCAGGAAGGTCCCGACAAGACGTTCAGTCCTAAAAGGATCTCCTAGTCGGGTCAAGCAAGGCTATGCTTAAGGTTTTCCCCTTTCTCTTTGTTCACACTGGTTTATACAGCACTTCTTAGCATATCGGATAAGAAATATTTGCCTTACCGGTTAATCTCTTTAGCGAAGTTGTCCCTTCGGATATGGCAAGGCTTCCTTGTCGTTTCCGCTGTCTTTCTTTACTCAAATCTTTCGAAGTGTTGAATCCTTCGAAGTAGTCACATTGGCGGTAACTCACCAATGACCCTGTCTGCTGGTTCCTTGTTGTACAGTTGGATAACTTGTATGTAACGGAACCCACTGCAACGTGGAGGGTCGCTGGAAACCGGCGACAAGCATCCTCAGCCTTCCCAGCCTTCTCACTGGCACACAGGAAAAATGCAGGAAACAAGAGTGTTTGAAGAGCACGCCACGCTTATATCATGGCAGCGAGCGCCCTTTCTCTGTGTCTGCATCACTCACTCAGCCGTCTTTGATTGGTCTCATACGGTCACGTTCTTTACTTGGCGGCCTTCTTGATAGAACTCTTACTGCAGGGGTTACCAGATGACGTCTTGGATTTTCTGTTGTGTCATGGCCTGATACATAATAATGAGGCCCCCCGCTGATTGGTTAACAACTCTGAAGTCACTTAACATAACTTTCCCCTGTATCAGGCATGATTTTTAACATGGCTTTTGAATTATCTTACAATAATATTATTGATTAAATTGTTATACTCTCAAATTACACTTTATTCATTGCTTCTATACCTTTGCTCTTGAGAGCTCAAGCATGTCTTTTTCCTAAGTGAGTAATTTCTCATGTTGTGGCTGAAACAAATGGCGGTCACAGAGTGGGCCAGTTATTTCCGACACAACACCCTATTTATACAGTAGCGTGTTTAAGAACTAAATTCTTTGGGCTGTAATTAAATTAAATTAAAACTGATAAATTTATTTTATACAGTTGGGGATAGCAATTTCCCAAACTTGGGATAGTGAGACAGTTGTTACAATTAAGATTGGGAAAGTGCTGTAAGGCTTAAGCACTTTCTTTATACAAATGTTCATGTTTATATATGGATTGCGGTATTAGCTTGATGTGTTGCCATTGGATCCTGTGGTTGGCATTTTCAACTACATGTTGTGCAAGGCCAGATTTATGACATTTGATAAAATGGATGTGGTCTTGATATTCAGAGATGCGTTTATTTACAGATCTTTCTGTTTGTGCATAGTAAAACAAGTTACAAGAACATGGCACTTTACGCCAGGCAGCATTAGTGGTGATAGTGCCTCTTTTGGAGAAGGTAACAAATTGTGAATTTGGTTTATTGGTAGCAGCAAGTTTGTATTTCTTTAAAATTTTTACAAACATTCAGAGATGCCTTTGATATATGGTATAGGAGTCCTGTGGGCTTCTTCTTGTCTAGGTTGCTGTTTTTGAAGGGTGGTTAATAATTTTATGAGTTGTTATTGGATTAAATCCATTTAGTGAGGCTATATCTTTAATAATTTCCAATTCTTGTTTTAAAGATTCTTCAGAGGAACAAAATTTGTGTGCTCTGGATACCAAAGATTTTATGATGCTTATTTTTGAGATGATGGAGAGCCGATGTATTGTGGATATAACCTGAAAAAGTTGGTTTTTGATAGACACAAATGGAACCATCTTAATTACATTGGATGTGTTCATTGGGGAAGGAAATACCTTGCAATGATTCCTTTTCTAATGTGAATTTGATGCGAGGATGTAGATTGTTTATATTCTTTAGAAATGATTAAAGTTCTTGTTCCGTGTGACTCCAGACTACAAAGACTTCATCAACATATCATATCCATATTGTTGGTTTTGGGTCAAGAGCGAAGATTCTTTCTTCTTAAGTGTTCAAGAAAAAAGTTGGCTAAATTAGGTGATAAGGATGAGCCCATTACTGTTCCTCTTGTTTATATATTTTATTTTTCCATGTTAAGTAACCTGATGTGATTGAAAATTTGAATAATTTCACAATATCAGATGGAAATTTTTGGGTTAACAATTTTATTGTCTCTTTGTGAGGGATATTGGTGAAAAATATGGTATCATAAAATCTTTGGTATCCAAAGCACACAATTTTTTTCTCCTCTGAAGAATCTTTAAAACAAGAATTGGAAATTATTAAAGATATAGCCTCACTAAATGGATTTAATCCAATAACAACTCAAAATATTATTAGCCACCCTCTACAACAGCAGCCCAGACAAGAAGAAGCCCATAGGACTCCTATACCATATATCAAAGGCATCTCTGAACGTTTGTCAAAAAAAAAAAAAAAAAAAAAAACTTGCTTCTACCTATAAACCAATATATACCAAATTCACAATTTGTTACTTTCTACAAAAGACAAAAAGACAAACTATCACCACTGATGTTACTTGGCATATATGAAGTGCCATGTTTAATATGTCTTACTATGGACATACAGGACGATCTGTTAATAAACACATCTCTGAACATCAAAACCACATCCGTCTTATCAAACTCACAAATCAGGCCTCGCACAACATGTAGTTGAAAGTGCCAACTACAGGATCCAATGGCAACACACCAAGCTACTAACTCAATCCATATATAAATATGAGCATTTGTATAAAGCGTTGTCAACTGGCAACCAAGAATAAAGAGAAAACCACAAAGACCACCTGCAAGATGGGAAGATCCACTAGTAAAATCTATGGATATAACATAGAAGAGAGAGGCTCAAGATCGGGATTGTTGGAGGTATCTTTGTGACCTGCACTCATGGAGAAATCCTGAGTGAAACACAGGTCCATCAAGATAATTTGTATACAGAAAGTGCTGAAGCCTTAGTTCTTAAACATGCTACTGTACAAATAGGGATTCCAATGTAAGCATGCCACTAATGTGTTTTTTTGAATGTAATTCCTATTGTTGTTTATAACTGTACTGATATTTATTGTACTGATATAGATGAAATATTTACATATTATTAAAAAGTTAATTACTGTGGCATACATGTGAATTTATAGTTATGAATACTCCACAGATTTCTCTATATAAGAAATTGCCTATTGTGAGACCAGCTTATTGAAGGTCTGACATGGCTAGAAAAAGATCCATGTTCTCTGGAGATGGGTTTCCAGACAATATAAGAAATAAATAAAAATATAACAGGCTTTCAAAAAAAACTATTTGTGAATGGAAGTCATAAAAAAAATTAATTTACACCATATTTGTTTGTTCAAAAGTTCAAAACTAGAATGTAATTTCTGTATAACATATATAATTTCAAGTATGACATATATATTGTATTTGTTAAATAGATAATAAATATTAGAACACCTTATTGTGGTATTTTCTGCTCTGTTTTAATTTGCAGTGTCTAGTTTTGGTCAAGCAGTTAGCATATTCTCTTTTTAACCAGCAGGTCATGGGTTCAAATTCCACAGTGGACATGTATGTTTGTGATTGTCTTTAGGTGAGAGATGAATTTCATCGGCTGGTGTTATACTGCCACACTGATTATTGGAGGTCTGGAGTGCCATGAAAAAAAGTTTCATGTTTGGTCTCTAGAACAGGGTTTCTAGACTAAGTAAAAAAATAAATAAAATTCTAAAAGTTAATTTAAAAAATTTTTTAAATATTAAAAAAAAATCTCTTATCCCACTCAAAATGCTAATATACTGTAGGTTTGCAATCTTTAAAATTTTTAAAATATTAAAAAAATCTTTTATTCCACTCACAGTACTAATGTACGGTAGGTTTACAATCTTTTGTAAGTGGGAATCACATAAAAAAAAAAAAATCATTCATGCAGCTTTGGTTAAGAAGACTTGCCAACTTTTTTTGAATGTTAGTTTGACTGGAGAAAACTGTATGTAGGTGGGAGAATTGACTTTATGCAGCTACTAAGCACTAATTACTTAACATAATGTAGTGCAGTGGACCCGAGGTTCGAGAGGGCCCAATCTGGTGAAAGCTGAGGTGTTGAACTGATTAATGCTAGTATGCATACTGCTCAACAGCTGTCTATGAAATTTCTATGGATAATCATCATGTCTGGACACAATTTCTCCTAATAAGTCATTGTAAGACCAATGAGGAATTAAAAAGAAAAGAAAGAAAGAAATCCAGAATCAAGGTGATACATAGAAGACTTGGTATAGTTCTATCTTCAAATATTTGCATTTGTTACTTGGTAGTAATCAATCTTTTTTCTATCAAAGAAAAAATACTACAGCTTTTTGATCATATTTAGCTGAATTATTTATTTGGTATAATGTATGAAGATTAAATAATCCAAACATTTCTAATTTGATTTTTCTCTTTTAGGATGACATTATCTTCATCAGATGCTGTTTTTAATTTTGAGCAACAAAGGCTAACTGCTGGAACTGAAAAATTGGTTATTCTCTTTGACAATAATGAAATATTTACATTTCATGTAAGGATTGATTTTAAAATTTACAAATTTTGTTATAAAAAATATAGCATCCATTTAAAGTTAACTCTCTGGCACAAAAAATTTAAATGTTCATATTTTTTCAATGTATTTCACACAATTTTTCACTGTATACTGGAAGGATTCCTTGGAATCTATTGTTTCTTGCTCATCAGATTGCACTTTTTCTCCCTCACTATGCTTGTCACTTTTCTGGCTTGTATTTTATATTCCTCATAAATCAGGTCATTGCATGCTATATTATAACTTACTTTTTCCCCACTGCTTGTCTAATTTATCCGTTCATCTGTTTCACTTTTTCCCTTATTTCCCTGACTCTTGTTATACAATGATATGTTGCCTTCATTAGATTGCCCTACTAATTACAAATTCTCATGCTATTCCAACATCTTTTCCATGATTATTTGCCTTGTAAAGTTTTACAAAGTTTCACATTGAAACCTTTTCCCTGACTGAACCCTTCCAAGTCAGTATCTAATGATCACGGTTGCTAATTGGTGGCAGTATTGAAATCTGATTCATAACTACATTCTGTGAATCTATCACTAAACGTAATGTTTTGAAAGCTCATATTACTTCCATCAAACCTCTATAAGGGATAACATTTCTTGAAGGAAGAAACCTCTAGGTGATAGGGCAAGCCCTTGTCATTTTTTTTTTTACTATTATTTCTTTCTTTTGCACTCTACTTTTCTTGAGTCTCTTTTTACTTTCCCATTCTCCATGCCACATCACTTGGATCTGGTGCCCTGTCACTGTTTGCCATGCATTGTTGATCAGTGAATATCCTGGTAGTTCCACTACTTTAGGGCAGTGGGATGTTCTGCATGATTCAGCCATCATCAGTGGACTTTAATAGGCTTGCCCATAAGTGTCACTAGCACTTCAGTAAGTCTCATTCCCTGTAATTTGGGGACAGGATTAAGGTCTCCTGTTGTGGTGGTATAGAACTAATGTTATCTTAATTGAAAACTAAAATAACTTTAAATTCTGGGAATCTCAGTAACTGTCCTGCCATGTAAAACATTAAATTATTCATGAGGAGTAGCATCAGAGTGTAAATTCCTCCACTCCAAACAAGGCAATATATTTCTGATTTAGAAATACATAGGATGAATCCTATATAGAGATAGTAACCTAGTATCCACTTAAATTATACTTGACAAGAAATGATATTATTGTTTTTATCTTTTACTTAAGAGTGAGCAAACAAAATTTTGTTCTTGAAACATCTCCACAACTAGACTATTTGTATGTAGACTATTACCTGCATATCAGATAGCATCAGTATCCCATAATACAAAGCACAGATTTCAGACTTGCAGGTTGCAATGCATTATGTGTCACTACTATGACCAATTTCAACATTTACTGAGGTTTTATCACTGGGAGCTAGACCCATGGATATACTAAGAGCTAAATCAATGTAGGAATCATATTTTCCACTACTAGCAAAATGCATAGATGAATCATCCTCACTTCTAACTTGCAAAACCTCCAACATCTATTGAGGCATAGATGCCTTAACTGCCCAGTAAAATTATATTCATTATGTAGAATTATGGAGACTAACTATTGTGCTAGAGTACTTCTTTTAATTAGAATCAAATAACAATACACGTTTTGACCTTTATATCAAGGTCATTATTCTGATACACACACGTTGGAACACAAACTGCATCCGTATACACTACATTGAGCTGCAGCATAACTGCTCTGGTCAGCCATTGACCCTAGCAAAATTCTGTTGAGATGGGGGGGGGGATTGGGGGGGGGAAAGAATGATTAAATATTTAAATATATTGCATATCAGTGAAACTACATCAGCCACTGGTTTGGGCTTAATTGCCTATGGCTCTGTTATTTTTAAGTTCTGCTCTTGAAAACATCTGTACTGTCCATATCTTTAGAACTTTTAAGCCATCATTCTTGCTAAGATTGGGTTGATAGATTAGCATCTTGCAGCCTTCCTTGAATTTATGTATGTATCAGATTTTATTATGATGTAAGGACTGGGTGCCTTTCCTGTCATTTCTGTGCATTTTTCAAGTGTATGATCAGAAAGGTCTGCTTTTAAGTGATGAAGAAACTTAAAATGCCATTTGTGTTCTTTTCATTTTGAGATTGTGCATCCTGTTCATCTATGTAAGGTTAATTACATGTGCATTAGGTTTGGTATACACCTAGATGGGCAAGAGAAGCAGGGGAGGGGATCCTTAGAGGAATTGGATACATTTTTTAATTGTTTGGGTGATTTAAATGTAGCCTTCATGTTTTGAATTTTGCAGTAGTTTGTTTATTTTTTCTGATATTCTCCAAATATCAAGGAATGGTTATGGCTGTTTGTAGACTAGTGCAAAAAATACAACATGGAGGCCACATCAAAATTAAAAAGTTAAAGGTTACTAGAGCTAGCGTAGGGAAGAGGAATAAAACTTTTGACTTTCTGGAAATAGAAAAAAAAGTGAATTAGGAGGCAAATGGTTTGCTTTCTTTCTTGGATTTAAAGCTAACTAATGAGTTAAGAGCATCTAGAAAATTTTAAATTATTGCCACATTCAGAAAACTGACTTATATTGATAGATAGCCCTGTGCTTCTCTACACTGCTACAAACGAAAAATTGAACATTATCTTGACACTTCAACACTGGGAGCAAGAGCCTACTGTTGTATTAATGAAGAGGAAGAGTTAGCCAAAGAAGTTCATTCACTATTTATTTATTTATCGTATAATGGTAAAATAAAGTAAAATACATAATACACCAATGTAACAGATGTATGACAATTGAAAGTCACATAAAAGAAAGTTTTTCAAGCCAGATTATAGCTTCCATCGTAACATTATGTATATCTTATATAGTGCCCTCAAAAGCATATATCGGGGAGTCCAGTAAAATTGGTCAGTAGTTTGAGAATGATAACCATAGTCACGACAGGAGAGTCAGTTCATTTCCATTTACGAGGGTGGTCTGAAAATTTCTCTGCCTTGACCATAGATGACAACACTATCAGCAACACTATCAGTTTTATTCATGTGAAATTGGAAGTCATTCTATCAATTAGTTTGTTTTATACAGACTTTTGTCTGTATAAAACAAACATATAAAGACAACACTTTTTTGTCTGAAGCAAAAGTGTTGTCTGTATCCCTTGAAATGGATAAAATTGAATCGTGGGGTTATAAAATTCTTTGTAAAACAAGGTTTAATGGCAAAAGAAATTCATTTGAAGTTCATAAAAGCTTATGGGCACTCTTCTTCTTCATTTTCAACAATTAAGAAATTGGCTGCCAAGTATAAACATGGCCGTACCAGCCTTGAAGATGATCCACGTGAAGGATGTAAAAGTCCTTTCTTTTAGTGTTGTATGGTGATCAGCATTCATTTTGGAAATTATGAACTTTACAACCGTGTTATAAATAACTCTTTTTAATTTCCCAACGTTTCGACCTTCATATGAAGGTCATCATCTGGAGTATATACAAGGACAAACTGAGTTACATTTCACACAGTAAGCTAAAGAAACAATGATTTGATCACCGGTTATTCTACTGGCATGACCACTAGGAAAAAAAAAAAAAATACAGATTAAATTAAAAATTAATTAAATATTTAGGAACTACATCAAAGCTAAATTCTATTTAAGATAGCATGGGAGGAAACATTCTTTCATATTGATAATTTTCTTAAAGTAACAATGATGTCCTATATTAGATTTAAGATTCTGGATTATCTACAGTCCTGTTTATAGTTAGATTCCGTGGGTAGATTATGTGCCTTCCATATGCTTTGGATTGTTAGACCCCAAAACCAGGTACAAAATGTAAAATCTGAACTTTCAAGTTACTTGAACGCAGATATTTGGATTATCCTTGAAAAGATTACGGACAACGTGGCGAACCATATCCTTCAAACTAAGAAAGAAAATCTGATATCCAAATTTCATGGACTAAAAGATTGACAAAACCAATGGACATATTTGAATTTCCTGCAGTGAACATTAACAATCAACCAGAAGCAAGAAACAACAGGAGCCACCAATCACCTGCAGGTAACAGTAACGTAGCTAACCATCCAACCACCCCTTAAACAAAGATGAATTCTTGCTACTCAGCAAAGGTCTAAATTTTTCAATAGCACCTAGATCAATGAACAATCTGGATTTTAAACCCAAACCAAAAATTTGGCTGCGATATGTCAATGACGTCTTTGCTGTCTGGGGTAATTCTGAACAAGAACTACAACTGTTTCTAGATAAAATAAACCTTCTTCATTCTCGCATCAAATTTACACTAGAAAAAGAATCTCTACAGGGTATCTCCTTTCTGGATTTACACATCCAAAGAAAAGAAGATAGTTCCATCTCCACTTCTGTCTATCATAAGCCGACATTTTCAGGTCACTATATTCACAATTCTTCTGCTCATCATCCATCTCAAAAATTTGGCATCATTAAATTATTAGTAATTAGAGCACACAGATTCTGCTCCTCTGAAGAATCTCTAAACCAAGAATTGGAAATAATCAAAAATACAGCCATACTAAATGGATACAATCTTAAAACAACTCAAAAAATCATCAGTCACTTCCTAACACATCAACCTAGACAAGAACAAGCCCATAGGATTCCCATACCTTATGGCAAAGACATCTCCAAACGTCTTTCAAAAATTATGAAGAAATACAAACTTGCTACCACCTATAACCCAATCAACCAGATATATAGCTTGTTACTTTTTCCTAAAGACATACTCACTTCTGATGCTACCTGGTGTGTACGAGGTTCCATGCTCCTGTAAATCGGCTTACTATGGACAGACAGGTGGATCTGTTCATAAATGCATTTCGGAACATCAAGATCATATCCGTCTCAGCAAACCACAGAAATCTGGCCTCGTGCAACACAGAGTTGAAAATCCAAACCTTAGGATCCATTGGAAAAAGACAAAACTTCTACATAGATTTTTATATAAACGTGAACGTTTATATAACGCCAAAGATTGTTGGGATCACTGAGACATGGTTGACAAAAGAGGATATAATAACAGGAATAGAAGTAGCAGGGTACAGCATTTTTTGGCAGGATAGGAGGGGAAAGCGTGGTGGTGGAGTACTGCTTATGTCCTCTAAGAGTGGAGGCTTTGGAAGGCAGTGACACTAATAATTTTGAAAACATATGGTGTGAGGTAGAGGTGAGCAAGACAGGATATTTAGTGGCGTGTTGCTACAGACCAAGGAGCACAGAGAGTGGAGACCAGGAGATGTTTAGGCAGTTGAGCTTAGCAAGTGCAAGAAGAATGATTGTTATGGGAGATTTTAACTACAGCAGTATAAATTGGGGAGAGGAAGATGCATGTAGCAATAAGGGAATGGAATTTCTAGAGTTGTTGAGGGAAAATGTCTTAGGCAACATAGAAGTATTTTGGATTTGGTCATAGCATCAGAAAAATTGATAATAACTGAGAAGACATCTCTCCCACCAGTTGGAGAGAGTGACCATATCGTTTTGACTTGGAAGATGAATAGACATGCAAGAGTATCAAAGAGATGGGAACGTATGTGGAATTATAAGTCAGGTGATTATAATAGTCTTAGACGAGTTAAGTTAATATAGCTTAACTTGCTTGCTCACAGCAGATAAAAAATGCACTCGCATGAAAATCTCTGAACAGTGCTTGGAGCATTTTCATTAGAATAAAACTGATTTTGTGCATCGATTTATTACTATGGTTGAGACTTGGATTCATCGTTACACACCAGAATCCAAACAGCAGTCAAAACAGTGGACAGAAGCCGGTTGTTCAGCACAAAGAAGACAAAGTTGGTTCCATCAACAGGAAAGGTCATGGCACTGGTGTTTTGGGATGCTAAAGGCATTTTGTTTATTAATTATCTTGAAAAGGGTAAAACAATAACTAGGGAATATTATTCTGATCTTTTAACCAGTCTAGATGAAAACATTCATGAGAAAAGACCCATTTTGCAGAAGAAACAAAATCATCTTTCATCAGGACAGTGCACCTGCCCAAAAGTTATTTTGGCAATGGGAAAATTAAGGGCTCTGCAGCACTATGAGTTGTTGGAACATCCATCCTATTCCCCTGATTTGGCTCCCTCTGTCTTCTATCTCTTCCCTAAACTAAAACTCTTCCTCGCTGGTCAGCTTTTCTTCGAATCAAGAGTGATTGCAGCTGTAGAGGGGTATTTTGTAGATCTTACTGAGAATCACTACAGGGATGGGATAATGGTGCTGAGCATCCCTGGAATAAATGCATTAGTCTTAAGGGAGATTATCTTGAAAAATAAAAATAATTTTGAAATTATAAATTCGTTTTTTTCATTGTTAGGCCGAGAACTTTTCAGACCACCCTCATATGTAGATTGTATTTACACCTACCATGACCTGCTCTAATGTGGCTTAAGGTTGTCGAAATATGACATGGTAGTGCAGATCTTGATAGTTTAGGTGTATGGTCCAATATAGCTTATCTGGGATTGTTATAGTGTTGGAGCCATTCATCTCTCCGTATATCAGTCAAGTTGAAAGATTCACCTATTAATTACTTTGCTGTTCTCCAACTAGAATTTCTTGATTTTAGTTTACTTGTAGGGGGATTTTGTATGTCTTTGTGGATTAGGGTAACATTATTGGTTAAATTTATCCATAGTTTAGCAAGAGCTGCTTTCTGCATAAGTTAAGAGGTGCAGTGCTACTGATGGCAGAGCCAATAATTTAGTGTAGATCTTATAATTCCTGTTATTATTGTCATTGTTTGGTTTAGTTGAATGTCCACCTTAGAAGTAAGAACACTGTTGAGCCATACTGGGGAGCAGTACTCCAGTTGAATAAACCAAGGCCAAATCTGATAGATGTAAGGCTTCAGCATCTGCATCCCAAGTTGAACCAGCTGGCTTCTGAATTATGTTATTACGAGTTTTTATTTTCCGAGTTACTTTCACTAGGTGTTCTTTAAAGATGAGTGTTCTATTGTTAAACATTCTGTATTTCTATTAGGTATTTCTACTACCCTGCTTTGTCTTTGTGTTCTTTACTTAAAATGTCATGATATGTTGTTAATGGTTGACTGCCTTGACTCTCGACTGCTGCCATTTATTTATTTCTACTATATCCTGTGTTCTCTCACTCTATAGTCTAACAAATTTGTTTTTCGAAGTGCCAGTTAGGCCATATATTGAGTGCAAGATTATAAGATTTTTTTAACTAAAGACAAAGCAGATATTGTTTTTTCTTTGCTTATGTTAATCTTTATCTTTAATTAGTCATGGTTTGATTATTGAACACTTAAACTTAATCTTATGCAGGATTGAAATTTTTGAGATAGTGCATTGACAGAATCAGTCAGTTGTTCAGAAACGATTTAATTAAATCTAAAGGATTATTTACACAGTCTGATCTACATTAATATACAATTGCAGTACAATTCCTTGTTAATTTCAATTCTTGCCTTGAAGTGAAATCACAATCTACAATATCCTGCTAGTCATACAAACACATACTGAAAATAAAGTATACCTTGAGTAAGCTTAAATCAATATTAATTTACATTATCTAGTAGAGTTCTCTTCTTGTTCTTACAATAATTAATTATACACAGTTGAGATTAAGACACGCCATGAGTGAGCTTATTTCAGCTGTTAACTTACACGATCTTACTGTACCCATAAGCAGATACGCTTGATGTATATTCTTGCTCGGAAATATCACATATATAATATGTGATATTATAGAGAGAATGAATCAGATCGAGAGGGGAATGATGTGAAAGAGCAGGAGAGTAAGACAGGAGAGATTGAAGAAGTGGATATGAATGGGGAAGTGAGTGGTATGAGTATAGAAAATGAGAGAATGGGTGTGCAAGAGGAGCAGGGAAACGGGGAGGCTCAGGGTGGACGTACACAGCATGAGAAAGGTGGATGCTCCAAGAGGAGGTGAGAGCATGTGTAGGCAGGAAAGAAATGGGATGACCAGGGATCAAGAGGAAACAGATGGAATTGAAAAGGGTTCTAAAACGAAGCAGCAGAAATGGAAATGGCCCCAGTCCAGCATGGAGAGATCACATCGAGTGAGTGGTATCAGTGGAACTAGCTGTAGATCCAGAAATGAGCTGTTGTGTTTGTATACAAATGCTAGAAGTATAAGAAACAAGGCGGATGAAATGGTTTCACTAATTGCGTCTGTTCACCCAAAGATTGTCTAAATAAGTGAAACATGGTTAGATGAGGACGACATCCTGACAGGAATAGAGATGGAAAGGTATGATATGTTTCGTGAGGATAGAAGGGGTAAAAAGGGAGGGGGAGTGCTATTGATAATAGAGAAAGAGTTATGTCCATACAAGGTAGAGATGCAAGACGGAAATAGGGCCAGTGGTTTTGAGGCAGTATGGTGTGAGATAGAGGTGAATAGAATCAAATACTTGGTGGGATGTTGTTATAGACCTGGTGATAGTAAAATGTATAGTCAAATTAGCCAAGCAAATAAGAAAAGGGTGATCATTATGGGTGATTTTAATTATGGCAATATAGACTGGAATGAAGAGATAGCAACTGGAAGTAAAGAAAATGAGTTTCTTGAGTTTTTGAGGGATAACTACCTCAGACAGTATGTAACAGACGGGCACACGAGGATTAAGGGTCTTGGATTTGGTCATCTCATCAGAGGATGTAATTATAAATGAGGCGTCAAATCATCCACCAATTGGTGAAAGTGACCATGAGGTGATTACCTGGGTGGTTGCCAGCAGTTCAAGGATCCCTGTGAGAAAAGGGTATATGTGGAACTACAAGGGGGGGGGGGGGGATTATGAAGAGCTCAGGAGACAGCTTACGGGTGTAGCATGGAATGAGGAGTTAGTTGGAAAACAGATCAATGCAGCTTGAGGGATTTTCAAAAACTATCTAGTAGATGCAATGTCTAAATGTATTCCAAGGGTGAGAAGGTTAAATAAGGTAGGTGTGAGATGGATGAATAAAGAGATTAAGCATGCAATACAGAAAAAAAGGGCATTGCGGAGGCAGCATAAGAGAAGTGGAAGTAACCAATTTCATGAGGTCTACAAAGACCAGGCAAGGAGGGTGACTTGGTTGGTGAGAGTAGCTAAAGAGAGGTATGAACAGCAGTTAGCTAATGAAGCCAAAAAGAATCCTAGGGAGTTCTTACGATATGTAGCCAGAAAAAGAAAGAATGATTATGGAAGGATGACATTGATTGGAGGAAATGATATAAAGACAGCTGTTGCAAAATGTGTGTGGTGGAGATACTTAATGAGCAGTTCATAAAGATCTTTCAATCTTGTGAGTGTGACTTCATGTAGAGATTGAGAGCAGTTGATGATGCAGAGGAGAGACTGACTGTAAGTGAGCAAGAGGTGTATGGGGACATGAGTAAACTAAATGTTAATAAGGCTGTGGGACTTGATGATATATCACCATGTATTCTGAAGGAATGTGCCAGGGAGTTGACACCTGCCTTGACATATTTTTTTAATACAAATCTTGCACTTGGTCAAGTTCCTAAGGAGGGCAAGATTGTGCCACTTCATAAAGGAGATGATCGAACTCAAGCATCAAACTATAGGCCTATCTCTGTGTCAGGTGTTGTGGTTAAGTTGTTGGAGAAGCTTGTGAGAACTAGGATCCAGAGTTGGATTGACAACAATGGTATAATCTTTGATGGGCAGCATGGATTTGCTAAAGGGAGGTCATGTTTTAGTAATCTGCTTACTTATTACAATAAAGTGACTGCTTCCTTGGACAGAGGAGAAGGATACACAGTAATATACTTGGATTTCGCAAAAGCTTTTGATAAGAGTACCTCATGATAGTTGACAGTCAAACTAGAGCAGATGGGATCCAATGCATTAATCTAATCTAGCAAACTAGATTAGATTAGTGCATTGGATTGGAGACTGGCTATCTGATAGGTATCAACAAGTTGTGTATGAGGGTGCGATATCCAGGAAAAAGAAAGTCACTAGTGGAGTGCCTCAGGGGTCTGTTTTAGGGCCATTACTATTTAACTTGTATATTAATGATATTGGCGAAGATTTGGATGGAGATATTCAGTTGTTTGCAGATGATGCAAAGTTGGGACGAACCATAAAGAGTAGTGAAGATGTTGTGGTCTCGCAAGAAGACTTGAATAAATTGAGTGATTGGGTAAGCAAATGGGGATGTGAGTTCAATGTTGCAAAATGTAAGGTTTTAAAATTCTGGTTTTAAAATATGGAAAACAAAGATGGGATGCAGAATTTATGCTTGGTGAGAATATATTGTTGGAGGTAGAGGAAATAAGAGATCTGGAGGTGATAGTGGATAAGGATCTAAAATTTAGGGGACACATCGCCAAAATTGTGAAGACAACACAAAGACTTCTGGGAATGATGCAGAGGACACTGACGTGTAGAAGTAGGGAGATTCTTGTTTCATTGTATAAGGCTTTGATTAGGCCACACACATGAACTATTTTGCCCAGATTTGGTCACCGGGTTTTCAGGATGAAGAGATGTTGGAAAGGATTCAAAGGCGACTGACTAAGGTAGTTTCTGACCTCTGGAATATTGAGTATGAGGAAAGATTGAGAAGATGTAATTTGCAGAGTCTGGTGGAGAGAAGGAAGAAGGGAGATATGATAGGGACCTACAAGTTGGTAAGGGGTTGTTATAAGATCAATGGTGAAGAAGTTCTACAGAGAATAGTGGGAGATCAGGGGAGAACCAGAGGTCACCCCTGGAAACTGTATAAAGAGGGTGAGTATTGGAGCGAGAGGCAGGTTTTTTTCATGCAGAGTTGTGAATGATTGGAATGCCTTGCCTGAGATTGTGGTGTCTGCAAGGAGTTTGAGTGTGTTTAAGACATGTATGATGAGATGTGTGTGTGATAAAAGGACCTGATGACCTTCCAGATGAGTCTTTGACTCCATGAGGTCTTAGGTAATAATAATAATAATAATAACAAGTACTTATGATTCTCGTTCAGCACTTCCTTTTACAAGAATCTTTTGTTCACATAAAAGTGCTCCTTTTTGTCTTTCTTTCATTCTGGCTCATTCTTGATCCTTCTGCCAAACTTCTTCTTTGTCAAAATCATCAATTATTCTATGCTCTCTATGATTCTTAACATGATGGCAACGTGCATCTCTTTCCTAGAGAGATGTTCCGACAGTTGATATAATACTTCTCATGGCAGTGGATCCAAGTAAGAGAAGTTTGAGAAATCTAAGACCTACAACGCTTCTCTTTTGACTACCGACAATGGACTTCACGTGACAGCGGACCCAGGTAAGAAGATTGAAAAACCTACAACAAAATCCTTCTTGACGTTTCACCTTATAAAGGCCCAGACTTCCACTGTATGCATGCATGCATCTCTTGAAACTTCCATTATGTTCAGATGTCAATACATGACATCCAAACATAATGGAAGTGCAATCTCCCTAGAAAAACATGTAAAAATGATCATCATAAGTTACTTATCATGAGAGATTTTACACTATTTAGGATAACACCTAAATATTTAGGTGTTCTATTAAAGTTCAGTAATGTATCTCTGAAGAAGAAAGTAGGTTTGAAATTAGCCTGATGGTTATTAATATGGAAGGTAGACACTTCAGTTTTTGATAGGTTTGGGTTTAGATGCCGCTGTTTGAATTAAGAGTTCAGAATTTTCAAATCATATGTAATTATTTTTTTTAGCTTTGTCTGCATTCAAGGTTATCTGCATAAGCAAATTTCCTTGAACTAGTTTGAGGAAGATCATGGAGATAGTACAGAACTTTGAGGGAGTCTATCATTAAGCTTTTATGGTCAACTCTGAATTACCTGCAAATACCTGTATCCGTCTGATATTAAGCATATCGTTCAATAAGTTGGCAAATTTTCTACATGGAATCATCTTCAGAAATTTAAATATGAGGCCCTTTCTTCATACTGTGTCATATCCTGATGTTATTGAACGTAGCAGTAGATTTCAGATGCCTCTCAAAACCATTCTCAATCATTGATGTAAGAGCCAGTGCTTGTTCACAACATCCTCTTCTTGGTCTAAAACCTGCTTGCTCAAGAGATATCAGGTTGTTTATAATGAGAAATATTATGTTGTATATAATCCTTTCCATAAGTTTAAGTCATAAGAGCTATGGGTTGGTAGCTAGCTCCGAATAATGGGTCTTTGCCTGGTTTTAGAATGGTTATTATTTTTATTCTTTTAAAGAGAGAGGGAAGACTTTCTGAAACCAAGATGTTATTATATAGGTTAGTTGATCATTTTATGACATTCTTGTCACAGTTTTTAAGAAATTCTGGAAAAATTCCATCTTGTCCAACAGCTTTGCTATTTTTAAATATTTTGATAGCCTCATTTACCACTTCAATGGTAAACAGTCTGGAAAGGATAGGGTTTGGTTTTAAGGATGTCTTCAATTTCAATAGTTGTGTGTTGATGTCTTTTACAGACTGGCAATTATAAGGGTGTGATGAGCAAATCATACCCTTATGATTTGTTAACTGACATCTTCCTACAAAATGGCTATAATAAATGCACCATTTCTACACTTATTACTACCCAATGACCTCAACTCTCAATCCTTGCTTTCTCTTCTCTATATTGACTCTATTTCAATAAAACTATCCAAAATCCTTAGAGAATACAAAATTAAAACTATTTATTTCTTTCATCCAGATCCAGTCACTACTTTAACTCATTAAATTTAGACGCAATCCAGAAGTTTATTGCCTGTGGTATTGCTGCAAGATCTAATACTATAGACAGATGAAGATTAAACAGTGCATCAATACCAGAGAATTGAGGCCACAGCTTTGTCATCACATGTTGCCTCAACAGAAAGAAAGAGACCCATAAAATGCAGTGCTTCAGACATTTTGCACTGCTATTATGACAAGATCATGGCTGTAGAACCATGTGTGTTCACGGGGCTGATTTGCCTGTTTTGAAGGACAAAAAAAAACCGAGATTCTGGGTGAAAACAAAGGCATCAACGTATTCAACAGTAGCTACATGCTCACATATAATTTGAAATATATGAATCCAATGTTTATTGTCACCACATTAATTTTTACTGTTTGTAAGTTTGCCTTTTATTATTTCTTCCAGACATGAAAAAATCCCGATGTAACTAGTCTTAATTTTAATAGTTAACTAGAAGCTATTTTGTTTTTACCTTATTCTGGTCATAGTCACATGACTGTCTATACATCCACGTACTGGCAAAGTTTATAGTCTAATGCATGTATATTAGCCAAAACACTACAGAACAATTCTTATATACAAAGTTTTTTATGGCAATTTTGTATAATGACACCATTCCTTATTACTACAGTCATATCATAGATATGAGATTTAAGATAATAATGATTCTCTCCAAGAATGGAAATTATTGATATTTGCTATTTATGATCTCTATTTCAATATTTGTTTCCACCATCCCATTCATATGTCATCTCCTATCTCGGAGATTGACTACCATGTTGTAACTCATGGTTAACTACAGGTGTAACGACATGTGGTGAGGACCCAATCTCTTCCATATATTGTTAAGTATTCTTGGCTGTAGATCCATGTATGTTCATGGGACCAGTTTGCCTGTTTTGAGGGATGAAAAATCTGAGTTTCCGGGTGATAGATCCATCAAAAGAGACCAGATAATCGTTCCTCACATAATAAACGGAGATCAAACACAGGTCTCTCTGACCAAAGGGCTTCATCTGTATTTGTTTTCATCTTTATTGACTGAGCTCCACAAGCTCTAATTTTTGTTTCATTAGGGCTATTTTAATAAGGATAATATTTCTGGAAAATTTTCCATGTTACTCCTCTAAATAAATATTAATTTTTATGGCTATTTTGCCCATTTTTGTTTAGGAGTACCCCTTTTATGATGCCATTAGCTCTTTACTTAATTTTTAGATCGTTACTAATGTTTTAAAGATATAAGTATATGAAGAATATAAGGAAGGAATAATTTTGGACATACCTTTAGTAGGATGTTCCTGGTTGTCATCTTATTGAGCGGCATCCGGTGTATGGCGATATTACTGAAATATGACTGAACGGAAGGGGGAAGAAATGTGGAGATAGAGAGATGTTGGTGAATTGCGAGTAAGACACAAGGTATGTGAAATTTAAAACTTGGGTTTTAAGGGTGGGCAGTGAATTCTTTGGAAAGAAGGCAAAAGGGAAAAAAAATAGGGGAAAGGAGAAAGATAGAATATGATGAAACAATATCAGGGATGGAAGTAACAGTGTGAGCTATTTCGACTGTGTATTGTCTTTCGGGGCTCGTTGGAAAAGTGGAGGCTATGTCATGTCTGCTTGGTGTTTTTGTCTTGGGTGTATCTGTATTGTTTTCTGTTGGTCAGAGTCGTGACCTAATTTTTATGTTTTGGAGCTTCCAACTCTCAGAGATTATATAGGGACGGTGAACGTTTATTGAGTTTTTGTCGCATTTTATGGCTATTGTTTCAATATTCTAAGCATTGCTGTTTCCCTGTATGTCTACTATTACGGCTTTGTCAGTTTGTGGGGTATGTTTCTGTTCAAGAGCATGGACTGCTATTTCTGTTTTTCCTGTATTTTGTATTCTGGTTTTCTTTTGGTTATTATGTTTCTTATTGCTTAGATGTTCTGGAATTGGTATGTTGCAGTCACAGAAGTGTTCCTGTAGTCTTACCCATAAAGATCTGATCATGGAACCTGTGTAGGGTGATGTCACAGTCTTGTTGGCAAGGAAATTTGTATACCACATTGTGGTATTCTAGTATTCCTTTGTATGTGTGAGATTTTGTAGGTTTTAGAAGTGTTGCCAATTTTTGCTTCGAGGCAAACACTAATTTATAGTTTGTGTGTTTAAAAAACATTAAAATTGAAGCTTGGGCTTTGAGCAGTCCAAAGTTTGTCAAATGAGTAAGAGAATTGAAATGTATACTTATCTTCAGCAAAACTATGAATAATACAGGTTTTTGGTCAGTGAGAGACTATCTGTTTGTTAACCGAAGGAGAGGAGATGACACACTTACTTCAGTGTTTAAGTCCAAATAGAGGCAGGTATTCACTATAATACACAGTAGAGAAAACTGGCTATCCAGTTGCAAAGAGTAGAAGCTAAACTAAAGGATGGCAGTTTTTTTGCACAGGTCTTCATGCCATGTCCCCAATAAACTGATCTGTAAATGCCATGGTTAACTGCACAAGCTCCAAACCTTTCCATGGCATGTGTCCAGAGGTAGTTTATGTCGGCTAGGATATCCAGTAGTTAATCTGCAGTAGAGGAATCCATGCTACTCCATTGTAGATTCTGCTACTCCAGATTAACTAGTAGATCTCCAAATTGCAAAGAAATTGATTCTTAAATCCGTTGTTTTGTAAAGGTGAGGGAGTGGGTCAGTTGTAGGCTTCAGTGAGGCTGTGAGAATGAGAGTTGTGTTAACTGTTTTTTGGTATGCTGAAATTTTCTCTTCAACTGCTTTGGCACATCTTATTAAACCATGGCTCAGATAAAGAGATGGAATTTTGAATAGAGCAGGAAATTAAAGCCTTTTTTCCAGAAAGGATAATTTCATTATGCCTGAGTAATTTATTAGATCAGGAGAGTGATGTAGTAGTCTGACTATGGAAAGGAAGAATAGAATCCTGGAATTCATCCAGTTTGGTACTATTATAGTGCGAAATGGGATGAATTCCATAGTAAAAGGGTGAATTCCAGGATGAAATGAAGTCTTCTGAATTACTGACCCATGCTGTGTATTTGGAAGGAAAACTGGTTAAGAAAAGATCAAGAGTATTGGGAGAGTGGAGAGCATTATCTGATATTCTGGTTGACAGATAGAAAATTTCCATTAAATAACTGCTTATAGCAAATACTTCCACATCTCTTCCATAGAAATATGATCACATTGTAAACAACTTTAAAAATAATTTGATAAATTCTAATGGAAATCCTAAATACCAAATGTCTTTATATTTCATTCAGTTAATGTTGAGTTATTGCCATCAGTTAGAATAATTTTGCTTAGGTTGCGATAAAAATTAACCCTTTCAAATTATAATTTATATCGTAACTTTCAAATCTTATTAATTTGCACTTCACCCAAGCAGAGATGCTGCAATACATTGCATATTTCTGTAGTGCATTTGCAACAGTGTCACATTTACTTTTTGGTAGGAAAGACTTTAGTTCCTCTCTCACCTAGGATACAAGGAACCTACTTAAATTCATTTCAGCTGAAGGTGAATTAACTTATCTTATACAGAAGTAACCAAGATGACACAAACTCAACAATTTTTCCTTTTCACAAAGCAGCAAATCAGTCTTAGCAGCCTACATATGAGACGATGAAAAAAAGTCACTTTTCAGTACTATGTTTTCAGGGCCTTGAATCCGTCTTCATTTCATAGTCTGTTTACACTGAATTACTCTAGTTTTTATACAGAATTAACTCCATGTATAGCTGCTTTAAGTTCACTGTTGAACTAGATGCAAACCACTTTTTCTTAGACACATGAATAATACTTATCTTCTTTGAGTGCCATCTCCTATCAGAGGTCGGCGACCACCTTGGCAAATTTTGAATAATTCTCAGCCACTCTGAGCAATCTCTCAGAGTTCATGCCAGTTCACTGTCTGATGTCTGCCAGCCAAGATTTTCTTTGTTTTCCTCATGCCTACTGGAAATCCACATTTGAAGGTCAGCATATCTTTATCCAGAATCAAACACAAAAGTTAATCAAATCCTTAAATAAAAAAAAAATATTAAAAAAAAGCCACTTCATAGAAGTCAGTTGAAATATTATCTCTTTGTGGATATTTTTAATGGTTCAGAGAGTCATTTTATTAAAATTTTGAGAAGTTGGTTTTGATAGATGTTAAGGATTGTTCGTTGATTCTTTTTCACTGTAATAGTTTTCTCTTGCATATAAAAATGGAATTGAGACTTTAGTTGTAATACATAATGCTGACGTATGTTATCTCTTGAATGTTGTTTAATCATGAGTGCACCCTCTCTCTTCCTCCGAGGATATCCTTATAACAAACAGTGCACTTTTATTTATTTTTTTTCATATATTGAAACTGCTTAGGTTACAGTTAACTAAATCCTACAAATATTAAACTAAATGAATGGTCTTATTCACTGAAGAATGTTTGAAAACTCTGATTCAAAGTTAAAATGCAATTGCTTGTTTTAAATATGATGGTTTGTGAAGTGAACAAGAACTTTGATGCATTTATTAATTTTAAGATTTAGTTAACCACATCCATAATGATATCGCAAGTCTTATTTTGAAACATGTCAGTTTTTTTTATTCAATAAATGTGTTTGATTTAGGAAAATTTGATCATGTATAAAGACACATTAGACATTTTCCTGCCTGCATATTTTATTATTTAATATACAATTTCTTTCTTTCTTCAGCAACTTGCAGTTTCTTTGGTGCCAGAAGAACAAGGAATGGTTATGAGACAGAGTTTTGAGGGCCTTCAGCAAAAGTGCAACAAGTGTTGGTAAGGTGAAGTTTTTCAGTATTATATACAAACACAAACCTTGTCATCATAAATCTTTAAGCTAAATGGCAGACTGTTATGCATTATTAAAGTTCATTCTCAACCATTTGGTTTGTCTATTATTGCAGACGAATTTTCCTTCTCCATAAATCCAACAAAGGTGACACTCCTTATGTCTGTGGAATTAATAGCAATCTGTCCTTTATCAGGTCATTGATATATTGAACCATCACAGTTCTTGAAATAGCACTTTCTTGCAACACTTGTGTTCTGATATGAGTGTACCAGACCTATAAAGGGTCTCTACAGATCATTCACAAATACTGGCTCTTTGGTTTGAAAAAACCTGGGTTTGAATTCTGTCTAGGATTGAAAATAATCTTTAGAATGACTTTTCAGTTGAAACTGAGTTATCTAGTCTCATACAGTGGTGACTGTTTTGTTTTCATCATGCAAAGGAAGCAATCTGAATAAGAGTGCATGCAGACTTTTGCTCCAGACTTAATTCTTATCAACCCAACTACTCTAACATATGAATTTCATTAACCAAAATTATCCTTTATATCTGTGGGAGTAACCTAAACTGTAACATAATGAAATGTGTAAACAAAACTTAACCAAAAAAATTATAACTGGCCAGTAATAAGCAATAATTATCATGTTAGGGAGGGGAGGAAAAACTTAACAATCACATATATTAAGTATCTAATAATAAAGACCATAATAAACTAAATTTTAATAATAAATAGGTAGTTTATGCCAAATTAACATAAATTTTTAAATTTATTAACATTTATTGACTGTAATTTCTGCTTTTGGAATTAGCAGACATGTTAGGGTGAACATTTTAATTTTCTGTTATTTAGCTAAGAATCATTCCTCCTTTCTAATTATGTTTATTTGTATAATTATGCAATTAAATGTTTTTTGGTCGAAAAGACCTGGGTTCAGTTCCCGTCAGTGACATGAGGAACCTTTATCTGGTCTCGTTTGACTAAAGGTGAGTTAACTGGTCTCATATGGAGGGTTTTTTCTCCCAGAAACTTGGATTTTTTATCCCTCAAAACAGATAAACCGGCTAGTAGAACACACGCAATTTACAGGCAAGAATACTTAGAAGCATAGGCAGTGGTGTAGCTAGAGCTTTTGCCACTCCTCTCAATACACACCAAAAATACTACAAAAAGTCAAAACGATGTACTGTATAGGGAAGCAAATTAAAAGACTATGTTTATTTTTGAATTAAAACTTTAATTTGAACATTCTAAAATGTTATTTTTCTTGCTTTTCTGTTAGCAAAATCGTCGATGGCATTGGCGAAGTCTATTTCATAATAATGTAGGTAATTCTTAATCTATTTTATTTAGAAAAACTCCTCTCACAACTAGCAACACTTACAGCAATTGTGAAGAAAATTCGCAGTAGTATTACAATATTTGGAAATGGGTTCTCAAGACTGTATTTTAGAATTAATTGCAAAAGTTCAAAGAGCCCCCCCCTCCCCCAGCTATGCCTCTGAACTGCCTTACCCTCGTATTACATTTGGGAAGTCCAAGGATACTTGGAGGGCTTAAGTGCCTGTTAAAAGCCACTGATGGATGGATGGATACATATTTGTATGAATGAACATATGAAGGAGAAAGATAATCACAAGCAACCATATCCTAGGTTGGGATTCAAACCCACAACCTCTTTACTGGAGAGCAGATGCTCTAACCACTCAGCCTATCATGCTGGTGTCATCATAAACTATTTCTTTTGTTTTATTTTGGTAAGCAAGATCTGATGTTTTTGTTTAATGAAATCAACAAACTCTAGAGATAATTAAGCTTTATTTAATGATTAAAGAAATATTTCATTTTCACAGGTATAAGAAGATGCATGTGCACAAAGACACACAAAAGGAAGGTAAACAGCATGCTGAGTGATAGAATTGTAGACTGGAGAATTAAATTGTGCAATCCAGTGATATTAACTAGTGTTCTCAGTGGGCTCAGTAAAGAGATCTTGATTGGTGGGTCTTATAATAATATCCTCCCCAATTTTAGATAGTGTGAAACTGCCATATAGGTTGCCAAATGTTGTAAAGTTGTGGCAGATTCTGAAAACCGTGATTTAAATTTGCATTTGCATAGTGTTTTTTTTTTTTTAATTTTATTATTATTTTTTTTTATATACTGATGCAAGTCAGTGGCATGGTCTGCAACAGGGAGATGTTGTAGTCTGTAGATAATCAACTCCATCTCACCTTCCCTTCTTTTTTAATATTCATCCAAGCAGTCCTTCCAGTTTTTGTCAGAATATGACTATTTGTGACAAACACATTACCCTGTAAATGCCAGGATGCCCTATGGAATAAGAAGAAATGTTTGTGCAGCATTTCAATTTGCTTACATTTACAACTTTACTGTACAGAGTACTTTCACAGTATGCATTCAGTGATATCCTTTATATGTGCTTAAATTCAGGGATTGTTACTGTCAATCATATTTTTGACTTAATTATTAAGATTCACTTACAAGTTAGGGTGCTTAAGGGTCAAAGCTGTATAACTGAGAGGAGACCTCCACATAGCCTTTAAAGGAATGCGGAGAACCGACCAGGGCTTCTGACCTAATGTCCAATCCTCACCTTCTCGTGGTGCACCCTGTTGGGTATCTACTTTGATACTGAACGAACGAGGATGGGCTGGCAATTTGGGATTTAGCCGACCAAATTGTATTCTTATTGGTTAAACCAAAATAAAAAATGATGGTACAACATGACAAAATTTCATGCCGGCTGGGGCGTCGCCCGGTTAAACAAGGCCCCCGTTGTTTTCGCCAGGGAACCAGGGCGAACAGCGAAAAGTCAGCTACTGGAACAAATCTGAAAACAAACCCTAACTCAACATCACCAGAGTTAAAGATCGGTACTATCAACGTAAGAAGCCTGAATGGCAAAGAAATGGAGCTAGCTGAGGAATTAGATACGTACCAGATCGACATAATAGGGGTGACTGAAACAAAAAAGACCAAAACTGGTGAGATCTTTCTGAGCAATAAATACAAAATGTTATATTCAGGCAATAACAATCAAGGAAAAGGAGTAGCCATAGTATTCAACACAAAATACGAGGCTAATCTTCTTGAATGGCAGTCAGTCTCAAGTAGAGTAATGTGGGCAAATATGAGAATGGGGAACTGGACAATGAGACTTATTTGTGCCTATGGTCCCACAGAAGGTTCTACTAAGGTAGAAGTGGAGGAATTTTTTGAGGCTTTAGAAAAAGCAACTCACACAATGAAAAAGGAAAAGTTGGTCCTTGTTGGGGATCTAAATAGTAGAGTAGGAAATGATTGTGAGACATACAAAAATATTTTGGGAAAATTTGGAGAAAAGAGCAAAGCTAATAATAATGGCAAATATCTGTTGGATTTCTGCTCAGGACATGGACTGGTTATTACTAACACCATGTTCCAACATAAAAATGTGCACAAATTCACATGGAGAGAAGAGGCTAGGTATAAGAAAAGTCTCATTGACTATGTTATTGTTGATAGTGATGTTTTCGCCCTGGTGCAGGACACCAGAGTGTACAGAGGATTTGAAATTGGAAGTGATCACTATTTAGTCTTGAGCAGAATAAAATTGAATTTCATATTGAAAAGAATAACATGTAAGAAAGTTTTAAAGCGAATAAAAGTTGAGCAGCTCTCAGATGTAAACTGTAGACTAAAATACAGAAATATTATTGAAAAGAAAATGAAAGAGTTTGAGAACAGGAATCAAACCTTGGAGATTCAGTGGCAAACTCTGAAGGAAACATTGATTGATTCTGCCAGAGAGGCATGTGGTGAGGTTGTGTGCAAAGATAAAAAAAATCAGAACTCCCTGGTGAACACAGGAAGTTAAAGAGGCAGTGAAGGAAAAGAAGAAAGCATATCAAAAGTTCCTGGCAAATAAGTCAGCTTTTACTCTTACAGAATACAGAGACAAATGTAAGAAAGCTAAACAGTGTGTAAAACTAGCTAAACAAAAGTCATGGGAGGACTTTGGCAAGAATATAGAAAATAAATATCAAGAAGGTGGCAAAATATTCTGGAGGTTGTTGAAGAAGCTTAGGAATGGAGGAAAGAGTGCTGTAAAAGGAATTAGAGATGATAAAGGTGAAATGAAAACAGGAGAAAAAGATATCCTTGAAGTATGGAGTAATTACTTTGAAAAACTGCTAAATGAAACAAGCAGTGATGACAGCACAGTGATAAAAAACACTGACCAGGCATGCAGTCAGGAATACATATCCATACTTGAAGTAGAAAAAGCCATCAAAGGCTTGAAATGTGGAAAGACAGCAGGAGTAGATGATATTCGACCAGAAATGCTGAAGTATGGTGGTATAAGAGTCTTACAGTGGCTGCACTGCATAGTTCAGAAAGCCTGGACAGAGGGACGAATTCCCGATGATTGGAGTAGAGCTCTCATAGTACCCATATATAAAAAGGGAAATAAAACTGAATGTGAGAATTACAGAGGTATTTCCCTACTGAGTGTTCCTGGTAAGATCTATGCAAGTATACTTGAGAAACGGTTGAGAAGAATTGTGGAAGAAAAGCTTGGTGAAGAACAAGCTGGATTCAGGCCAAATAGAGGCTGTCAGGATCAGATCTTCACTTTACGACAAATAGTCGAGAAAGCATGGGAATATAACAAAGATCTGTATTTAAGTTTTGTCGATTTGGAAAAGGCATATGACAAGGTGCCAAGAGAGAAGCTATTCAATACGCTGCAGTTATATGGTGTCAATGGGGCATTATATCAAGCAATACTTAGTCTTTATTTGAGTTGTAAGTCAGCAGTTAGAATTGAAGGAAGTACAGGAAGATGGTTTAATGTTAAATCTGGTGTGAGACAAGGATGTACATTATCCCCTCTGTTATTCATTATCTATATGGATCACATTATGAAGGAAAGTGGTACTAAACATGATATCAAAATTGGAGATGTTAATGTCAGCTCTTTGCTTTATGCAGACGATATTATACTTCTAAATAAATCTGCTACAAGTCTGCAAGATTCTCTGAATAAATTGAATAGCTGTTGTAATAGATATGGTATGACGGTCAGCAATAAAAAGACAAAGACAATGAAAATAGGCAGAATCATTGAAAATGTCAACTGTGTTGTGAATGGAGAACCTGTGAAACAAGTAAAACATTTCAGCTATTTAGGCACGATTTTTACTGAAGATGGTAAATTAAATATAGAAATAGACAACAGAATCAGCAAAGCTGGTATGGTGGGAAATCAATTGAATAAATTCATATGGAATAAGAGAGAAATTAGTCGGAACACTAAATTAGCTGTTTACAAGACAGTGTTCAAACCAGTTTTAACTTATGGATCTGAGAACTGAGGCAGAAGTAAAACACTTGACCAAAGACTAGAGACCGCAGATATGAGAGTCCTGAGAAAGATTAGAGGCGTGAACAGATGGCATCAATGGCAATATCATATTAAAAATGAGGATATTAGGAAAGAACTTTACATTGTCAGCATCCAGGAATGAGTTAGCAGAGCTAATCTCAGATGGTATGGTCACTTAAATAGAATGGGAGAGGAAAGATTAGCAAAACAAGTGTTCTCTGCCAGGTTGGCAGGAAAACGACCCAGAGGAAGACCAAGATATAGGTGGATTGATACGGTACAAAGTGCTTTAGACGATAGAAATATAAGATCTGATAATGTTGGAGTCTTGACAAGTAACAGACTGATTTGGAGGAAAATTGTAGATAGGAAGTTAGTAATGATGTAATTTTTTCATGTAGTACTGTCATATCCTGAACACCCCTTCAGGGTACATGGCAGGAATTTGATGATGATGATGATGATGTTACACAAATAATGAAAGAGTTCCAAATAACCAGAGTATTTTAATAATCTAGTGATAAACTATTTTGTTACTTGTATATAGAAAATATAACTGAAGGTATAATTGAAATAGCATTCTTTTATAGTGACAACATTACTTATCATAATGGCTTGGTATACACACTGAAGAAATAATAGTGCTTAAAATTATACTTGATAAGAAATTATATTCTTGTTTTTAATCCATTACTCAAGTGGGAAGCAAACTAAAGTTTGCATGTGAAGTAACATTATGATCAGTTTATAAATAGACCACATCAAATTGCACTACTATTCAATAATGCACAGAACACTTTCTTCAGATGTATATATATGACCACACATTATGGGAAGAGTCACTAGGCAAGCCTCTTTTGACCTGTAAAATTGTCTGTAATCCCAAAACCTGTGAGTGATCTAAAAACATTATTGTCTCTCATGCTTCTCATCTTGCATCATTTCATGATTTGAGTCTCTAGCAGTCTGTGTTGACTTCATCCAACTATACTTTACTGATCATCTGCTCTATGCAGCAGGCAGAAACCTTCCATGCATTCAACCTTGGCTCTCCTCTAAGCCCAGTCCATTGACTGCCTGTCAGAAACCTGCTCTGCTCTTTGAGTGAGTGCCCTCTTGACAGTCTTTGAAATAAGAACACGTTAAACTGGTGGGAATTAGCATCTCGGAAAAGATGTTGATAGCTAAATGCAGAAGTTATATTTTCTCTATACAAGTAGCAAAAAGGTTTATCACTACATTACATGAAATCATTTGAATTACATGAAAAGATAGAAGAAATTCAGAAACAATAAATAACTAAAGAAAATTCTGTGAAATTAAAAACCACAAAAATAGGTTGATGTCTGAAAACAGCAATAACGAACAATAGCAATGGACAAACATTAGCTACTAGAGATGAAAAGCAAGAAAGTGAAGTGAGTACTTTAATAACCAGCTTCTTAACCATGGTTAGCCTGCTGAGACTTTTGAACAGAAAAAAAAACAAAAAAACTGATCATACCCAAAAATATTTGAACCATCACTAGCCAAAGTAGAATAAAATATGAAGCAACTTAGAAGAAGCAAAGCATCAGATAATACTGATGAAATAATTGAACTCAACAAATACAGAAATAAAGTGGTGTCCAGAAATAAGGATGAACTACATTTTTACCTGTATCTGAAAAAATTTTCATGACTACAGCCAAATTGAACATAAATTTATTGCCATCATACTAATAAATTATATTACATAAAAAAATGTTCAAAATTTTTGTACAAATTAAATTACAATATGCTTTTGGCAAAAATTACATATTTCCTTAGGACATGATTAAAGAATTAATGTACAGTATGTACAGAAGCCACCTGGAGAGACATTTTGTTATGGAAAATGTCCATGCTGAATTGCAATGCAGATCTCACAACATTGTACCATGCTTAGCACCAAGTGATTCAGGAATTCTTGAGGGAAACTGGCCCACTTCTCGAGCAAGGGTAAGGCCTTGTTTGTTTTCTGGAGGGGAATTTCAAGCAGCAATGCGTCCCCCTATTGTGTCCCAAACGTCTTCTATGGGGTTGAGATCTGGGAAGCGTGCTGGCCACTCAATTCATTTAATATCCTCGAACATGACATTGAAGAACTTTGTTGAAATATCGTTCAACAGTCTTAGTCCCTTTTTTTCCAGCACTTGTAGTGGTGCAACATTAAGTGCAATGCCTCCCTACACCATGACCACAGCACCGCCATATCTGTCCTTTTCAAGAACATTCTTGTGATGATAAGTAATACCACTTTCCCGCTAGATCAAGTGTTATCTAGAATCAGAAGAAAGACTAAAACAAATCTTTATAGATAAAGAGTACATTAGCCAATTGGTGTCTTGTTCCATTTTTATGGATAACACCACTGAAAACATGCTCTACAATGAACTGTGAATAAAGGGACATAGACTACATGCCTTCTGGCATGTAGGCCTACTTGTCGCAGACATCTTGCTATGGTTTGTTGCGATATTCATGTACCTGTGCTTGAATGGAGCAGACTTTCTGACCTGCCATGCTGTATAGATACATTTTGCTGTTATAACCAAAAATCTGTCTGCATTCTCCACGATAAAGCAAGAGAGACCTCTTAGTAAACGTCTGCAATATATTCCACTGATTTGAAATGCTGTCCTGAGCCTGGATTCAATGCTATGTGAGATTCTAAACTTTCTGGCAATAGCATTAATTCTGTGGCCTTCTTCAAGCTTTCCAATAATTCTTTTGCACTTGAAATCATCAGAATAATCTCTTTGAGACATTGCAAGACATTCAAGTTTGCAGCTCTGTTCCTTCTTGAAAAGAGCTCCCTTCAACAATTTGCTTAGGGCAATCTTTTGCCTTTTATCCTGTTAAGTGATACCATGTGACTCCTTTGCACGCGATTCAAAAATTTGAAAGTGTACTCACTTTCTATTCAAAATCATCAGTTATACAACTTGTTATGAGCTAGTTTGTCTGAATTTGTGGTTTTAATCTTCAGAAATAGTGTTCATCCTTAGGTTTTAGACACTAGTATACATGAACTGATAAATTCAATATTTGAGAATGAAGAGATACATGCAGAATGGAAAGAATAACTAATCATATCAATATGTAAAAAAGGAAACAAAAATTACAAATCACTTTTGTCCATAGGCTACAAAATTGTATCAAATAATATACTAAAAAGAATCGTAGTAATGCTGAAGAAAATCTAGGTGAACATCGAGCAGGATCCCCAAAAAATAGGTTCACATAAATTAAAGATGCCAAGAAATTATATTCTTTAATTTATTTAATTAAAATTATTTAATCCAAGTGTAAGTAAATAAAATTTGCTTGTGAAATGTCTTCACAACTCAAACTCCCATAATACAAAGTACACCTCCTTTCAAATGTGTATAATGCTATGCATTATGGGAAGTGCCAGTGCCCAGATCAGTTTGATCTTTGATGTCTCATTAGTGGGAGCCAGAGCCAGAAGAAATACCAAGGTAGAAATGAATCCTACTCGTGAGACCTCAATAAAAGTCGAAACTGGTCTGGGTAGTGGCCCTTCCCATAATGCTGTGCATTATGGGAAGGGCCACTACCCATTGGCAGCCAAAGCATGGTATTGGCTAATGGAATTAGATCTGAATTTTTTGATATTAAGCCAGGGTAGAAGCAAGCAGATGCCATTTTGCCTATCCTGTTTGAATGAGCTTTAGAAAAAGGAATTAGAGAAACTATAAAAGGTATTACACATAGAACAGTAATATTAGAATATGCAGATGAGATTTTGCATAGTTGGAGAAAATGCTGAAGACATTAGAATAACATTCAGAAAACTTCAAATGGTTGCTCACTAGGATTACAAAATGACTTTAGAAGAGAAAAATAACCAGTTCGTTATTGATAACCAGATATTCAAAAATGCCTCTTCCTTCAGGTATCTTTGAGTATTGATTACTCGAGATAATAAAATTGGAACAGAAATAGAAGCTACAATGTATACAATATAATAGAGATTATTCACTACATCATTTATTTATTATCCTCCATAATTGTTTCAAGTGGAGTTAAAACAGAAATATTAAAGACAATCATCAGGCCTATTTTTTAAACAAAGCAGAAACCTGGAATATAAATAGACTAAGATGCAAGAGATAAACAGTGAATGGATAAGAATATGTAATCAAGAACTATACCAACTCTATAGATCCCTGTTAAAAATACCAAGCAATTTTAAACCTGGTTTTACTCCATTTTCCAAGTAAGCAAACAGACAAACAAGTCAAGTTTGCACCTGCAAGTGTTGCAAGTCTAGCTGATCCTACAGGTAGTGCAAGACCAAGGCAACTCATGGTAAAGGTGGCATAAGCTCTGATCACTAATCTTAATATTTACCCTTAATGCCAAAACACATCTCCTAGAGGAGATGTATGATGTTTTGTATTAAAGGCAAGGGGGGCCTTAATGCCAAAACACATCTCCAGAGCTTATGCCACCTTTACCACGAGTTGCCTTGGTCTTGCACTACCTGTTGGATCAGCTAGACTTGCAACACTTGCAGGCGCAAACTTGACTTATTTGTCTGTTTGCTTACTAGGGAAATGGAGTAAAACCAGGTTTAAAATTGCGTGGTATTTTTAACATTTATTATACCCAAGGTAAAAATACTTTATACATCCCTATTACTTACTAATGAAACCAGAGATTGCAGACCTTGGGCATGTGGAAAGAATGGATAAGCAGAGAATGGCAAACAAGTGTTACAGATGAGGCCTAATGGAAAGTGACCTAGAAGACCATAGCAATATTGGAAGGATAACGTCCAAAATGACTTAGCTGAGATGGAATCTTGGACTGGACTGGAAGGGCTTGAGACAGGAAAGAGTGAAGAAACATGGTACTTGCAGCAAAGAATGCTTAGAGGCTCAGTAAGTAGAAGTGTTCTTTCCATATAAACATCCAACTTCTTGTTCATAATACCTGATTTTGTAGAACTAGCTTATGGAAGATATATGACATTTACATTGATTTTACTTCCATGTTTTCCTGGATTTAGCCCCAACTGAGAGCTCAGTAAAGGTTGAAACCAGTTGGGTAGTGACTCTTCCCACAATTCATACATATGATGTGGTCACTTGGAGAGACTGCCGCTGGAAGGTAGAGAAGTGAGTAGAGTTAGGTTAGAATCAGATCAAGCGGGAAGTGATGTGGAAGAGCAAGAGAGTAAGACAGGTGAGATTGAAGAGGTGGTTATGAATGAGGAAGTGAGTTGTATGAGTATAGAAATTAAGAGAATGGGTGTGCAAGAGGAGCAGGGAAACAGGGAGGCTCAGGGTGGACAGGGGTACACAGCGTGAGAAAAGTGGATGCTCCAAGAGGAGGTGAGAGCATGTGTAGACAAGAAAGGAATGGGATGACCTGGGTTCAAGAGGAAACAGTTGGAATTGACAAGGGTTTTAAAATGAATAAGCAGAAAGGGAACTGGCCCCAGTCGAGCATGGAGAGATCACATTAAGTGAGTGGTATCAGTGGAACTAGCTGTAGATCCAGAAATGAGCTGTTGTGTTTGTATACAAATGCTAGAAGTATAAGAAGCAAGGCAGATGAAATGGTTGCACTAATTGCATGTGTTCATCCAAAGATTGTCGGAATAAATGAGACATGGTTGGAAGAGGACGATATCCTGACAGGAATAGAGATGGAAGGGTATGCTGTGTTTTGTGATGTGACAATAGAAGGTGTAAAAAAAGAGGGGGAGTGCTATTGATGATAGAGAAAGAGTTATGTCCATACAAAGTAGAGATGCAAGAGGGAAATAGTGTCAGTGGTTTTGAGGCAGTATGGTGTGAGATAGAGGTGAATGGAATCAAATACTTGGTTGGATGTTGTTTTAGACCAGGTAATGTTGATGGTGGTGATAATGATATGTATAATCATAGTCAAGCAAATAATAAAAGGGTGATCATTACGGGTGATTTTAATTATGGCAATATAGACTGGAATGATGAGATAGCAACTGGAAGTAATGAGTTTCTTGAGTTTTTGAGGGATAACTACCTCAGACAGTGTGTAACAGAGGGCACGTGAGGATCTTGGATTTGGTCATCTCCTCAGTGGATGTAATTATAAATGAGGTGTCAAATCATCCACCAGTTGGTGAGAGTGACCATGAGGTGATTACCTGGGTAGTTGCCAGCAGTGTGAGGACCTCTGTGAGAAAAGGGTATATGTGGAACTACAAGGGGGGGGGTGATTATGAAGAGCTCAGGAGACAGCTTACGGGTGTAGCATGGAATGAAGAGTTAGCTGGAAAAGAGATCAGTGCAGCTTGGAGGATTTTCAAAAACTATTTAGTAGATGCAATGTCTGAATGTATTCCAAGGGTGAGAAGGTTAAATAAGGTAGGTGTGAGATGGATGAATAAAGAGATTAAGCATGCAATACAGAGAAAAGGGACATTGTGGAGGCAGCATAAGAGAAGTGTAAGTAACCAATTTCATGAGGTCTACAAAGACCAGGCAAGGAGGGTGACTTGGTTGGTGAGAGTAGCTAAAGAGAGGTATGAACAAAGTATACGTGTGAAGTATCTTCATGCTACTTGGATATAGAGTACACATCCCTTCAGACATGTATAATACAATGCATTGTAGGAAGATTCAATACCCAGACCACTTTTAGAACTTTCACATTTCACACAGTGTTTGAGATACTGATTAGCAATATATTTGATCTCCATACGTTTAAAACATTTAGCCTTGTAGCAAGCATTTGACACCCAAGTGATCTTATGAATCACAATGCAAGCACTATCTGCATCCTGGGATAGTTGACCATAACCTGGATTGCAATGATATTGACAAATTTTGGTACAGGCATCTTCATGTCCATTATGAGATCCTCCCCAACTGGTTTTTTGGCCTCACCATAAAACCAGTTGGGGAGCATCTCTGTTTGAGATACCATTTTGTGTTTATTGAATTCTCCTCATTGGGAGCCAGACCAAAAAGAGATACCAAGATTGAATTAATAGAGAAATGATATGATGAGCGTGTTGATTTTAGTTTTTTTTTTTTTTTTTGACCAAAAAACTATTGTAATAAAAATTAACTAATACTGAGTTTATTGGGCATAATAATTATTTAATAAACCTATTAGTTTTGCCACTTAAGCTAGTGTCTTTGTCTGGGTTAAGGATGAACACATCAAATATACAAGCATTAAATATGAATCATTACGTAAGTAAACACCGAATCTGTTTTACTTGTGTTTTTGTGTGTGTGTAACAGTTCCTGCACATTCAGTTTAGTTATGTAATGATCTATATTTAATGCTTGTTGTATATTTGTTCATCCTTAATCCCGACAAATCCACTAGCTTATGTGGTGAAACTAGTAGGTTTATTAAATAATTATTACAACCTATAAACCCAGTGTTATTATTTTTTTTTATTACAGAAATGATATTTTTCTCATATACACGGTGGCCCATAAGGCATCACATAAATGCCTTCCATTTTTGACTTCACAGAGACAAACCCCCTTTCCATGTTCCATGACTTATTGGCCACCCTGTACAAATAGTAAAAAGGTGTATCACCTTATTATTAAAATACCTTTGAATTTAAGATAAATATAGAAAGTGTTTTTATTTAGTTACAAATTAAATTGAACTTGCCAAGAAATTATATTCTTGCTTATTTCTTTATCCAAGTGTAAGCAAATAGAGTTTGCACATGGAGTATCTTCAGTGAGCATTATTAGCATGAATTATGGGCATTATGAGGTCATTACCCTGAATGGTTTGACCTTTATTGGAGTCTCATCTGTGGGAGCCAGACTCAGAGAGAAAGAGAAAGATACCAAGATTGATTAAGTGCAGAAGTCATATATTTCTTATATACAAGTAGTAAAATGTCGTGTCACTTTATTGTTAAATATTCTGGATCAGAGACATCTTCCTTCAGAGACTGAGAGATTTATGGCTTCTATAGTGTTAGCAATTGTGCAAGGTAATTTTGCTAGCAAAAGTAATTTTACTAGCATTGCTAGTAATTTTGCTAGCATAAGCAATGCATATTTAGACTTTTTCTTGAAAAACGGTTTTATAAAAGAATACTCTTTATATTATAATTCATTCCTCCCCACCAGAGTTTCCTGAGATAGAAAGTATTTTGCATGCCAGAACTTGACAACTTTTCTTTTTCTGACTTCCACTTACTTTATCTTTCATGTAAGATGGAACATTGCAGCAGTTTTCTTTTTTTCTTTTTTTTTCTAATACACCTGAAAAAAGAATTTCATTATACAGGAAGTTTGTTAGATACTTGCTTTGTGCATTCAAGTTAATAAGGTAAGACAAAATAAAAGTTTGATTTTTAACATTCTTTTCTATTTTTCATGACAAGTACTGTATGTCATTTCTGAAAATTATTGAGACAACTACTGTTTTATGGTGATAAAGCGCAATAAATTTCACCCAAGTAATATTGCTGATAAATCAGTTTAGAAACTTGTAACATTTTGAATAATACCAAAGCAATATTTACTAAATTTCACCAAAACAGAACTAGTAGCCATCAAGTCATTAAAACCTAATAAAAATATTAATTTTCCTTTCTTTTAGTGTTGCATGGTGATCAGCATTCATTTTAGAAATTATAGACTTTACAACTGCGTTATAAATAACTCTTTCATCATCATCATCATCAAATTCCTGCCATGTACCCTCAAGGGGTGTACAGGATATGATAGTACTACATGAAAAAAATTACATCATTATTAATTTCCTATCTACAATTTTCCTCCAAATCAGTCTGTTACTTGTCAAGACTCCAACATTATCAGATCTTATATTTCTGTTGTCTAAAGCACTTTGTACCGTATCAATCCACCTATATCTTGGTCTTCCTCTGGGTCGTTTTCCTGCCAACCTGGCAGAGAACACTTGTTTTGCTAATCTTTCCTCGTCCATTCTGTTTAAGTGACCATACCACCTGAGATTAGCTCTGCTAACACATTCCTGAATGCCGACAATGTCAAGTTCTTTCCTAATATCCTCGTTTTTAATATGATATTGCCATTGATGCCATCTGTTCACGCCTCTAATCTTTCTCAGGACTCTCATATCTGCGGTCTCTAGTCTTTGGTCAAGTGTTTTACTTCTGCCTCAGTTCTCAGATCCATAAGTTAAAACTGGTTTGAACACTGTCTTGTAAACAGCTAATTTAGTGTTCCGACTAATTTCTCTCTTATTCCATATGAATTTATTCAATTGATTTCCCACCATACCAGCTTTGCTGATTCTGTTGTCTATTTCTATATTTAATTTACCATCTTCAGTAAAAATCGTGCCTAAATAGCTGAAATGTTTTACTTGTTTCACAGGTTCTCCATTCACAACACAGTTGACATTTTCAATGATTCTGCCTATTTTCATTGTCTTTGTCTTTTTATTGCTGACCGTCATACCATATCTATTACAACAGCTATTCAATTTATTCAGAGAATCTTGCAGACTTGTAGCAGATTTATTTAGAAGTATAATATCGTCTGCATAAAGCAAAGAGCTGACATTAACATCTCCAATTTTGATATCATGTTTAGTACCACTTTCCTTCATAATGTGATCCATATAGATAATGAATAACAGAGGGGATAATGTACATCCTTGTCTCACACCAGATTTAACATTAAACCATCTTCCTGTACTTCCTTCAATTCTAACTGCTGACTTACAACTCAAATAAAGACTAAGTATTGCTTGATATAATGCCCCATTGACACCATATAACTGCAGCGTATTGAATAGCTTCTCTCTTGGCACCTTGTCATATGCCTTTTCCAAATCGACAAAACTTAAATACAGATCTTTGTTATATTCCCATGCTTTCTCGACTATTTGTCGTAAAGTGAAGATCTGATCCTGACAGCCTCTATTTGGCCTGAATCCAGCTTGTTCTTCACCAAGCTTTTCTTCCACAATTCTTCTCAACCGTTTCTCAAGTATACTTGCATAGATCTTACCAGGAACACTCAGTAGGGAAATACCTCTGTAATTCTCACATTCAGTTTTATTTCCCTTTTTATATATGGGTACTATGAGAGCTCTACTCCAATCATCGGGAATTCGTCCCTCTGTCCAGGCTTTCTGAACTATGCAGTGCAGCCACTGTAAGACTCTTATACCACCATACTTCAGCATTTCTGGTCGAATATCATCTACTCCTGCTGCCTTTCCACATTTCAAGCCTTTGATGGCTTTTTCTACTTCAAGTATGGATATGTATTCCTGACTGCATGCCTGGTCAGTGTTTTTTACCACTGTGCTGTCATCACTGCTTGTTTCATTTAGCAGTTTTTCAAAGTAATTACTCCATACTTCAAGGATATCTTTTTCTCCCGTTTTCATGTCACCTTTATGATCTCTAATTCCTTTTACAGCACTCTTTCCTCCATTCTTAAGCTTCTTCAACAACCTGTAGAATATTTTACTACCTTCTTGATATTTATTTTCTATATTCTTGCCAAAGTCCTCCCATGACTTTTGTTTAGCTAGTTTTACACAGTGTTTAGCATTCTTGCATTTGTCTCTATATTCTCTAAAAGCACAAGCTGACTTATTTGACAGGAACTTTTGATATGCTTTCTTCTTTTCCTTCACTGCTTCTTTTACTTCCTGTGTCCACCAGGGAGTTCTGATTTTTTTATCCTTGCACACAACCTCACCACATGTCTCTCTGGCAGAATCAATCAATGTTTTCTTCAGAGTCTGCCACTGAATCTCCAAGGTTTGATTCCTGTTCTCAAACTCTTTCATTTTCTTTTCAATAATCTTTCTATATTTTAATCTACAGTTCACATCTGAGAGCTGCTCAACTTTTATTCGCTTTAAAACTTTCTTACATGTCATTCTTTTCAATATGAAATTCAATTTTATCCTGCTCAAGACTAAATAGTGATCACTTCCAATTTCAAATCCTCTGTACACTCTGGTGTCCTGCACCAGGGAGAAAACATCACTATCAACAGTAACATAGTCAATGAGACTTTTCTTATTCCTAGCCTCTTCTCTCCATGTGAATTTGTGCACATTTTTATGTTGGAACATGGTGTTAGTAATAACCAGTCCATGTCCTGAGCAGAAATCCAACAGATATTTGCCATTATTATTAGCTTTGCTCTTTTCTCCAAATTTTCCCAAAATATTTTTGTATGTCTCACAATCATTTCCTGCTCTGCTATTTAGATCTCCAACAAGGACCAACTTTTCCTTTTTCATTGTGTGAGTTGCTTTTTCTAAAGCTTCAAAAAATTCCTCACTTCTACCTTAGTAGAACCTCCTGTGGGACCATAGGCACAAATAAGTCTCATTGTCCAGTTCCCCATTCTCATATTTGCCCACATTACTCTACTTGAGACTGACTGCCATTCAAGAAGATTAGCCTCGTATTTTGTGTTGAATACTATGGCTACTCCTTCTTTTCCTTGATTGTCATTTCCTGAATATAACATTTTGTATTTATTGCTCAGAAAGACCCCACCAGTTTTGGTCTTTTTTGTTTCAGTCACCCCTGTTATGTCGATCTGGTAGTTATCTAATTCCTCAGCTAGCTCCATTTCTTTGCCATTCAGGCTTCTTACGTTGATAGTACCGATCTTTAATTCGGGGTTTGTTTTCAGATTTGTTCCAATTAAATAACTCTTTTTAATTTCCCAATGTTTCGATCTTCATATTAAGATCATCATCTGGAGTATATACAAATATACAAGGACAAGCTGAGTTACATTACACACAGTAAGCTAAAGAAACAATGATATGATCACCTGTTATTCTACTGGCATAACCTCTAGTGAAAAAAAAAAAATTACAAATTAATGAATTATTTAGAAATTACATCAAAGCTAAATTCTATTTAAGATAACATGAGAAAAACATTCTTTCTTATAGATAGTCTTCTTTCAGTAACAACGATGTCCTATTTTTAGTATTTTAGATTTTATTTTTTATGTTATTTTAGATTTAAGATTCTGGTTTATCTACAGTCCTGTTTATAATTAACTCTTGGAGAGAAAGGTTCAATGGGTAGAATATATACCTTCCATATGCTTGGGATTTTTAGACCATCATTATTGTTCAGAGTGGGGTGGTTGATAAGAATCTCACAGGCTTCCTTAAATTTGCATTCATACCATGTTTTGGTGTGATGTAAACAACTGGTGCTTTTCCAGTCAATTCTATGTAAAGTGTTCAGGGCATGATCAGAAACGCCAGCTTCACCATAGTTATTATATTTAATGTGTCGTTTATGTTCCTTTTGTCTGATAGGAATTGTGCATCCTGTTTCCCCTATATATGGTATATTATAGGTGAATTAAATACGGTATACTCCAGAATGGGCCAGCAGACGGAGTGGGTCTTTGGACAAGTTGAGTAAGCTTTTTAATTTTGCAGGAGATTTAAAGGTGGCTTTGAGGTTGTATTTTTGTAGTATTCTGTTTATTTTATCTGATGTCCCTTTAATGTAAGGAGCGGTTATGGTTTTATTGTAGTCTGTTTTATCTTTGTTTTTTATTGCGGTCTTGTAGAGAATTTTGTTAATAGTGTTTTGGCTGTAACCATTTTTTAGGAAAGTATTGCTGATAACTTTAAATTCATCTTTTAGAGCTTGTCTTTGGATCTGGCCACCTAGCCAAGAAATTAGCATTAACACTCAAGTAGTTGGTAGATCATTTCCCCTCTTATATGAAACACATGCATTTCATAAGCAAAATTAAAAACATAACTCTTAGCAAAAATGAATATTAGTCAGTTTTGACAATTCTGCCATTTTCAAAAAGTGTCTCAATCAACAACGCAATTCTAATAAAGATATCATAACAAAGGTAGTACTACAGTAGTCTTAAACAGATCAATTTAGCTTCATCAAATGAATCAGTTAGTCTCCAATAGCAAGATTTATCAACTTGTGAACTATAATCCAATTAACAGAATTAAAAAGAAAACTGTTAAATTACCAAGTCTGATACTGTTAAAAAGCTATTATCACATTATGCACTCTCTTAGAATTTATTTTGTTCCTAAAGTAGGTAAATATAATATTCCATTTCAGCCAGTAGTTGAAGGTACAAACTCCTAATTATCACCTAGCTAAGAAATTAGCATTAACACTCAAGGAGAGTTCGTAGATCATTTCCCCTCTTATATGAAACACACACACACACACATACACACTCACTTCATAAACAAAATTATAAACATAACTCTTAGCAAAAATGAGTTATTTATCAGTTTTGACAATTCTGCCATTTTCAAAAAATATCCCAATCAGCAACACAATTCTTCTCTTACAGAACAAATTTCAGTCTGATATTACAGCTCTCTCTTTGCAAAATACTACATTATGTGGTAAAATAATTTTTACCTACAAAAAAAAAGATACAATATTGTGGAATCCAGAGGAATGAAAGTTACTAGTGGAGTACCTCAGAGTACTGTACTAGGACCACTACTTTTAATTTGTATATCAGTGAATATAGGGAAAGATATAAGGGATAATCCTTTCCATCATGCTTACATGATGATCCATAATTTTCATGATGTATATAAGGGATAATATTCAGTTGTTTGCTGATGATGCAAAACTTGGTAGGGTAATAGTTGATAAAGGTGATGTAGATGCCTGCTTGATTGGCCAAGTAGAAGCCACATACAAATAATAATATAATATCCTGCAGGATGATTTAAATAAATTAAAGGATAATGATTGTCAATTTAACGTTGCGGAATGTTAGCATATGGGCTCTCCAACCAGCAGTCTGTAGGTTCAAATCCTATTATTGATATGGATGTTTGTGGTTTCTTTAGGTGAGAGATGAATTTCATTGCCTGGTGTAGGACCAGTGCTGTGCTTATTTAAGGCCTGAAATGGCTTGAAAAAGTTCTACGTTTGATCTCTAGAGAAGATTTCCCAAACTATGTTAAAAGTAAGTAAAAATACAAATATATATATATAAAATCAATAAAAATGGTGGGGAGGTCTCTAGTCTGTCCATGGCACAAATGTACTATAGGTTTACAAATACTAATAAATCTTTCATGGGTAGAAGCCACATACAAATAATAATATAATATCCTGCAGGATGATTTAAATAAATTAAAGGGTAATGATTGTCAATTTAATGTTGCCGAATGCAAGTTTATCATTTCTGGTTGAAATTGTTACTGAAACTGTTGAAACTCTTGATCACATTGACTGATGGTAATGGATTTCAGGGAAATAATAAAGTAGAGTGTATACAGTCATGAATTCATTGCACCTGTAATTTACCTTATATTTGGCGAAACTGGGTGCACAATTCCAATATGTAAAAGAATACACAAACAACATAAAATTTAACAATTTTGGTAAATTGGGTCTCTCATATCATGACATATTTTAACACCCTACAACAAATTGAGTAGAAAGGTATCATATAAAAACCTGGTATGAATGCTTATATATGGAAGCCTGCAAAAATTTTGATCAACAATCCTAATCTTAATGATAATGGTGACATAAAAATGGATGGTGGTATACATTCAGTCCACATGACTTTTCAATTTCTCCAGCTAACTCTTGCTTTATAACTCTAAACAATATTTCATGTACAGTCATACATACCCCGAAGTTACGCGGTAGGTGGGACCAACAAAAAGTGCATAAGTCGAATTCGCGTGACTCCGGTATAATTTTGCATACAAACATACGAAATATTAGTTAATTGGGACCAAAGGTTTAAAAAAACACCTATATTTTTTAAGAAATAGAATCATAATTGTAGTTTTTCGTACATAAAAAAAAAGAAAGTTATTTTGATGTCAATGGTTTCATAAAATCTAATAGATTCGTCTGACGGCATAATTTTTTTCTTGTCATGCAAAATTTCTTCATAGCAAACTAATGATTTTTTTATTTCTTACCTTGTGGCTACAATTAGTTCCTCATTAGAATCTATGTCCTCCAAAATCTGTAAACGTTTCTTTTATGATTGTTCTTACTGTGGATTCCTGTAGATCAAACTTCTTTGCTAGCTCACAAATTTTCATTCTGCCTTCAAAATCTTTAATAATGTTGAGTTTTGTTTCCAAAGTCAATGTTTTTCTTTTCTTGCTAGCTGTAGAAGAATAGGACTTGATTCCTTTGGACGACATTATTATTTTTTATGTGATAAAATTTTTATCAAGAACATAACATTAAACAATTGCAAAGTTTGTAGACTATAAAAATTGTGTATGAATGGAGACCATGCGAAATACGTCAATGCTTGTTCACAGCATATGCGACACTGGCAAATGCAGCTGGCACCGGAAAGATATGAGGCATGAAGCGGGACGGGAATACATACATATATGAAACCGCATAACTCCAGATCCGTGTAAGTCGGGGTATGACTGTACATGTATTAAACACCATTAATACTGTTTTGTTCTAATTTATCTGTGAGTAATCTTTAGCCTTTCTTTTTTTATTAATTTATCTGTTAATGTATTAAATTTTTTTTTACCAGAGGTTGGACCAGTAATATTAATGGTTGACCATATTAGTGTGATTTTAGCATTCTGTGTGTGTGCTGCAATATAGCTTCTTTATTTTTACATATTCCAGATAATGACCTTGATATGAAAGTTGAAGCATCAGGTGATTGGAAGTTTTTCTGTTTTTTTTTTTTTTCTTTTGTTTTTTTTGGGAAGGGGATAGTAGCCTAGGTAGTGGCCCTTCCCTTATTGCATAGCATTATACATATCTGCATGGAGATGTGCTTTGCATTATGGAAGAAACTGAGACAAGGAGTGAGGGGAGCTTGGTCCACCTTTACCACGAGTTGCCTCAGTCCTGAAGATACTTCAGGCACAAACTTTGTTTGCTTACACTTGGATAAAGAATTAAACTAAATTTATTATAGTTTAACCAAGCAGGAAAACGCTTCCAACATCTTTCTCTAAATCCACAGTAATTTAATAATAAGGTGGTACACTTTTGGAAACTCATATAGGTAAATATGACTTCTCCATTGCTTCTGCCTTAGTATCACCATGTCTGGGTCTGGCTCCCACTGACAAGACGTCAATAAAGGTCAAAATTGGTTGGAAGCTTGGGTGATGAATGGTAATGCTGTAGTCCATGAAGTTTTAACCGAGGCTTGGCTGTTGCTGTTACCCTCAGATGACATATTAGCAAATGAGCGGCTCTGCTCGGTGATGGGTTAGAGCCAACACTGAGAGTTCTTCGCAGTGACAGGGTGAGCCTGTTACTGAGGGGAACAATGCTGAGTTTTTAGAGTTTGACCTGTACTTGAACATTCAATAAAGTCAAAACCTGTGTGGGTAGTGACCCTTCTCTTAATGCATAGCATTATACATGTCTGCAAGGAGATGTGCTTTGCATTTTTTTGAGATACTGAGACAAGGAGTGATGAGAGCTTGTTCCGCCTTTACCATGAGTTGCCTCAGTCCCGAGGATACTTCATGTGCAAACTTTGTTTTCTTACACTTGGATAAAGGATTAAACTAAATTTATTACATCAGGTGATTATTTTGGTTTATATTAAACTGGAATTGGTTACTATACATGGTAGCTTTCTTCATAATTTTTAATAATGAATACTGATCACCATGTGGCTATGAAGAGAAAGTACTGTATGTGTTTGATTTTCTTTTTTTCATGAAAAGTGCTGTGCGTTTCTTGTGGTGAACAATTTCATGAAAGACTGAATGTGCACACTGATGTTTTCAACATTTCATTCTATAAAATACTATTTATTGAAAGGCTAAAATTAAGTTTGTAGTTTTAGATTGAAATATTCTTTAATAATTTTGCTTTTGTCTGATCATAGTTCTTTTCTCAAGAAAAGGCTTATGTTTGGCATACCTATCATCTTTAAGAATTGTTTCAGTGAGTGAATGAAGGGCAGTGTGTAACAAAATTACCAGCATGCATGAAGTTTATTGTTACTATATATTATAATATATATATATATATATATATATATATATTTTTTTTTTTTAAATGAAGATACATGTTTCAAATATTTTGATGTGTCAACCTCTGCGCTGTCACTTTTACAACTAAAGAAGGATAAACTGAATTTGAAATCTTATCACAATTTAAGAGGTGTGTGTGTGTAATTACACTGGACAACACACAATTTGCCTCTGAAATGAAAATAGTAATTCTTTACTAATTTTGATGAATTTATAATTTCAAAATTATTTTTATTTTTCAACATAATCTCCCTTAAGACTAATTCATTTATTCCAGCGGCATTATCCCGTCCCTGTAGTGGTTCTCAGTAAGATCTACAAAATACCCCTCTACAGCTACAATCACCTCTTGGTTTGAAGAAAAATGCTGACCAGCGAGGAAGAGATTTAATTTTGGGAAGTGATAGAAGTCAAATGGAGTCAAATCTGGTCAATAGGATGGATGTTCCAACAATTCATAGTGCAGATCCCTTAATTTTCCCATTGCCAAAACACCTTTGTGGGCAGGTGCACTGTCCTGATGAAAGATGATTTTTTTTCTTCTGCATTTTTTTGTCTAGTGCCTTTAGCATCCTAAAACACTGATGCCATGACCTTTCCTACTGATATAACTGACTTTGTCTTCTTTGGCACTGAACAACTGCCTTCTGTTCACTGTTTTGACTGCTGCTTGGATTCTGGTGTGTAATGGTGAATCCAAGTCTCATCCATAGTAATAAATCAACGCACAAAATCAGTTTTATTGTTGTTAAAACGTTCCAAGCACTGTTCAGAGATTTTCATGAGAGTGAGTATTTGATCTACTGTGAGCAAGCATGGCACCCATCTTCGATGCACAAAATCAGTTTTATTCTTGGAGCGTTTTAACAAGAATAAAAAACTGATTTTGTGCGTTGATTTATTACTATGGATTAGACTTAAATGCTAGTGCATTTTTGATCTGCTGTGAGCAAGTGCAGCACCCATCTTGCACAAAGCTTTTTCATTTGCAATTCTTCATGCAAAATATATCCAACATGTTCTTTTGAAATGACTATAGTCTCAGCAGTTTCATGCACTTTCAGTCGCCGGTCATCCAATACCATATTATGCACTTGATCAATGATTTCTCGTGTTGTTATACTTCTTGGATATTCTTCACGTGGATCATCTTCAAGGCTGGTACAACCATGTTTAAACTCGGCTGCCCATTTCTTAATTGTTGAAAACGAAGGAGAAGAGTGCCAATAAACTTTTATGAACTTCGAATGAATTTCTTTTGCTGTTAAACCTTCTTTCACAAAGAATTTTATAACCTCACGATTCTCAATTTTATCCATTTCAAGGGATACAGACAACACTTTTGCTTCAGACAGCTGTATAAAAGAAACTTCTTGATATAATGACTTACAATTTCACTTGAATGCTTATGACAGATGTACCAACTTAGGAAAAAGTAGAGTCTGTGTTGATAGGTCTGCAGCTGAGATGTACTAAGTACTGTTGTCTTTTGTGTGAATGGAACAGCTGAGCAAGGAATTTTAACTGTGTGAAGAGAGACTGGCCTGTGAGGAAATCTCTGAAGGTCAGAGACAAGAATGTGCAACTCAACACCTAGCACTGGCAGAAATACACAAAATTCTGCTACCGCTCCTACACATATAAGTCAGTCTGGTAAAAAAAAACTTCATAAAAGCCATGGACTGGACTGGATCAGCTTTCAAGTACCTGGCTGACAAATTCCCTCAACTCGGCAGAGCGAAAATTAAAGAGGGAGTTTTTCTTGGTCCTGAGATCTGAGAGCTCTTCATTGATGAGATGTTCATCAATCTGCTACATACTACAATAAAAAACTATTGCAGATCTCTCACAAACCGTAGCCAATTTTGCATTTTCATTGTCATATTTGTGTTCAACACCTCAGAATCTATGAGAAATTACTAAATTAATCAGGGGGGGGGGGGCATGACTTTTATAAACTTTTGTTGTCCAGTGTTAATTTTTCACTGCATTATATTTTGTAATGTATATGCATTTCTGTATTTCAAGGAATATCATTATCGATGAATGGAAAGTAGCATTTCCTTACAAATATAATTTTGCTGAAACCTTCAGTGAAGAGGTGAGATGTTTTTTAAAAATTTTTCAAAGAAAAAAAAAGCTGAAAAATTTTGTTTTGATTTATGTAATTAAATTAACTAAACACTGGGTTTATTGGTTGTAAAGATTTAATACTGCTAGTCACTTACTAGTTTCGCCACATAACCTAGTGGCTTTATCTGGGTTTTGATGGACATACAAATATGCATGTACAACACAACAAGCGTTAATTATGAATCAGTACGTTACCAAAAAAATACTGAATGTGTAGGAACCGTTACACAAGTACAACAGAAAAGCGTGGATGCTGGCACATGGTCATTCATTGTTCAGAAGGTGTATCCAATAGTTAGCAGAGAAATTAAACTCTGCTGTGTTTAGAGATCTAATAAGTGATTTCCAAATGTCATACAAAATCATCCCTTGTTTAGAGTACCTTGCGAGTGGATTACCACTGTAGCCTTTTTAAGGTTGCAGGAACTGTAGTCTTCTTCTATATATGGCATGGAGCTCTTATCCCATTCAATGTTGTGGTGGGTGTGGAAGAAATGGAATGCTAAGCCTGAACTGTCCTCTCTGTTGTTATTGTCTTCAATATGTCCTTTTGTCTTATTTCTATACTTCTTGAAGTTGCCTTATGTAATTAAGGCCACAAGAACATGGAAAATAGGATTTTGATTTCACAAGATCACTTGACTTATATTCCAAAATTTGGAACAACTTGTAACAGATTTCCCATAATGCAAGATGTTTCCTTATAAGGATCTTATAATTATTTCATTAGCTCTCAGTTACATTTGGAAAATTTGTCTTAAAAATAAATAAATAAAGGGAGAGGGCAAATACATATCAACTACAGATGATTATTTGTATATGAAGTGGTATGAAATGTGTATGTTACAAACAGATATTGTAATACCAGATTCCAGATACAGATATCTGGAATCTAATACAGAGCAACAAACTGGTGAGAAAATGAATACTACTAAACACTTTATAAAATAAAGTAGGAGCAGGAGTGAGAGAGTTATGAGAATAATAGAAGAGGAGAGAATAGGAGAGGCAGTAAAAGAGAGAAAATGAGAAAAATGCAAAAGTGCTGGAACCAGAGATGGAGAGATGATAGGACAACATATAAGTAGGGGAACAAAGAAAGAAAGTGTTAGAGCAGAAAGAGTGAGAGATGAAGGTGAGCAAACAGTGGTAAGAGGTGTGATGTATGGAGACTCAATGATCCATGGTGTGCAAGATAGAATTCCTGAGGAGTTTGCCATGAAGAATGAAAGGTTGGGTGGATGAGATGATTGCGATGGTGGATATGAATGACTTGAGAGGCAGTATGAATCAGGTGGCAAGAGATCTGAGGTCCATGCTTGAGTTGTGTGGAAGAAGACTGAGAGAGAGAGAGAGGGGGAAGATTTTGTGTATGTTGCCTAGGTATGATAATGCAGAGCTGCAGAGAAGAGCATCGATAATGAATAATATAATAGCCAGAATGTGTTGAAAGAGAGGCTTGGTGGACATTTAAGGAAAGAAAGAAACTGTATGCGATTGACAACTTGCATTTGAATGAGGGAGGATGTAGGTATCTAGAGAGAATGTTCTCTGAGCAAGTCAGTGTGTCATTGCAGGGAAACTAGAATTATCAGGGTGGATGGTAGTAGCAGGGGTAGCCTCTTGTGGGAATAGGTGGTTGGGAGAAGGGGGAATATATTGGATAATGCTGAATCCAGTGGAGTCTGGATGGCATAATGATAGGTATAAAAACAGTGGCAATGCTTTGATTCTTTATACTAATGCCAGGAATATCTGGAATAAAGGAATGAATTGGTGGTGTTGATAGCATCAGCCTGTCCAAAGATTATTGGGATCTCTGAGATGTGGTTGACAGAAGATAATATACTGATAGTAGCAGGTTATGGCATTTTTTGTCAGGATAGGAAGGGAAAATGTGGTGGTGGAGTACTGCTTATGATATGTGGTGACTTATGTCCTCTCAGAGTGGAGGATTTGGAGGGCAATTGTACTAATGGTTTTGAAAGAATATGTGTGAGGTACAGGTGGGCAGGACAGGATATTTAGTGGGGTGTTGCTACAAGCCAGGGAGGGAGGGTAAAGAGCATGAGATGTTTAGGCATTTGAGCTTGGCAAGTACAAGAAGAATGATTGTATAAATTGGGAAGAGGAAACCAAATGTAGTCATAAGAGAATAGAATTTCTGGAATTCTTGAGGGACAAATGTCTTAGGCAACATGTAGTAGAGGGAACATGAGATTCAAGAGTTTTAGATTTGGTCATAACATCAGAATTTTCCCATTTCTCCAGTTTATTCAAATCCTCTTGCAGGGCTGCCACATCTGCGCTATTACTAATAACCCCTCCTAGCTTCACATCATCTGCAAACAACTGAATATCCCCATGCCATCCAATGACAATGTCATTGATATAAAGGTTAAACAATACAGGTCCCAGAACTGAGCTTGGGATCCCACTTATAACCTTTTGCTTCCTTGATATTGCCCCACCATACACAACTCTCTGATACCCATCAGATTGCCAATCCTGACATCTAAACCCATGTGCTGCAACTTAAATATCAGCTTATCATGTGGCACCCTGTTAAATGCCTTTGCAAAATCCAAAAAAGCCTGTGTAACTCAGTGGATGTGGCGTTTGCACACCACAGCGCTTGGCCGCACGAAGGAAGACTTCATTTCGAGTCTAGTCGGCGACTAGAGGAAATTTTTCTAAGCCTTTTTTCGACCGGTTCCCGAGTTAGTCGATCTCTGGCACGGGCAAGCAGGTTTTTCCTCCTGGAAACTCGGGTTTTTCGTCCAGTAAACTCAAGAAAATCGACCGTAGAACCCACATTATTTCAGACATTAAATATATTGTGTTAGGGTTAGGGACCACGAGATGGCGGCACATTTGAGCCGTCTCTCTTCACTGTGTACCGCTTAATTAGTGATAGCTTTGGGCCATCTGTCTCTGATTGGTACCAGTGGAGATTGAACTGTCCACTCAGTCTACAAAAGTTAGATAGGGCTAAATGGCCTCGCCTACTCCTGTATACGGGAATAAAAAGGCGTTAGCTGATTTTTTTTTTTTTTTTTGAAAAAAAGGCAGTATATGCCTTTCCCTCATCAACTGCGCTTGTCACATTATTATAAAAGGCAATCATATTACTAAAGCAAGAGCACACCTTAACAAATCCATGTTGACTATCACAGATAACATAACCCTCATCTGCCCAACACTGTATATGGTCCCTCACTAATTTCTCCAAGATCTTAACAACTACTGATGAACCATAAACTGGTCTATAATTTGACATTTCCAGTCTGCTACCCCTCTTATGCAATGGCACTATCTTACTTTACTTCCATTCCTTGGGCACCTTTCCCATAGCAAGACTTTCATTGAAAAGCCAGGCCAAGTGAGCTGTTAGTTCTTTAGCACATTTTCTCAAAACCCGTGGCAAAATTCCATCCAGTCCCACAGCTTTATTGACATCCAGAGTACTCAGTATTTGAAACAGAGTGACTGATGCAGAGGATATAGTGGAGTTGTCCAATAAAGTGTTCATTGAACAACTCCATTATGTCATCTGCATCACTCTATTTCCAATTTTATCCAACAATGTTATTCTTCCACAATTATTTCTCCTCCTACTGGCCACATAGCTAAAATATTCCCTAGGATTTGCTTTGGATCTTAGGACCAATCTCTACTCATATTCCAGTTTTGCCTGGAATCTAGTTACTCTCCTGGCCTGAGTCTTATATTCTTCATGCATCTGCTCTCCACCCCATCTCCTAATATCTCTTCCATAGTCTCTTTTTTATCTGCAGTTCCTGTTTGATATTTTTTGTCATCCACTTTACACCAAATTGTGTCCTTTTGTTCACTCATGGAATACAGCTTACTATTGCTGCTAACAAATATTACTTCATAATTTCCCAAGCACTAATGATATCTCTTTATTGATACTTGAATAAATGACGATGATATTACATTATGTATTTATGAATAATGATTTGCATAGTCTTTGTCAAGTATTACTGTATATTGTATCACACACACCACCATTTATTGCATATTATTTGTTAGTCTTGTCTTATGATAAATTTAGTTTAATCCTTTATCCCAGTGAGAGCAAACAAAGTTTGTGCCTGAAAATATCTTTAGGACTGAATATAGTGTTTGTACTATCTTACCTGGATAAGTAGTACAACACCAGGCAACTTGTAGCAAAGGTAGAGCAAACTACCAACACTCCTATCCCAGTATCTCCCATGGGAGATACTGGGATAGGAGTAAGATAGTACAACACTATATTCAGTCCTGAAGATATTTTCAGGCACAAACTTTGTTTGCTCTCACTGGGATAAAGGATTAAACTAAATTTATCATAGTCTAACCTAGTGAAAAATAAACTTTCAACATTAGTCTTGTCTTATTTTATCATATTACACAATATACATATATTGCATATTCTGTAATATTTTATTATAAGTATTGTATATTTTTTTGCCACAGGTATTCTTTACTGACATTGCACGTTTATCTTATGTTATATACATGGTGGTTCAAAATTCCACATACAAACTTTGAGGGGAGGTAGAGAATATCAAAATCAACCATATTCACATAGGAAAGCATGACTGGAAATGCCACCGAAAGGTACTAACGGGGACACAAAGATACAGAAATAACATAAGGCAGTAAGTAGTGTAAAAAACTTTATTAGGCATAACTGAACAGTTCAATAGTAGTTGGATACATAATATGGTAAATGAGGTGCATGTCTGTCATCTCGGTGTTCGTAAAACAACGCATGTTCTTCGTACGACATTGAAAGCTTGAACGAGGAAGCCCCAATTGTTCCTGGAACGCTGGCAAACAGCACCACCTATCACTTTCGGATGGTGTTTCTGGTCATGCTTTCCTATGTGAATATGGTTGATTTTGATGTTCTCTACCTCCCCTCAAAGTTGGTATGTGGAATTTTGAACCAACCTGTATATGGTGTTGCAGACCTGGTGGATTGGTCTAGTGATGAAGAAATGCATCACCTAAGAGATAAGATGAGTATGAAAAGAGGAATCATAATGGGAGACTTGAATTATCCAAATATTGATTGGGTAACAGTAGAATCTCTTGAGAAGAATGAAAATGCTTTTATCGAACTGTTGCGGGACAACATCCTCAAGCAGCATGTGACAGAAGGAACTCGCGATCAAAGAGTGTTAGATTTGATTATAGTGTCAGAAGGTTTCAGTTAAAGATGTAACTATTTCTGGTTGGTGACAGTGATCATGCAGCACTCACTTGGGAAGTGACTGAGTTTATGAATGTTCCATTCAGAAAAGGTTACATGCTGAGCTACAAAGCAGGAATTATGACCAACTGAGGAGTATACTGAATTCAGTGGAATGGGATTGGTTGATGGATGAAAAGAATATTGGCATTGCATGGGAAGCATTTAAACAATACTTAAATGACCTGATATCAGAATGCATCCTGAGAGTTTGAAGAAAAAATATGATAGGAGTCAAATGGGTGTGTAATTTTATTAAGCAAGAGATTCGCAAGAAAAGGATGATGTGAAAGGAATACCATGTACATTATGAAAGTTATAAGCAGCAGACTAGAATAGTCACAACTGTTGTACATGAAGCAAAGTCGGAGTATGAAAAGAAACTAACTCTGCGTGCTAAAGACAAACCACAAGAATTGTGTCAATATGCTGCAAGTAAAAGAAAGAATAACTCTTCTAAATGCAGATGGCATGAGGGTTTCAAGTGTAGAAGAGGTTGTTCAACTAACGAGTGCCCATCTTGTTATGAGCTATCAACTTGGTGTACACAACATTGAGCTCACTGCTGCCTTTTCACTGGATGAAGAAATTCAGGTGTATGAGGACGAGGTATTAGAGCTGTTGCACAAACTGAATAAGAATTCAGCAATAGGGACTGATGGGATATCAGCATGTGTGCTAAAAGAGTGTTCAGCTGAACTGGCTATTCCTTTGCCCAGGCTGTTTAATATGAGTATCAGAACAGTGAAGATTCCACAGGAATGGAAAGCATGTATGGCGATTCCATTGCATAAGGGTGGTGCAAAGACCGATGTATCCAACTATCGACCAATTAGTATCTCAGGAGTGGTGGTGAAGATTTTGGAAAAATTGGTTAGGGCTTACATTCAGAAATGGGTTGACAGTGAATCTCTACTTTGCAATGAGTAACATGGGTTTTACTAAGGGAAGGTCATGTTTTAGCAACTTGCTCACATTCTATAACAATGTTACCATTGAACTAGGCAAATGGAATGGATACACCATGATACTTTTGGATTTTGTTAAGGTTTTTGACAAAATACAGCATGGTAGACTGTTGCATAAATTGGAGAATGAGGTTTTTGATTATAGATTAGTAATGTGGATAAGAGGATGGCTGACTGACAGATATCAAAAAAAACAGGGGATGTGAATATGCAAGATCTATGTAAGCAATACCACCATACCTACGGGCTTCAAGAACTATCTTCATTCCGAAGAAAGAAACTTCAAGCCCTGCATCAGACTTTAGACCTATTACCATCTCTCCTGTGATACTTAGACTATCATAAAATCTTAGTTAAGTAACTTCAGCAACATATACAACATGATTATAGACAGAGAGCTTTTGTTCCTTTGGACAGCTTTACCGAGAATATATATCTTCTTTCTTTCTTCTCTCTGATTCTCGACACTGCCTTAAGCCTCTATATATGGTGTCGCTGGACCTCCAAAAGGCCTTTGATTGCATCTCCCTGCCTGCTCTCCTTCAAGCGCTGTCTATTGCTGGGTGTCCAGAGCCCTTTCTTTCCTATTTTATGGATCTATACTTGGGTAGGTCCATCACTATCACTACAGGGTCCCGGGTGACTTATTCCTGCAGTGCAGGGTATTCACCAGGATGATCCTCTTTCTCCCCTTTTCTTTAACTGCATCATAGATGAATTTCTTCACTCTCTTCCTACCCATATAGGCTACTCTCTAGGTGCTTCTTCCTTTAATGCTATGGCCTTTGCAGATGATCTTATTCTCATAGCTTGTACTAAAGTAGGCTTTCAGGAACTCCTTGACCTGGCTGTTGACTTTTTCTCTATTCGAGGCTTTTCTATTAATGTAGAGATGTCCTGCTCTTTAGCTCTTGTCCCCTTTGGTCATGACAAGAAGCTTAAGGTCGAGACTAGAGTTTTCCCTGCAAAGGAGGATGTTGCATGCTTTGACCATCCTGGAAGAGTGGAGATGCCTTGGTATCATGTTCACCCCAAAGGGAAGGTCTTCTCTCTCTTCTATCCTAGAAGCTGGGATTGTTTCTTTGAGGAAAGCTCCTCTCAAGCCCCAGCAAAGACCAGTGACCCCACCCATAATGCATTGCAGTATACATCTTCTAGTGAGATGTGCTTTACATTATGGGAAAATACTAAGAATAGTGATCAAAGCTTTAACCACCTTTACAATGAGTTGCCCTGGTGTTGTACCATCTTTAGACTTGAACTTTGTTTCAGGCGCAAACTTAATTGTTTGCATACTTGGGATTAGGAGCTAAAATAACCAAGCATATAAAATTGCTTGGTTATCCTAATATACAATATACCCAAGTTAAAAATTTATTCCCATCAATATCTCCTCCAGAGATTTTTATTAAAACTTAATACACCTTGTTGCAACTTATATAGGTAAAGTTGATAAGGCTTTGTATTACTAAAACCTTGGTATTTAGGGTCTAGCTACTCACTGAGGAGACCTCAAAAAAGGTCGAAACCGGTCTGGGTAGTGATCCCACCCATAATGCATTGCAGTATACATCTTCTAGTGAGATGTGCTTTACATTATGGGAAAATACTAAGAATAGTGATCAAAGCTTTAACCACCTTTACAATGAGTTGCCCTGGTGTTGTACCATCTTTAGACTTGAACTTTGTTTCAGGCACAAACTTAATTGTTTGCATACTTGGGATTAGGAGCTAAAATAACCAAGCATATAAAATTGCTTGGTTATCCTAATATATATATATATATATATATATTTTTTTTTTTTTTAAACTGAATGACTAGAAACTGAGAAAAATGAAAACAAAGTTTATTAGCGCGACTAATTTCAGCTTGTATCAGCTTTCTTCAGGTGCACATTAAAAAAGAAATAACCAGTAAAACATAGAGGAAATTATTGTAAACATCATGGAAAGTTAGTGTATTTATATTCAAGATGAAACTTTGAAGTCTCTGCATTCAAAACTGTTCTCTTGTTGGCTTCATTGTTGGGTGTATACATGCGTATAGCATCTCGCGAATGCCAGTATTTGATCGTAGCACAATGACAGTCTGAAAGGTTGTAATTCAGGTTGTTGTTGTTAAGATGTAGGGGGTTGAGAATGATTTCTTTTGATTCTATTATCTTTCTTTCTAATTCATCGTGGCAATGGAAAATGTTATTAGACTTGTCCTATAGGACTATATGGCTAAGGTTTTCTTCATTAGAATCGGCCACGAACAGAACATGACTATAAAGCACTGGCTTGCGTTCTTTTGTAACTGACGTCTCTCTTATGTTCTTCAATGCATAACTCGATCGATTTCGCTGTTTGGCCAAAGTATGGTATATCACAGTTGCACCAAATCTGGTAAACACTAGGATATTTAAGGTTGTGATGTCTAGGTTTCGGACGGCTCACCAAGGATCAGATTTTCAGAAGAGGAGTAAATAATGTTCGTATGTTGTATTTCCTGAGAACCTTGGCTAATTTTGGGTGAGACAAAGCTTATATGGTATAGAAATATTGCCTTTCACCCTATTGGTCTATTTATTATTGTGAGCAGGTGGATTTAATAGGAATTTGTCAATTGTTTTTTGTGAATAACCATTTAGTTGAAAAGTAGACCTGAGAAAATTAAGTTCTTTATTAAGTTCTATCTCATCATCAAGAAGAGAACGAGCATGATGTCCTAGTGTAGAAATGATTCCAAACTTTTGAGGAGGATAATGATGGGATTGACCATGGAGATATCTGTTGGTGTGGATAACTTTTCTGTAAATCGAGATTTTTAATTTCTCTGAGGAACGGGTCAGTTTGATGTCCAAGAAAGGAAGAGAACCATTAGCTTCAAACTCGGCCGTAAATTTTATGCTCGGTGTTGATTATTTAAATGTTCTAGGAAGTTCAGGAGAGATTTATAGCCATGGCTCCAAATCAGGAAAATGTGATCAATATATCTTTTCCGAATTGTTGGTTTTAAAGGATAAGAAGAGATGACTTTAACTTCCAGATCTTCTAAATAGATGTTCACAAGTTCACAATGGCAATTATCCCATTGCAATGCCATAATTTTTTTTATAGATGGTGTTCTGAAACTTAAAGTATCTTGAGTGGATGCAATGAGTAAGTAAGGCCATGATCTTTTTAGATAATTTATCTTTGAGTAGTACAAGAACTTTGTCCATAGGAACATTGGTAAATAAGAAGATTATATCAAAACTAGCCATGATTTCATCTTCCTTAATAATAATATCTTTTATACATGAAACAAAATCTATGGAGTTTTTAATAAAAGACGATGATTTACTGGAAAAACATTTGAGAGATTTAGCCAGATATTTTGAAAGGTTATATGTTGGAGAATCAATTCCTTCTACGATAGGTCGAAGTAGGGTATTTTTCTTATGAATTTTAGGTAGTCCATATAATTGTGGAATAAGTGGATGGAGAGAACGAAGAGAAAGGGATATGTTTGTAAGTAGTTCAGAGGTAGTTCTCAGTAGATTGTTGGTTCGGTTGTGGAGTTCACGGGTGGGATCTTTCTCTCAAGGATTGAGTAGGTATCACTCCGTAACAATTCCATCATCTTGTTATGATATTCATTGATGAATTGATGAAACGTGTTTGTTTGCTAAATTTACCACTCTCTAAATTCTGGAAATTGTTCTGACCTATCCAACTTCTTTTCCCAGAGGCTTGAATTTCTGTATTTCAGTAACCTAACAGCCAGGTGACCTTAAAGTATGCCACTCCAGTTGGTATCCCTTTTCCTTCCACTGACCAAATTAGAACTTAGTGGAAGTAGTTGCATTTCATGGGTGATTTATATTAGATCAGTGCTGTATGTAATGAACTAATGCAAATTGTCCATCTACAAAAATAACACATAAATCCTCACTACTCTATGATTGTTCTTTAGAGTAGGGTTTCCAGATTACATAAAAAATAAGCAAAAAATAAATAAAAATAGAAAATTAATTTTTAAATAAATCCTTGATCCACTCACAGTATGAATGTACAATGTAAAAATGAATGTAAACAAAGGTTTACCACTTTTTGTAAGTGGGAGTAACATAACAAAACTCTCTAAATAACTTTGAATCTGTGAACTATAGCAGAGTTTCCCAAATTGTGTTCTCTGGAAAGTGAATAAGTGTTCCATGATGTCAGTGACTCAGCCGTGTATTTTTAAACATGGAAGTAATTCGGGGAAAAGGAATATAATAAAAATTGCTTGCACGCCGATTACAACAATGGGTGGCATATCTTCTGTTCTCAAAACTGAAAAATAACATCTGTGTTGCAAATGTTAGTGACCAATCAGCAAGGAAGTATAAAGAAAATTTTTCCACTGAAATTGAAGATCAAGGTAGTCTGTATCCAGTTCTTAAAATCTAGTAATACTGAATACTTTCTTTCCAAGTTCGTATTGTAGGGTGAAAGTGCTTGTTTCGAAACTGCAGTGCTGTGATTTTTTAAAAGTAATAGGCCTATCGATTTAAATTTTAATATGAATAAGAGACAAGGGACTTTTGTTTAATTTTGGTATTAAGAAATCTCTTATTGAAGGTTGCATCACTGTTTGTGATGCAACAGATAGTGATTTCCACCTCCAGCCTACAAAGTGATCTCCAGGATGTACAAAAGGAGGGGAAAACTACCAGCACACACACAGGAGAAAAAGTTTGCATTCACTCGTAAGTACTTATAATAATATAAAATTTTTGGTGATCAGAATGGGATATGTCATTGAAAATCAGCACAAATTAATTTAATGATGTTGGCCTGAGAAAATTACAACATGCTACAAGATTTCATTAGTCCAGTGATTGATAGTGACTGATTTAAATGTAATTTTATATTTGTCAACATGTCACACCATATACATAAATATACTAATACTCTTTATGATTATGCCATAATTAATTATTAATACATTACAAAATAACCAAGATGTTCCATGAAAATTTCAGGATTTGTGAAGTGTTCCGTTGTAGGAAAAATCTGGGAAACACTGGACTATGGTGTATATTTCATTCTATATTATAGAATTTAGAATTAAGCTCTCTTCTTGATAACTCAGACTGGAATCTTGTGCAAGATTTTACTTATGCAGAACACCCTTCTCTCAACTATGTATTTTGCAATATAGGAGTGCCAAGTGAGATGTCTTTCTGGGGCTTTCTTTTCACAGTCAGATCATTCCTTTCACTCACCTGACCTAAACACCTGCTCTGACAAATTATTCTCACTGGCTTGAAAGCCTTCACTCCTATCTAAAATTTCTTCCCACAATTTTCCAAGTCTGCTTTTAACACCAGGCCCACCAAAGCAGTCAAAAAGGGGTGGCGGAGGACTATGCATACCACAGTTATCTTGCAACAAGAAACATGACGTTCAACAAATCGAGTTGTTTGTGGTTGTATTTTTATACAGAATAAAACCAACATAGATATAAAACAAGAACAAACTCATCTGTAAAAGACCTTCTGATCCTTTTGTTGGGGACAACTTCTGTTTACCTGCTTCTGCCTCTCTCTCTGTGTCTGTTTTTGTGTGTGCACGCACACATTTGTGGCATGATGTTTCTCTTGCATAGCTAGATGATCAAGGCAAATAATTTCCTATCATAACAGATACAGTGCATGATGTGGTTCCTGTAATCTTTCAGCAAAAAAAGTCTTTTGGCCCTGATGTTATTCCTTCCCCCCAGTTCTGAAGTTTTACTTGGGAACTAACTCCTATCCTGTATTATTATTATTACGGATATCTCTATGGAGTCAGTAGACTCATCGCGGGAGACCCAAACTAGCAAAACAATATCTGTCATATCTCTTCTTGAATTCATTTACAGATGAAGAACTCACAACTAAGTCAGGCAATGAATTCCACTCATTCATCACCCTCCAGGCAAAAAAACTTGTTCTGACACCTTTGTTAACCACACTCTTCTTTAATTTCCAGAGATGACCTCTTGTTCTTCCATCACTATCACACAACTGAAACATTTCCCCTACATCAATCCTATAAAAACCTTTCAGTAATTTGAATGTTTCTATCATATTCCCTCTTCTTCGCCTATCACCCAATCTCTGCAATCCAGAAGCTCTCAATCTATCAATGTAGGGAGCATTTTTTTATATCACTCACCAACTTGGTCACTCTTCTCTGAACCCTCTCCACAGCCTCCTCATCTCCAAGGAATCCAGGTGACCACACCTGAGCACAGTAATCCAAATGTGGAACTATCAATGCTTTATAAAGGGGAATAATAACCTCTTTATCTCTGGATATCAGTGTGCTCCTCAACAACCAAGTAATCCTATGTGCAATCTTGGACACCTTAGCAATGTGTCCTCTGAACTTCATCTCCCTATCTACCAATACCCCTAAGTCCCTAGCCTCATCAATCTCTTGGAGTACCTTTCCATCGATGTAGTACACAGCTGGTAATCTTTTAATCCCAAAATGCATGACTTTACACTTTTCCACATTGAACTGACATCCATTATCTTTTTCCCATTTTACCAGCTTATTTAAATCCTCCTGCAAAAGTTCAGAGGACACATTGCTAAGGTGTCCTCTGAACTTAAAAAATCAAGCTGCAACATCAGCTTGATTTTTTATTGCACTACACAACTTTGCATCATCATCATCAGCAAACAACTGAATATCTCCCTTTAAGCCATTTCCTATATCATTCATATACAAATTAAACAACATTGGCCCAAGCACAGAGCCCTGAGGCACACCACTGGTCACTTGCCTCATTCTGGAATCGGCTCCTCCATACACCACCTTATGGTATCTCTCCCTGAGCCATTCTCCTATCCATATCACCAATTTAATATCCATTCCCATCTGCTCCAATTTGCATAACAGTGTTCTATGGGGTATCCTGTCAAAAGCCTTAGCAAAATCCAGAAGTACCACTGTGTAGCCAGTTCATCAGCACATCACCCTTACCTCATCCTCTCCATAATAATGGAGAATGTTATCAACAGTCTCCATATTCACTATCTAGAAGCTACCAGTAAATCACTGACCATGTATGATTCAACAAATCAGTAAGTATGAATTTTGACAACTCTAGATCTGCAGCAATCTCTCAGTCTATATCACTCACCTCTGAGCATAAAGGCTAGCTTAGGAAAATACCATCTTTCAGTTACTTTTCACTTTCTATAACTGCAGAGCTAGTTTTTCCTCTAATTAATCACCACTTGCCATGGCAAATGGCTTCCTATTCTTTTAATTCATGCAATACCGTTGCAAGAATTCCTTGGAACTCTTGCATTGGTGTTGCTTGAATTAAAAGAATTCTCACTATTTTGCATGCTCCACTGATCTGGCTTTCACCATTCCTCCACTTTCCTTTGTCCTGTAAAAATACATGCAGTAGCTGTCCAGCATCTTTTTACAGTCTGCTAACAAACTCAATAAATTTGTTTCTTCTCTTCTTCTTTTATTACATTTTCTTCCATTCTCTAGAACTTCCTTTCTTTATGAGAAAGGAAGTTATAGAAGTTTATCTCAGTCAGTGAGCCATTGTTAAATTCTGAATGAATGAAAATTTAATCCTTGAGTATTTCATTTAGAGTTTTACAAGTAACTTCTTTCCTGGAGCTAGTATTTGTATATGAGAAAAATATAATGCTGACTGTGAACCACCAACAACATTCATTACTGATGTATCTCTATATATATATATATTATGTTGTAGTTAATTATGTTGAAACTTCTAGGAGTTAAAACTGTGAACTTTGTATTAACGTGTAAATGTTTTCGTTATGGAGCAAGAAACATAATCACCTTAAGAAGTTAAGACCTAAGGCAATCGCATGCGACGGAGAATAATTGCGCATGTAGTTTCCCAATAAGCACGCTAGGAGAGAGAATGGCTCTAGGTGTGAGGGAGAAGCGAAGTACTGGCTCAAAGGAGAAAAAAACGGGACGGAAAATGGTAAACCTTGTGCGGGAGATATATAGAGCGTTGCAGCACCAACTCGTGGCTTTTATCCCGTTTCTTGGAGCGAGTGGTCATCTAGTGCGAGAGATCCCCAGGCAGTCATAGGAAGGCACGGACATGCTGACAAGGAGCCGACCGGTCAAGCAAGAATCCAGCTAGAGTACGAGTCCCGAGCCTGTGGAAGACTCTATGCAGAAGGAAAATTATGCTGAAGCACTTGATCAAGTAGCAGCATGTTCGAGCAGTTTACGTCCAAGAAAGTGACCCGTGCCCAAGCCCACAGCACCCATGGAAATTTAGGGGAAGGCCAACTGATTCCAGAGTCACTGGTAAGATGAAGAATTTGTTATTTTAATATTGTGTAATTAGAGGGAATTTACGTGTCTGTCAGAGGAACTTTGTGATATATTTAGAGTTAATACAAAAAGAGAAAGATGAAACCTATTGTTTTATAAAGGAAGATTGTATAGATTTACGTTAGTGCTGTGTGATATAACTAACCTGTCAACTTATTAGTCTCTAGAATTGCAAAATTGTGAATGAAAAGTTAAACTAATAGTGGGAAATTGTATACAATGTCAAGTGAGAATTGAGCTTATATTGGAATGCCAGAAGTTATTTGTATTGCATAATTTATTGATTTCAATTTTAGAATTAATCTAAGCTCTATGCAAATAACTAAATGTGTTTGTAATTTATCTGAACTGTTTAATAAATATATTCATTTGTCAATCTGAAAACTTGCCTGATTTTGATCTTTTTGCACGCTCATAAAAGTCTGAACCATTGCAGGAATTAGAAAAATGAGTATAGCCACGACTGTGATTGAGATTTAACACGTTCGCTGCCACGCTACTTCGGCATGGTCTGTTCCCCTACACCGAGCAATTTCGCTTCTACAAGGTCAGTACAGTAACCTCGTTGCCAGCGGTGAGCGTCATATGAGTATACTCATAGTTGGCTTATGCAGAGCATATACCACCTATGAGAATACACCGTTTGATGCTAGCTCCACAAGCCAAGCATTTTCACTTCTTCAAGGTCACTACAGTAATCTCGTTGCCGGCGGTAAGCATCATACAAGTATACTCATAGCTGGCTTGTGTAGCTGGTTTAACAACTAAGAGTATACTTGTAGTTGGCAGCAAACGTGTTAAGTATTAAATGAATTTAAGTGCTAAGTGAAGTTATTAGGGATTTAAATAGTAGTGTACACTTCTGCATGTTAATTCTCCGACACTGAATTATTTTTTTGTCTAGAATTTAGGATGGCGCAGCATAATATAAATTTTTCCTAAATTTGAAAAGGGATTAACAGCAGAGCCTAAACAAAGGAATTGGCTCTACCTTAAGGCAATCCCTTTGTTCTACAAATCTTGTACACTCATCATCGATTTAATTAACGGCCAAGTAGTAGTAGTGAGACTGTATAGAAGTAACTAGATAGATATATAAGAAACTTGATGGAATAATCAAGGAGATACAATATCAGAGGTAAATAAGTTTAAAATATTTAAAGAATAAAGAACAACCACAATTTTACAAAGGTGCATCTGAGCAAGAATTTAAAAGAAATAAGTAATAAAAGAAGAATTAAGAATAAGATATAAAAATAAATTTACAAAATATTACATAATCATCAGGAAGTACAATACGAGACACGTAACACACACACGCATGCACTAGGCAACATAAAACTAGGTGAAACACATGGACAAAAGACTAGAGTCCTAACGCAGTAACGTGCTCTCTGTGAGCATCTTTTGTCAGCCTAGGATGTAAACTGGGAACTCCAAGTATTAGTGTTTCCCATATTTTGGGAAGTTTAATGCAACCATATTTATTTCAAATTAAGCTGATTTCTGAGAGCAGCTGCATATTCCAAAAACAGTCTTTCTCTTCTAAATTTACTGTGATGGAGCATGTTAGTCTTTTTCCAGTTGATTTTGTGAGCCATATCCATGGTCTGCAAGGCCTGATTACAGAAGTATTGTTTTGTTCTTTCCTGCAGGTGTTGGCTGATATTCTTGCCTGTCTGTCCATAGTAGGCCAGAACAGGGCTCTTTATGTGCTCCAGGCACAGAGGGAGAGAGGAGGAGGGAGCTGATCTTTAGTAGAATGGATAAAGGTAGCATGTAGCAGAGATTATATTTCTTTAAGATTCTGGATAATTTTTTCTGAAGTGCCTCAGACATAGGGAAGGATGATAATATTATTAAAATCTTTCTGAAGAGAAAGTCAAGTATGGGGAGAAGATTGATTTTTTTTCTTCTTACTTTGAGAACTGTAGCCTTTAGATAAGAAAGTGTGGTGTATATAATTAAATTCTGCTGCAAGAGAGGACTCGTTGAAACAAAGATTATAGCCTCTGTTGAATGTTTTAATGATACCATATTTTTGAAAGGGAGGGTGATGGGAAAATTTGTGAATGTTTCTGCCTGTGTGAGTGGGTGTTCTGGAGAGAGGAAAGATGAAAAGTTTTTTTTTGTTTTTTTTCACTTGGTAATACTGTAAATTAAAGATGCCAAGAAATTATATTCTTGGTTTCATCCTTTATCCAAGTGTTAGCAAATGAAGTTTGCACATGAAGTCACTTCACGACTGAGCTACTTTTATATAGAGGCTAGTAACTTCACATTAGCCTCCATAGCTCAGTCGGTATAGATGAGAAGGCCTTTGGTCGGAAAGACTTGGGTTTGATTCCTGTCCTTGACATGAGGAACCTTTATCGTCTCTTTTGACTAAAGGTATGTTAGCTGGTCTCATATAGAGGTAGAGAGTTTCTTCACCTGGGAACTCTGGTTTTTGTCCTCTCAGAACAGACAAACTGGTCCCGTGAACACACGGATCAGCAGACATGAAATACATATTTAATTCCTCATTAGGAGAGCTCAACCCATCCTAAGGGACAGGGGAGGAAAGGGAGAACCCCATACGAAATACATATTTCACATTAATTGCCTTAGTATCCCATAATGTAATACACATATCCTTATGGACAATGTATAATGCTATCCATTATTGAAAGGGCTACTACCCAGACTGGTTTCACTTTTATTGAGTTATGTTTAAGTGCAGGGATATCTCTCTTAAATCTCCAAGTTATCTGCTAGATCACTCTAAATCTCACTGAATGACTCTAAAGTGCAGGGGTCTTCAATGCATGGCCCACAGAGTTCTTTGCCGTGGCCTGCCAGCCATTTTGAAAAAATAACTACTTAACATTAAAATGCGATTAAATAAAAAATAATTTCAATGAAGCCTGCAGGCCACTAAGCTATACAGCAGTATTTAGAATTGTAAGATGCTTTCCAGATATTCACAAGGAATGCTGTGCATTTTATACTTTACATAAAATCCTATAAAAATAAATATTAAATAGATATGCTTCTTCAGCCATCTACCAATGCCAAGCAGTACTTAAGTACTGGTACTAACATTGCAAGTAGATGAAGCAGTAATTCATTCGAGTGTGCTGTCTAGAGCCTTCCAGATACATCTCGAAGGTTCTCGATACATCGTTATTTTCATATAAATACAAGAGGATCTCATCCACAGTCAGTCAGTCATGAACAGTGTGATATTTGTGTATAAGCACACGCAGGTTCGTCGTGTCAGCCATGGCCTATTGTAGTTTTATATTGCTAGACTTTTTTCATTAGTGTGAGACATATTCAGTGGATAATAACCGTTACACAGCCATTTTGGATCATTTTTGGGTTCACCTTCCATCACTATGGCTTCTACAAGTAAAAAATGTAAATGAAGTGATTCTTGTTGGGTTTTTAATGAAAAGTGGACCAATTTGTACTTTTTTGTACCGATTGATGATATGCCAGTGTGTTTAATTTGTCGTGAGTCAGTGTCAGTATCAAAAGAATACAGTATAAAATGACACTATGAGACAAAGCATGCGTCCAATTTCGATCGCCTTCAAGGGCAGCGTTGTGCAGACAAAGTGAATAGTCTCCAAATTGATTTTAAATGCCAGCAGGGCATGTTTAAAATTCAGAGGAAAGAGAGTGAAGCGTGCATCAAAGTAAATTATGTAATAGTTGAAAAATGCCAAAAGATCAAAAGCCTTCTTGGACGATGAGTTTGTGAAACAGTCTCATCACTGCTGGGGATATTCTGTGCCCAAATAATAAGGAAGTCTTTAAAAAAACGAGTTTGTCTGGGTTAACTGTAGCATGACTTGCCAAAGAACTTGCAAATGACATTGAAAGAACTTTAAAAAAACGGTCATCTGAATTTACGTCATATTCACTTGCTTTAGATGAGAGCACAGATGTGAAGGACACAGCACAACTGGCTATCTTTGTCCATGGTATTGATCAACAATTCAGTGTGACAGAAGAACTGCTAGTGCTCATATCTATGAAGGGAATGACAAAAGGCACTGATATTCTTGAAGCTGCCAAGAAAATGCTCCGTCGTTTCTACCTCAGCTTAACCAACCTTGAGGGCGTGATAACTGATGGTGCCCCTGCTATGGTGGGAAAGAACGAAGGGTTTGTTGCGCTGCTACGGAAAGAATCGGAACTAGAAAGAAAAGATTTCATCCATTACCACTGTTTAATCCACCAGGAGAATTTGTGCATGAAAACTATTGGATTTGAGAATGTCATGAAAGTTATTGTGACTGTCGTCAACATTATTAGGGCAAGAGGATTGAATCATCAATTCCAAGAGTTTTTGACCCAAGAGTGCAAAGCGGATCACGGTGATGTGGTTTATTATAGTGATGTGCATTGGTTGAGCAGAGGAAAGGTTCTTAAAAGAGTCTTTAACTTAAGGAGCGAAATACAGCAGTTCATGCAAACCAAGGGGAATCCGATTGCGGAATTTAATGATTCAAATTTAACAATCTTTGATAGAAAAATTATTCAATGTGCCCTTGCTTACATTTTACAAAGACTACATTCTGAGGACACAGCATGCTTTGAAGATGTACACTTTGTTAGGAAGCACATACTTATGTGAGCAGTTCTTCTCTAGAATGAAGCATGTGAAGTCCAAGACAAGAACTCAGATTACGGACCAGCATCTCAAGATTACTCTGCACATAGCAACTTCCAACGTTGACAAGCTGGTCAAGGAAAAACATTGTCAAGTTGCCCATTGACATTATAAAAAATGAATGTTTTCTTCATTAAATTATCTTTTTTCAAGTATTGATTATATTTATTTATCATGAACCCAACTCCTACCTGCACTTTTAAAGCTGAGTTTGTTTATTTTTATAGGATTTTATGTCAAGTTTCTTGTGAATCTGCAAAGCATCTTACAATTCTACTTACCACAGTATAGCTTAGTGGCCTGCAGGCTTCAATGAAATTTTTAATGTGGCCTGCACTGTCTGAAAGGTGTCTGCCCTAAAGGATCACTACCAACCTCATTACTCCTGACCTGAAGAACTCTATGGCAGGAAACTCAGCAGTGGTTCCACGAAGTGACAAGCAAAAACACAACACCAAGTGGAACCTCTCTACTCACCTGGAAAAAAGCAAACCCAGTGACTAGCATTAATAAATGACATCAGTGGCCAGAAGTTATTCCAAGGTTGAAGTAATGCAGAAGTCATACTTCCATATACGAGTAGTCAAAAGATGCCACACTTTATTACTACAATACTCTGGATTAGAGAAGAATGTTGAAAGTTTTTCACTTGGTAATACTATAAATTATAGATGCCAAGAAACTATATATTCTTGGTTTCATCCTTTATCCAAATGTAAGCAAACCAAGTTTGTATGTGAAGTCACTTCATGCCTGGTTAATTTTCTAATTCGCAATAAGAGTTTTAAAATGGGTAGTTTTTTGTATAGGATGTGATATAACTAGTGAGGGGGATAAGAGAGCTTGCTAACTGTTTTACTAATTTATAGTATGGAAAATCTAGGATTTGTGGATTTTTGTTAATCTGTATAATGGTGCGGGGAGCTGAACCAAAGGGTATGAGTTTTTTTGTAATTTCAGGAGGCCAAAAAGAAACTTTTTTGAGAAGTCTTTTCAATTTTTTAATATGAGATTTATAATAAAATTAGTTTAATCCTTTATCCAAGTGTAAGCAAACAAAGTTTGCACCTGAAAATATCTTCAGGACTGAGGTAAAGTAGTACAACACCGGGAAACTCGCAGCAAAGGCGGATCAAGCTCTCAACTCCTTGTCTCAGTATCTCCCATAATGCAAAGCACATCTCCTTGTGGACATGTATACTGCTATGCATTAAGGGAAGGGCCACTACCCAGACCGGTTTCAACCTTTATTGAGGTCTCGTTAGGGAGGCAGACCCAAACGTGGAGATACTAAGGCAGAAGCAATAGGAGAGGTCATATTTACCTATAGGAGTTGCCAACAGGTGTACAACCTTTTTATTGAATTACTCTGGATTTAGAGAAAGATGTTGGAAATTTATTTTTCACTTGGTTAGACTATGATAAATTTAGTTTAATCCTTTATCCAAGTGTAAGCAAACGAAGTTTGTGCCTGAAAATATCTTCAGGACTAGGGTAAGGTAGTGCAACACCAGGCAACTCTGAGCAAAGGTGGACCAAGTTCTCATTACTCCTTGTCTCAGTATCTCCCATAATGCAATGCACATCTCCTTGCGGACATGTAAATATGACCTCTCCTATTGCTTCTGCCTTAGTATCTCCATGTTTGGGTCTGCCTCCCACTGACGAGACCTCAATAAACGTTGAAACCGGTCTGGGTAGTGGCCCTCCCCTTAATGCATAGCAGTATACATGTCTGCAAGGAGATGTGCTTTGCATTATGGGAGATACTGAGACAAGGAGTAATGAGAGCTTGGTCCACCTTTGCTCGGAGTTGCCTGGTGTTGCACTACCTTACCCCAGTCCTGAAGATATTTTCAGCCGCAAACTTTGTTCGCTTACACTTGGATAAAGGATTAAACTAAATTTATTATAGTCTAACCAAGTGAAAAATGAACTTCCAATATCGGATTTAGTTGAATCATAATTTAAAGATATGTAGGTGGAGGAGACTCTGAGAATGATGTCCATTTTATTCTTTTCTCAGTGCTGTTTTACTCCATTAAGTCTCTAACGTGAGTTTTCTCAGCACTTAAGCCTTTACATATAGACCTTTATCTTTTCTATAAAAATATTAGTCCTTAATCCATATTTATACCATGTATACATGTAGCAATGTTGGTCTGATAAAATACAATTCAAATAATATAATAGACCTTATGGTTTCCTAAGGTTTTTATCTATGCTGCTCAGTTAGAATATCCTTATTCAAATAATATAATAGATCTGATGGTTTCATAAGGTTTTCAATAAGGACTGAATTATTATAACAGCTATCAATGTGAGTGTTAGTTTTATAGCTGGCCAGTGGACAAACATATTTGGACAGTGGCTAATATGGTTAAATTTCATGGTAGTCTGGATAGTTGTACATTTTACTGTCCAAAGAATCATAAGGTTATTAACCCTTTCATGTCATTTGTATGACTTTAAATATTGTTATATTCAGATTTTTTTAAATTTAATTTTGCTGACCTTTGTCATATAATAATATTTTGTGGATGAAAAAAAGTACTTAAAGTCAGCAAGTTTTTTATATTATATTTAGGTATATTAAAATATTTTTTTCTATTTGCATTACCATAGACAGTTAGTGTTATCAAGTGGCTAAAGTTAATCCATAAAAGAAAGAAGAAACCATTTACCCTCTGCAGTCCATTGCCTTCAGATATTCATATAAAGTTAAAGGTAATAATATCTGAAATTGTAATGCTTTATTTTCCTTATTCAAGAGTTCAGTTAATGATAAAAGTAATAAATATCAGCCAAAACTTTTGTAAATAAAAATTCTCAAATAGTTCTCAAACAGAAATTCTCAATTTTTGTTGGATACAGTTCTCGTCGTTAATGCATATCATAATGTTGAGAAACTATAATTTCTATTGTATTTGATAAATAAAGATAAAAACATTTAAAATATCAATTAATTCTGTAGCTCTGTTGATGATACCCTTTGGATGGATAGACCTGGGTTTGAATCCTGTCTAGGATATGAAGAACCTTCATCAGAGCTCAGTTTTTGCATATGATGAGTAACTAATTGAATAAATAAATAAACAAGTGTGTGTGCACACATGTACATTTAGTAATGCACTTGTACATTTTATTATTATTATTGCAACCACCATGTGGTTACGCAGTAGCCAATAAAGAAGATTTAAGTAGTAGACTTGCTTATGGTTACTAATCATTACTAGTTAAATGGAAATAACATTGCACATATATTATTATGTTTGTTTGTAGTAACATTCCTATGCCATACGCTATTACAACATGTAAGCACTGATAATGGCCATTTTGTTACTTGAGTTTTGTTTTGAATCTCATAACGGACATGTGTATTATTTAGGAGTGTTTGAGAACAGATGTTACTGGTTAATAATGCCAGCAAGAAAGATGGTGAACTGGAAAGGAAGAAAATTTATCAAGTTAAGTTCTATGATCTTGGAAAAGTTTTTATATGTATTTTATCACTGACTAATGAGAAACTATAAAGTTAATACTATAATGGTATTATTGAGCCTTCTATATTAATGAAAATGTTATGTGATTAATGAAAAGCAAGGAACAAGATGGAATCTGCAGTAAAGTTCTTTTTATTGGAAACCTTTGGAACTGCTCAATTAAATTTATGTTCTTGTGACTTTATAGTTATTCTTTGTACCTACTTGAGCAAAATGAAGGAAATTCTTGTGTAGAGGCTTAAGTGCTGTGAGGACATTATGTTGGAGGTTTAATGGACTTTTTACAGCACTCACAAAGAATTAAAATAGAATTTAATACTTCCTATATTTCGTCCTAGTCACTAGGACATCTACGGGGATTACAAAGACAATTAATGTAACATGCACACAAAAACTTACAATACTAAGCCCAACCACGTGGGTGACAATAAAGTCCTATCTAGGTGGAGCGCCCTCTAAGGGCAGTTGTAGGTGGCCTGGAATGTAAGGTGGGACCTCTGGCGATGACTGTTTCCCAAATCTTCGGAAGCTTAATGCAGCCGTATTTGTTAAGATTTGGTTGGTTTTTGAGAGCTGCTGCTGCTTCTAAGAAAAGTCTCTCTTTCTTGAATTTGCTGTGGTGGAGCATGGTGGTTTTTTTCCATGATACTCTGTGGGTGGTGTCCAAAACATGGTCAGCCAAGCCTGAATGGCCATAGTTGTGTTTAACGATGTACGACTTGTGTTCCTCTAGGCGGATGGATGCTGATCTGCCTGTCTGTCCAAAGTACGCAAGCTTACAGGAACAGGGTACTTTGTAAACTCCAGGCAGAGAGAGAGGAGGGAGCTGATCTTTCGTAGAACGGATAAGGGTAGCCAGTTTGCGGTAGGGCTTATATGCTGTGTGTAGGTTATACTTTTTTAGTATCTTAGCTATTTTTTCCGAAGTGCCACGGATGTAGGGTATGGTGATGGCATTTTTAAATTCTTGTTGATGAGAGGGACGGGGAATGGGGGAGGAATTGATTATTTTTTTGATACTGTGTTCGCTGTAGCCATTGGAGAGGAAAGTTCTGTGTATGTGGTTAAGCTCAGTAGTGAGGGCAGTTCCACTGGAACAAAGATTGTGGGCTCTCTTGGTAAGGGTTTTAATGATGCCATATTGTTGTGAGGGGTGGTGGTGGGAGAGTTTGTGAATGTATCTGCCTCTGTGTGTGGGTTTTCTGTATATAGTGAAGGCAAGTGTATCATTAGGCAGGCGCGTGACTAAGGTGTCTAGGAAGGGTAAACAATTGTTCTTTTCCTTTTCCATAAATTTTCAATGGAAATTTATCTTCATTTTAACACATTTAACAATACGGTAAGTCAAAACTACGACTATCTAGACAACTAAATAGGCTGGCCTTTTTAAAAAGATGTCGGGACACAAGAGTGATACCGAAATGTGTTAAAATGAAGATAAATTTCCATTCCAAAAAAGCACTCCGGATATACAAACGTGCCAGCTTAGCATTACTACGCGAGCAAATCGCCTCTTCTCGTGCCGCCCTCGCAGTGACGAACGCCGCCATTGGCTCCTTACAAGCGGAGCTCTCCACCGTTCTTAACCCTGAACTCTGGTCGATTCTCTCTGACATTTCGGAAACTTCCGCACAGAGAGAATTTCAGAAAATAAAAAACAAACACGTCAAGAAATACAACAGCCTGGTTAAAGACAAACCACAACCACAAATTCAACCACTCCAGACAGTAATAAACCTCTCGTCCAAAAGGCTCAACGATGATGCCGTCAGCGCCCTTTGCCTCGGCCGTAATTTTGCTGTCGCCCCGAGAGAAGTGCCGGTGCTCGATGTTATGGTTAACGTCGAAAGGGGGATCGGTTGCTTACCGTCGGAAGTAGCCAAGAACATCAGACTCGACGTAGCCAACATCCTCGTTCACTCGTCGCCTCCAAAAAGTAACCTATCTTATTCCCAACGCATGGCTCTCCAGAAACTACGCAAAGAAAAAAGTATCGTCATCACCAGAGCAGATAAAGGTAATGCCACAGTTGTCCTTAATACCAGCGAATACAATCGTAAAATGAACATTATCCTCCGCGATCGCGCTACCTACATCCAGCTAGAACACGACCCCACAAAAACGCAAGTTAAGAAATTAAAAATCTTACTTAAAAAAGTAACCTCCTGGCCCCCCGACGTCACGAAAAAACTTAAACCTTTCCGCTCCCGTCCCCCCCGAATATACGGTCTACCAAAAATCCACAAACCTAATTCCCCACTCAGGCCTATAGTAGATGCCACCAATGCACCTTGTTACAGACTGTCTAAACAGCTGGCCAACTCTCTGTCCCCCCTCACCGGAAATTCAGCTTCCTATATAAAAAACTCTACCCACTTTAAAGCCCTCACAGAAAATTTAACCTTGAATAATACAGACATATTAGTAAGCTTTGATATCTCCTCCTTGTTTACTAATATTCCCTTAACTGACACTTTATCTCTCTTAGAAAACGTTTTTCCCCCTGACATCTTAGATCTCTTTTCCTTTGCCATCAACTCTGGGTATTTCGCTTGGAATAACAAAATCTACAAGCAGATAGAGGGAACCGCCATGGGCTCCCCCCTCTCACCCCCCCTTGCCAATTTCTATATGGAAGATTTCGAAAAACGAGCCATAGACTCAGCCCCACTCAAACCTTCTATCTGGCTAAGATATGTAGATGATGTGTTCTCTATTTGGCCTCATGGCCCAGACACGTTAGATTCCTTCCTTGGTCATCTCAATAGCCTACATCCAAGAATCCAGTTTACTATGGAAAAGGAAAAGAACAATTGTTTACCCTTCCTAGACACCTTAGTCACGCGCCTGCCTAATGATACACTTGCCTTCACTGTATACAGAAAACCCACACACACAGGCAGATACATTCACAAACTCTCCCACCACCACCCCTCACAACAATATGGCATCATTAAAACCCTTACCAAGAGAGCCCACAATCTTTGTTCCAGTGGAACTGCCCTCACTACTGAGCTTAACCACATACACAGAACTTTCCTCTCCAATGGCTACAGCGAACACAGTATCAAAAAAATAATCAATTCCTCCCCCATTCCCCGTCCCTCTCATCAACAAGAATTTAAAAATGCCATCACCATACCCTACATCCGTGGCACTTCGGAAAAAATAGCTAAGATACTAAAAAAGTATAACCTACACACAGCATATAAGCCCTACCGCAAACTGGCTACCCTTATCCGTTCTACGAAAGATCAGCTCCCTCCTCTCTCTCTGCCTGGAGTTTACAAAGTACCCTGTTCATGTAAGCTTGCGTACTTTGGACAGACAGGCAGATCAGCATCCATCCGCCTAGAGGAACACAAGTCGTACATCGTTAAACACAACTATGGCCATTCAGGCTTGGCTGACCATGTTTTGGACACCACTCACAGAGTATCATGGAAAAAAACTACCATGCTCCACCACAGCAAATTCAAGAAAGAGAGACTTTTCTTAGAAGCAGCAGCAGCTCTCAAAAACCAACCAAATCTTAACAAATACGGTTGCATTAAGCTTCCGAAGATTTGGGAAACAGTCATCGCCAGAGGTCCCACCTTACATTCCAGGCCACCTACAACTGCCCTTAGAGGGCGCTCCACCTAGATAGGACTTTATTGTCACCCACGTGGTTGGGCTTAGTATTGTAAGTTTTTGTGTGCATGTTACATTAATTGTCTTTGTAATCCCCGTAGATGTCCTAGTGACTAGGACGAAATATAGGAAGTATTAAATTCTATTTTAATTCTTTGTGAGTGCTGTAAAAAGTCCATTAAACCTCCAACATAAAATGAAGGAAAGATGTGTTTAAAGAAATTTGCTTACTAGAAGAAGATACATACAAGTACATTAGCCAGATGAGATCTTCACCTCTTTCTTTTGTTGTGATAGCAGAAATTTCAGAGGTAAGATGGGCTGAATGATTGTTTGAGTAGAAACTAAAAAGAAATAGAAGATAAAGAGGACAGGAAGTTCTTGTATAATCAAAGGGGAAACTACAGAACTTTTAGCTGATTCCCGTGTTCTTGTTTTGTATCATATTTTATGTTATCTCTCAGAATTGAATTTAACTGTGAGTCAGAGAATGAAAGATTTACTTTGAACTCATATTTGGTAATTCCAGAATGGCCATATAGTTGTCCTATGTATTTAATTAGAATTTAAGACTTAAATATATAGAATATTAGAATTTACAAATTGTAATTCTATGGAAAATATGAATGTCAGATCTCTTTAGAGAGACAAAGAGAATTATTTAATATACATAACTAAAAGGTTGGATATGTAGATCAAGGTGAGGAATAACATAAATGGTGCAGTCTGTATACGGTCTAAGAGTAGGTTTTCCTCCCAGAAATTCGGGTTTCCTATGGAACTGGAAAACTATCTAGAAGAACATGATGAGATGCCAGTCATAATATACTATGCAGATAATTAACCACCCTATCATAAGCACTTGTCAGGTTTCTAACCCAGGTTGCTTGTTTGTGACAGATCATTGGACATAATATGGATACACAGCGTGAGAAAGGTGGATGCTCCAAGAGGAGGTGAGAGCATGTGTAGGCAGGAAAGTAATGGGATGACCAGGGATCAAGAGGAAACAGATGTTGTTGCAAAGGGTTCTAAAATGAAGAATCAGAAAGAGAAATGGCCCCAGTCCAGCATGGAGAGAGCACATCGAGTGAATGGTAACAGTGGAACTAGCTGTAGATCCAGAAATGAGTTGTTGTGTTTGTATACCAATGCTAGAAGCATAAGAAACAAGGCAGATGAAATGGTTGCACTAATTGTGTCTGTGTACCCAGAGATTGTTGGAATAAGTGAGACATGGTTAGATGAGGACGACATCCTGACAGGAATAGAGATGGAAAGGTATGATGTGTTTCGTGAGGATAGAAGGGATAAAAAGGGAGGGGGAGTGCTATTGATGATAGAGAAAGAGTTATGTCCATACAAGGTAGAGATGCAAGAGGGAAATAGGGCCAGTGGTTTTGAGGCAGTATGGTGTGAGATAGAGGTGAATAGAATCAAATACTTGGTGGGATGTTGTTATAGACCTGGTAATGTGGATGGTGGTGATAGTGAAATGTATAGTCAAATAAGCCAAGCGAATAAGAAAAGGGTGATCATTATGGGTGATTTTAATTATGGCAATATAGACTGGATTGAAGAGATAGCGACTGGAAGTAAAGAAAATGAGTTTCTTGAGTTTTTGAGGGATAACTACCTCAGACAGTATGTAACAGAGGGCACACGAGGATTAAGGGTCTTGGATTTGGTCATCTCATCGGAGGATGTAATTATAAATGAGGTGTCAAATCATCCACCAATTGGTGAAAGTGACCATGAGGTGATTACCTGGGTGGTTGCCAGCAGTGCAAGGACCCCTGTGAAAAAAGGGTATATGTGGAACTACAAGGGGGGTGATTATGAAGAGCTCAGGAGACAGCTTGCAGATGTAGCATGGAATGAGGAGTTAGCTGGAAAAGAGATCAATGCAGCTTGGGGGATTTTCAAAAACTATTTAGTAGATGCAATGTCTAAATGTATACCACGGGTGAGAAGGTTAAATAAGGTAGGTGTGAGATGGATGAATAAAGAGATTAAGCATGCAATACAGAAAAAAAAAGGCATTGTGGAGACAGCATAAGAGAAGTGGAAGTAACCAACTTCATGAGGTCTACAAAGACCAGGCAAGGAGGGTGACTTGGTTGGTGAGAGTAGCTAAAGAGAGGTATGAACAGCAGTTAGCTAATGAAGCCAAAAAGAATCCTAGGGAGTTCTTTCGATATGTAGCCAGCAAAAGAAAGAATGATTATGGAAGGATGACATTGATTGGAGGAAATGGTATAAAGACAGCTGTTGCAGAATGTGTTGTAGAGATACTTAATGAGCAATTCATAAAGATCTTTCAATCTTGTGAATGTGACTTCATGGAGAGATTAAGAGCAGTTGATGATGGGGAGGAGAGACTGACTGTAAGTGAGCAAGAGGTGTTTGGGGAGTTGAGTAAACTAGATGTAAATAAGGCTGTGGGACTTGATAATATATCACCATGTATTCCGAAGGAGTGTGCCAGAGAGTTGACACCTGCCTTGACATATTTTTTTAATACGAGTCTTGCACTTGGTCAAGTTCCTAAAGAGTGGAAGGAGGGCAAGATTGTGCCACTTCATAAAGGAGGTGATCGAACTCAAGCATCAAACTATAGGCCTATCTGTGTGTCAGGTGTTGTGGTTAAGTTGTTGGAGAAGCTTGTGAGAACTAGGATCCAGAGTTGGGTTGACAACAATGGTATAATCTTTGATGGACAGCATGGATTTGCTAAAGGGAGGTCATGTTTTAGTAATCTACTTACTTATTACAATAAAGTGACTGCTTCCTTGGACAGAGGAGAAGGATACACAGTAATATACTTGGATTTCGCAAAGGCTTTTGATAGAGTACCTCATGATAAGTTGACAGTCAAACTAGAGCAGATGGGGTTGGATATTAGATTGGTGCATTGGATTGGAGACTGGCTATCTGATAGGTATCAACAAGTTGTGTATGGGGGTGCAATATCCAGGAAAAGGAAAGTCACTAGTGGAGTGCCTCAGGGGTCTGTTTTAGGGCCATTACTATTTAACTTATATATTAATGATATTGGTGAAGATTTGGATGGAGATATTCAGTTGTTTGCAGATGATGCAAAGTTGGGACGAACCATAAAGAGTAGTGAAGATGTTGTGGCCTTGCAAGAAGACTTGAATAAATTGAGTGATTGGGCAAGCAAATGGGGATGTGAGTTCAATGTTGCAAAATGTAAAGTTTTAAAATTTGGAAAACAAAGATGGGATGCAGAATTTATGCTTGGTGAGAATATATTGTTGGAAGTAGAGGAAATAAGAGATCTGGGGGTGATAGTGGATAAGGATCTAAAATTTAGGGGACACATCGCCAAAATTGTGAAGACAACACAAAGACTTCTGGGAATGATGCGGAGGACACTGACATGTAGAAGTAGGGAGATACTTGTTCCAATGTATAAGGCTTTGATTAGGCCACACTGGGACTATTGTGCCCAGATTTAGTCACCGGGTTTTCAGAAGGATGAAGAGATGTTGGAAACGGTCCAAAGGCGACTAACTAAGGTAGTTTCTGACCTCTGGAATGTTGAGTATGAGGAAAGATTGAAAAGATGTAATTTGCAGAGTCTCGTGGAGAGAAGGAAGAGGGGAGATATGATAGAGACCTACAAGTTGGTAAGGGGTTGTTATAGGATCAATGGTGGAGAAGTTCTACAGAGAATAGTGGGAGATCAGGGGAGAACCAGAGGTCATCCCTGGAAACTGTATAAGGAGGGTGTGAGTAAGGGTGTGAGAGGCAGGTTTTTTTCGTGCAGAGTTGTGAGTGATTGGAATGCCTTGCCTGAGAGCGTGGTGTCTGCAAGTAGTTTGAATGTGTTTAAGACACGGTATGATGAGATGTGTGTGTAAGATAAAAGGACCTCCTAGATGAGTCTTTGACTCCATGAGGTCTTGTTTAATAATAATAATAATAATAATAATAATAATAATAATAATAACAACACAAAAGGAGAGATGAAATGGGAAGGAAAACATCACGAATTTGCCTGTTTCTTCCTACAAGTAATTAAACTCATGCAGTTATACATGTTATTATGATTTAATAGATTCATGCAACATAAGTAAATAACTAAGCAATTTAATACCAGTACTGTTACTAAGGAATTTTCCAAGTAGTTCAGTCACAGTGGAATCAGTAGCACACAGGAAAGAAATTAGTAAGGACATAAAATAATCAAGTTAGTGATTCTAGTGCCATCATTTTACACTCCATCAAAAATATGTACATTTGATACTGCATGAGGAATGGCCAGCACATGAGCTCATCATCATTATTCTAAGGAACAGTACCTGTTCTCTTTTCCAAGTCATCCTATTTTCTGATTTTCTCTTTAGTTTATAACCTCTTCCAATTAATCTAAACACTGCCTATAATAATGTATACTTTGGCTGTTCTTTTCCTGGAATCTACCCTTCTAATAAGTTTATACACTCGTTATGTCTCAATACATATCCCAGGAATTTCGTCTTTCTTTCTATGATTATACACGCCTAACAAATGTTTTTGTATATCTTTTCTCTTGTGTCTTTCTTAACTTACTTGTAATAAATTATCTCTTTTTCTTTAATGCTTCATTTGCTAGCAATTCTTCTTTATATTTCTAATTTACATCTTCTATCTTCTTGAATAGTTCCTCTAAGATATATGAACCATTTCACTTGTTTGGTATTCTTACCTCTAATCGCTATTGATTCGATTCTAATCACTGACCAGAAAGACTTTTACTAAGCCTCTTTTTGACTGGTTCCCAAGTTAGTTGATCTCTGGCATGGGCAAGTGGGTTTTTTCTTCCTGAAACTCGAGTTTTTCATCCTGTAAACTCAAGAAAATCAACTATAGAACCGTTACTATTATCAGACAGTAAACATAGTGTTAGGATTAGGGACCACAAGATGGTGGCACTTGTCAGTTGCCTCTCTTCACCGGACAGCATGTATAATCTCTGATAGTCTTGGGCCAGCTATCTCTGATTGGCGACCAGTTGAGATTGAACTGCCCCCTCAGTCTCTAAAAGTTACATAGGGCTAAAATGGCCTCGCCTACTTCCTATACGGTAATAAAAGGCATTAGGTGATTTTTATATTTATTTTGTTCTCTGGAACCTGCCATTATTTTAGTTTTTGCTGCATTTATCTTAAATATGCAATTAGATAAAACATCATCCACCCTAGATATTTGTTTTAAATCCTGTTCATTCTCAGCTAATACAGCTATATCATCAGCAAAGCATATCATATGTATCTGCACTCTACCTGCATTTATCATCTTCATTCCTTCTTTTATTACTTTCATTGCATTCCCTATATACAGGTTGAAAAGTAAGGGTGACAATGCACAACCTTGTCTTATTCCTTTCTTCCTTCTGCAGTTGCTTCATTTTCTTGTATTCGTCTCTTTATTTTCTCTCTGGTATACAATTGGTCTTTTGTCTCTCCTGTCAATTCCTCTTTCCTTCATTATTTGAAAAAGCTATATCATACTTTGTCAAATGCCTTTTCCAAATCTATCAAAGCAATATATGTAGTTTTATTTACTTCATTTCTTCAGTCTATTATTTGTCTTAAAGGTAGTATGACTTCTCTAGTTTTATTATTATTATTTTTAATTTATTATTATTTTTTAATGTGGCTCTCACCCTTGTCAGGTTTATTAGTTAAACCTAAAGTAAATTCATACTGTGGGTGGGCTAAGAATTTTTTTCTCTATTTTATTGATTTTTATATATTTTTTGTGTTTTAATTCATTTTTATTTAATCTGGAAACCCTGCTTTAGAGAGAAAACATCGAACTTTTTTCAAGTCACTTCAGTTCTCCAATAAGGTCGGGTGATGGCTAGATCCCACTAGCATGCCCATGGTGGGATTCAAACCCACAGCCTATTAGTTGGAGAGCAGATATGTTAACCACTCAGCCAACCAGACTGGCAAGTTCCTTTACCATTCTGGAATCTAAAGTAATCTCCATCTAAATAATATTCAATTTTTGATTTTATTCTTTGCATTACTGTATTTAGTATAATCTTTTTAGGCATGATTGAGTAAATTTAATGTTCAATCATTTTTAGTCTGAAGCATTCCCTTTCTTGGATATTGTTACTATCAAACTTGTATAGAAATCATATACTTCTTGTCCCTCTTGATAGAATAACCTAATCACTTTAAATAAGGTTTCTTGTGTTGCATCTCCCAGATTTTTTAAAATTTCAGTAGGTATTTCATTTGTTCCTATAGTTTTCCAGATAGGTTGTTCTTTAATTGCTTCTTAATTTCTTCATTTGGTATCTCTTGTCCAAGACTTTTTCAGCTTGATATTCTGGTTTCATAATTTCACTATTCATAGTTTCTCCACTATATGTCTTCAAGATATTCTTTCCATCTCTCTCTGCTATCTCTTTGTTACCAGTCATTTTCCTTTTTTTTTTCTTTTTTTTTTTTTTTTTGTGTACTACTTTACTTTTTGGAAATGCTTGTGTGCAACAATTATTTGATATGCTTTTGTCAGCTCCTCCTGTTTTTAATTTTTCAACTCCTTTACACATTTCTTCTATCCAGTTTTCTTATGCTTTTTACAATCTTAATCTTGTTCCTCCATGCTCTCTACAGTTTTTCTTTTCCTTGCTTTATTTCATTCTTCTATTAAACTAAGTATCTTATTTGTAATCCAAGGATTCGAGTTATAATTTTATTAATCCTAATGCTGTCTGCTTATTTTTTAATTATATCATTGATGACTGCCTCTTTCTCACTATTCATCTCAGACATGCAGTCTGTTTCCTTTTTAAATAATATCCGAGATTTTTAATATTCCATTTTGTCCTCCTTATTCTATGTATTTTTTTATGTTTTAATTGTATGTCCTGCAATAAGAAGTGAGTGGTCACTCTAGTTAACCCAATTTTCAGATGTTATCTGCCTTGCTTCTGATTCCTGACTTGTTATTCCAGATTGTTGTTATATCAATTAAACAATGACAGCATATTCAGTCTTTTGGAGAGTAGCTAAGGGAAACTAATTTGAGAATGGGTTTATAAGCAGTTTCTACCTGACATTTTGAAATTGAAATTTTATTAATACTTGAAGTAGTACAAATCAAAATGTAATACAATAAATGCAACAAGTATTTAGAATAATGCAAATGATAATAGTAGATAATAAAAAGTAATACTATAATGTTATAAAAAAATTCCTTCGATTATTTTTCACGTGGTAATATAGAGATTAATAAGGGGTGCTTAAGGGTCATAGCTGTATAACTGAGAGGAGACCTCCACATAGCCTTTAAAGAAATGCAGAGAACTGACCAGGGCTTCTGACCTAATTTCCAATCCTCACCTTCTCGTAGTGCACCCTGTTGGGTATCTACTTGGATACTGAACGAACGAGGATGGGCTGGCAATTTGGGATTTAGCCAACCAAATTGTATTCTTATTGGTTAAACCAATATACAAAATGATGGTACAACATGACAAAATTTCATGCCGGCTGGGGCGTCGCCCAGTTAAACAAGGCCCCTGTTGTTTTCGCCAGGGAACCAGGGCGAACAACGAAAAGTCAGCTACTGGAACAAATCTGAAAACATGCCCCAACTCAACATCACCAGAGTTAAAGATCGGTACTATCAACATAAGAAGCCTGAATGGCAAAGAAATGGAGCTAGCTGAGGAATTAGATAAGTACCAGATCGACATAATAGGGGTGACTGAAACAAAAAAGACCAAAACTGGTGAGAACTTTCTGAGCAATAAATACAAAATGTTATATTCAGGCAATGACAATCAAAGAAAAGGAGGAGTAGCTATAGTATTCAACACAAAATACGAGGCTAATCTTCGTGAATGGCAGACAGTCTCAAGTAGAGTGATTTGGGCAAATATGAGAATGGGGAACTGGACAATGAGACTTATTTGTGCCTATGGTCCCACAGAAGGTTCTACTAAGGTAGAAGTGGAGGAATTTTTTGAGGCTTTAGAAAAGCCACTGACACAATGAAAAAGGAAAAGTTGGTCCTTGTTGGGGATCTAAATAGCAGAGTAGGAAATGATTGTGCGACATGCAAAAATATTTTGGGAAAATTTGGAGAAAAGAGCAAAGCTAATAATAATGACAAATATCTGTTGGATTTCTGCCCAGGACTGGTTATTACTAACACCATGTTCCAACATAAAAATGTGCACAAATTCACATGAAGAGAAGAGGCAAGGAATAAGAAAAGTCTCATTGACTATGTTATTGTTGATAGTGATGTTTTCTTCCTGGTGCAGGACACCAGAGTGTACAGAGGATTTGAAATTGGATGTGATCACTATTTAGTCTTGAGCAGGATAAAATTGAATTTCATATTGAAAAGAATAACATGTAAGAAAGTTTTAAAGCGAATAAAAGTTGAGCAGTTCTCAGATGTGAACTGTAGACTAAAATACACAAAGATTATTGAAGAAAAAATGAAAGAGTTTGAGAACAGGAATCAAACCTTGGAGATTCAGAGGCAAGCCTTGAAGAAATCCCTAATGGATTCAGCTAGAGAGACATGTGGTGAAGTTGTCTGCAAGGATAGAAAAATCAGAACTCCATGGTGGACACTGGAAGTTAAAAAGGCAGCAAAGGAAAAGCAGAAAGCATATCAAAAGTTCCTGCAAATAAGTCAACTTTTGCTCTTAGAGAAATGCAAGAATACTAAACACTGTGTAAAACTAGCTAAACAAAAGTCATACGAGGACTTTGGCAAGAACATAGAAAATAAATATCAAGAAGGTGGCAAAATATTCTGGAGGTTGTTGAAGAAGCTTAGGAATTCAGGAAAGAGTGCTGTAAAAGGAGTAAGAGATGATAAAGGCGACATGAAAATGGGAGAAAAAGATATCCTTGAAGTATGGACTAATTACTTTGAAAAATTACAAATGAAACAAGCCGTGATAGCACAGTGGTAAAAAAACCACTCAACAGGCATACAGTCAAGGATTATTACTTGAAGTAGAAAAAGCCATCAAAGGCTTGAAATGTAGAAAGGCAGCAGGATTAGATGATATTCGACCAGAAATGCTGAAGTATGGTGGTATAAGAGTCTTACAGTGGCTGCACTGCATAGTTCAGAAAGCCTGGACAGAAGGACGAATTCCCGATGGTTGGAGTAAAGCTCTCATAATACCCATATATATAAAAAGGGAAATAAAACTGAATGTGAGAATTACAGAGGTATTTCCCTACTGAGTGTTCCTGGTAAGATCTATGCAAGTATACTTGAGAAACGGTTGAGAAGAATTGTGGAAGAAAAGCTTGGTGAAGAACAAGCTGGATTCAGGTCAAATAGAGGCTGTCCGGATCAGATCTTCACTTTACGACAAATAGTGGAGAAAGCATGGGAATATAACAAAGATCTGTATTTAAGGTTTGTCGATTTGGAAAAGGCATATCACAAGGTGCCAAGAGAGAAGCTATTCAATACGCTACAGCTATATGGTATCAATGAGGCGTTATATCAAGCAATACTTAGTCTTTATTTGAATTGTAAGTCAGCAGTTAGAATTCAAGGAAGTACAGGAAGCTGGTTTAATGTTAAATCTGGTGTGAGACAAGGATGTACATTATCCCCTGTGTTATTCATTATTTATATGGATCACATTATGAAGGAAAGTGGTATTAAACTTGATATTAAAATTGGAGATGTTAATATCAGCTCTTTGCTTTATGCGGATGATGTTGTACTTCTAAATAAATCCACTAGAAGTCTGCAAGATTCTCTGACTAAATTGAATAACTGTTGTAATAGATATGGTATGAAGGTCAGCAATAAAAAGACAAAGACAATGAAAATAGGCAGAATCATTGAAAAATCAACTGCATTGTGAATGGAGAACCTGTGGAACAAATAAAACATTTCAGCTACTTAGGCATGATTTTTAGTGAAGATGGTAAATTACGTATAGAAATAGACAACAGAATCAGCAAAGCTGGTATGGTGGGAAGTCAATTGAATAAATTCATATGGAATAAGAGAGAAATTAGTCGGAACACTAAATTAGCTGTATACAAGGCAGTGTTCAAACCAGTTTTAACTTATGGATCTGAGAACTGGGTCAGAAGTAAAACACTTGACCAAAGACTAGAGACTGCAGATATTAGAGTCCTGAGAAAGATTAGAGGCGTGAACAGATGGCATCAATGGTAATATCATATTTAAAACGAGGATATTAGGAAAGAACTTGACATTGTCAGCATCCAGGAATGTGTTAGCAGAACTAATCTCAGGTGGTATGGTAACTTAAACAGAATGGGCGAAGAAAGATTAGCAAAACAAATGTTCTCTGCCAGGTTGGCAGCAAAACGACCCTGAATAAGACCAAGATGTAGGTGGATTGATAAGGTACAAAGTGCCTTAGATGATAGAAATATAAGATCTGATAATGTTGGAGTCTTGACAAGTAACAGACTGATTTGGAGGAAAATTGTAAAAAGGAAGTTAGTAGTGATGTAATTTTTTTCATGTAATACTATCATATCCTATACACCCCTTGAGGGTACATGGCAGGAATTTGATGATGATGATGAGATTGATAATTAAAGAAAAGACTGGAATAAATTTCAGAAAATGTAAATAGATTAAAAGGAACTAAACATTGTGTATAACTAAGGGTTATAGTAGATTCAATTACTATAAAAATACAAATGTAGGCAATTTACTTACTGATCTCTTCTGTGAGGGACTGGTTGAGTCTTCCATGTTTCCACAACAACTTCCAGGAGTCTCGGTTTCTTGTGTGACTGGTGCGCTGTCTATATGTTTGTAATCCAGAGTTGACCTTTATTGATGTTATTCTTTTAGTTCTTGAACTTCCTTTTTTTTTTCTTTTTGTTTTTTTTTGATGTTGCAAGGTTGGGTAACCTTTTTGATGGCATTCTCTCGACATGTCCATACCATTGAAGTTGTCATCTTTTGATCTTTTCTATTAATTGTAGGCAATACAGTTGCTAAAAAATTGATTAACTGTATCTATGAAGGCACTCATATAATTAAGATATAATATATAACATTTGAAGTAATTTCCTATAATATGCATTTAAAATAAGTTAGCATTATTTAGTCCCTTGAGGTAGTCTCTTGATCTTTTTCTAAAAGTGCATCCTGATATTATAGACTTTATTTCATAGGAAGTTTATCATAGCTGCTTGTTGCTAATTGCTCAAAAGATTTGTGAAAAATTTCTTTGTTTGCCTTAGGAACTACTAGCACGTTCCAGATACGATATATACCATTCTTTACATTGTATATAGAAAAATTTACAATGTTGATTCTTACATATAATTGTTTAGATAGTTTCTGTAATGGCAAAATGTTAAAAATGGCAAATATTCTATTTTGCATTCAAGTCAAAGGAAGAAGATTGTTGTAGTAATCGCCATCCCAACAGGTTATACCATATTGCAGCGAATACTTTACCCATGAATAGTATAAGCATCTTCAAAATGCTAAATTAACAAATTTTTTAGCATAACATATTCTGTTAATTATGAACCTCAGCATAATTTTTTAAGTGAGAAATGTGAGTTCCATTTCAAGTTGCTGTTGATATGGATGCCCAAAGACATTTCATACAAAATCATTTCAGTAATATTTTGCAGACTGGAGATGCCATTGAACAGCATTGAAATTTGAACTGAGACCATGCATATTTGTGAAGTGAATTTGAAAAGTTCTGTGAAGTTTGCTATTGACTGCATGCACTTCACACATTCCCTGTGCAGTGTTTGAGTTCAAGCTTTTACACTAGTTATTAGTAGCATTTGATTTTCACACCAACCCAAGGCAAAAAACTTTCTACACACACACACACACACACACACATATATATATAGTTTATTGTTAATGTATGCTTCATTTCAATTTTGATGCCTTTCTTTCAGTTGTTTTTGTTCCTGTAGGTAAGATTGACCAGGCTCATACATGGGGGGGGGGGGGGGCTGTTATGAACATGGATCTGTTCTTCAGCATTTCGTAAGTCCCTTTTACCAATTGTTTCATCAATTGATAAGGCAATCAGGGTGTGAAGCTTACTGAAATTTTCAACAGCAGGTACATTGTCATCAAGACATTGATCATGGATAGCTTCTAGCTTTCTTTCTGTTGCATTGATTTTGTAGAAGAAAATCTCTTCAAGCATAGTATGGTGCTTTTCCAGGCTGCCAATGTGTTTTCTAAGGTTTAAGAACTGTTTTACTGTTCTTAAATTGGCTGGCTGAGATTAGTCAGAAGTTTGAGTGCCAATTTATCATGCATGCAAGAATGAAAATTGCATAGAAGGTTCCTTTTCTATTCTGTTATATCCAGCTCTTTTAGCTACAATACTTCAGAAGGTCTGTCTACTGTAGCAAGACCTAAAGTGAGGAGTCATCACTTGTCCTTGCTTTCATCTTTCATTCATTCAGCAGGCATATAATTGTATCTCTATTACATTGTGAACTGGTGCTTTGTATGGCTGATATTAAAACTGAGGAAGTCTTTTTTTGAGAGGTTCAAGGTACTTATGGGTTGGTCTATAGATTTTTAGTTCTCTGAGATCTATTGCTATATATTCATTTGGTATGGAAGTTGACTTGACAAAAAGTGACTTAAAAGTGATAAAATAAGAGTACAATTTCTAGGCAACATAATCCCCATTTTGTCCATTTCTGTTTTGTTCAGAAAATACAAACAGGAATAGCCTTACCTGTTTTGTGTTTTCTTATTTGTAGTGTAATTTGCAAGTCTTCAAATCCAGTGTTAATAGGTTCTTTCTACTCAACTTTGTCTATCACTATACTGGTATACTAATGTTCATTATTTTTGATTCACTGATGTTCATCAGAAATAAATAATAAAAAATAAACTCCCTTTTTTTACATAGGTTACAAAACATAATTATGCCATGTATGGGTGCATGATTATGGAGAAAGAAGGAATCTGTTGAGTTTTTTGAAAGCTGAAAGTTGTATTCATTTGGGAAAATAGTATGACAGAAGGCTATTCCAAGAACAGAAGAAGAAATAGGTAGAATGTTAAAAAATGGATTAGAAACTAGCAAAAAATTTTAGAGATCAACTGTGTATGGATGTTGACCAGTTTCTGCTCATGTTCTTATGTGGCTATTTCAGTGAAGCAGCACCCTGTGTTGCTAAATAAATAAATAAAAAATATAAAAAAAAAAAAATATATATATATATATATATATATATAAATAAGAGAGAGAGAAATCCTCTAATGCCTCCAATAGAAAGCATCTATTAAGGATAGCATTGGATAGTCTTATGGAGTTTTTTTGATGTACCGCAATAGATGTGACCACATTTTTGAGCCTGAGGAGGATATGGATGTGAACTATATGCTTGTGCCAAAAATGACTAAATGGAAGTAAATCAGAAAAGAAAATGTGATCTTGACTGAAGATCAGAATATTATAAAAATAAGGGGGAAAAGGGCATGAGACAGGACCAGGTTTGGTATCATTGAAATTTGCTACATTTTCTTCACTTTCACATGAAAATACTGAGAAAATCAGCATCTAGGCACTTGTATAATTTGAGCTCTGCAAGGTTTCTCAAAGGAAGAAGAATGATGATTGGCATCAGCAAAACTATGGATTAGGATATGAGATTAAAGAAAGAAAGTCATTTCTTGAAAGCACAACGCCATATGGTATCCTGGCAATGATAGATGGAAGCTTAGTAAGAAAGCCTGTATTGCAGATTCGGTCAGATGTCTTGGAAATATCAAGCATGATCCACAAGTTTCTCAGAAGTTTTCATGGCTTTGTCCAAAGATGAGTAACATTTTCAAGAAAGTCTGCTGCAGAGTAGGAGTGATGATATGATTGAGATTTAAACTGTTGAGAGGCAGTTACAGGGTAGACATTGGAGAGTTCTTTCACTTGGTGGAACAGCGGGAAGGAGCGATGACAAGGGGCCATCCCTGGAAGTTACGAAAGGAGGCTGTGTGCAAGAAGGTGAGGAGTGGTTTCTTTGTGTGGAGGGTGGTTGAACCTTGGAATGCATTGCATGCGAGAGTGGTTGGAGCAGGAACTGTCAATGGATTCAATTGTGGTATGATAAACTTTGTGTTTCCTAAAAACAACCTCCCACGATGAGTCTTTTGATAATAATAATATTGTTGATCACTAGTTATTTGGGGGCTTCCAGGTCTGGTTGGCTGAGTGGTTAGTGTACCCACCCTCCAACCAACAGGGTGTGGGTTCGAATCTCACTTCTGGCATGGATGTTTTTGATTGTCTTTAGATGGGTGATGAATTTCATCACTCGGTGTGTAACCACCACCCTGCTTATTGGACGCCTTGAAATGGCTTGAAAAAAGTTCCATGTTTGGTCTCTAGAGCACATAGTTTCCAGACTACAAAAAAAAATGTACCATAGGTTTGCTAATAACCTTTTGTGGGTGGTGTAAAAAAGAAAGGGGGGAATAGTGAAGAGTTTGTTAATGACCTTCTTCATAACTTTTTAAAGTGTTTAGATGAGGGAATGGAACATTAGTTTCATGGCTGATTTTTATCTCACTGTAAAGGCTTGATTCCAGATGAGTATAACAACTTGTATAGCCAGTACAGCATGAATGTTAGTTGGAGTGATTCCATTTTCACCAGAAGACATAGTATATAGGTTATTGTGGATTTTTCTTATTTCTTTCTGATAAAACACTAGTGTAGTCATGCAATGAGTTTCTGATAAAGTGGGAGGTGATTTATCTTAGTTGTTTATATTGATGCTAAGAAGTTAGCCTTATCTTGAAGGTAATGTTAGCATGGTATGATCTGAATATGAGAGAGAAATAGAAATATTGAAGTGCAGCAGTTGTATCCATCAGTCTGGGTACCATTATGGGCTCTAATGCAAACAGAATGAGAAGCTCTGAATTTTTATATTGGAGGTGTGGCATACTTGTTGGAGAACCAGGGCTTGGATAAGAGTTGGTGGTGGGGGAAGGGTTGAGTTGAGTAGAGTTAATAAATAAAAGCTCGCATCTCAGCAAGAATAAGTTCATTTATGTAATCAGAAAAGGTTCTTGGATCAGTATCATGGAAGAATTTCTCACTATTTGGGTAATTACTACATCTGATCAAATTTCAGGGTGATCAGAGGGCAGCATGACTATTACAATTATGAGAATAGTAGAGACAGCAGATGAAAACAGCAAAGTGAGGCAAGGAAATCTTGAGCCAAAGCAGACTATGCAGAGAAGCCAAGTGTTAATAATAATCTTAGGCATGGAATGTCAAAACTAACAATATGTTCCACCCTTTTTACAGAAGGTAGTTAAGATAGGTGCAGTGGACTGTGGTTGTAAAGGAATAAAGGAGCAAGTTAAGATACATGGAAATGATGGAATGGTGTGCATCATAAATGTTTATGCTGAGGTCCCAGATGTTGGTGAAGTAGATGTGAAAATTTTTTATGGAAATTTTTGCTGTTTCTTGGAGGGGTGGCGATATTTTTGTTAATTTTTTGATATTTTGTTGATCTTCATGGAATAATCTGCATTATTATTTATCATGGTATCCTTCCTGGTTGATGATTTAAGAAGATTAAAAAGTAGATAGCAGGCTGTAGGTGAAAGACTTGTAGAAGTGTTTTATGTACTACATGCCGTTTATATAGCAGAAGACCCAGAATCCAGGCATGGCCTAAACAGTGCCTGCTGTGTACTGCTGTTCTCAAATTCAGTGGGCAAAAATGGCAAAGTAATTAGTAGGATTATTTGCCAGCTGGCCAGAAACCCTCCTGACATGATGTAGTACTGTCATGTCACTTCCATACTAATGGCTAGCCTGTGGAACTGCTTTAATGCTGACTCTTGCTCTTATGTCAAGACTATCACTCTTGCTCCATACATGAAGAGGAAAGGAGGGCAGAAACCCTACTCTGGTGATTAAAAAAAAAAAAAAAAAAACCAGCACTTCACACTTCCAATAAGTAGTGCATTGGTTCTTCAACAGTTTCCACTAGCGGTCCAGTTGGCATTCCCTTCAACTAGGAAAAATATGATTTTTGGGAAGCAGTACTACTCACCTCACCTGATCCACATTTGAGGAAACTAAGGCCATATCACAGGAAGGTGGGGTTGACCTATACAACTAACATAAATTGTAGTTAAAAGTAAAATTAGGTGTGTTGATTTCTTTCAATGGTATGCTAGTTAATAATGTATCTCTCAATTTAACTCATAAAATCTTTATTGACTCATGATTATCATTCATTTCTGGTTCTTAGTCATCTGTTATTAACATAATATTGGCTATTCAAATGCAGGTGTTTTTTTTTTTTTTTTCCTTTCTCTCTTTCTCTATGCTACTAGATGTTCAAGTTAGAAATATCTGATGATCCATTTGAAGTGAAATTAAGAGATAATTTTGAGGTAAGATTTATTTATTTATTTCATTTAATGCAATATACAAGTCACATGCAAAATATACATAAATATATGTTCCAGTGAAACCTTAGATGTATGGTTCTAGCTAAGGTGCAGACTTATTATTACACAGGATCAATATTCCATGTCTTAGAATATTAACATTTTATTTTTTAATTAAAATTTAGCATTTTTAATTTTTATAAAATTGTCAGAAGTAACAGAAAATATCCTAACTTTACAGAACTAAAAATTGCATTGTTTTTCTTCATGCTCTGATTTATTTGTAGGGCAAGGAATAGGAGATTAGGAGGAATGTGCGTTGTTTTGGTACATATAACAGGATTTTGTTTTGTTAAAAATGTTATGGAAACATGAGTCTGACTGGTGATAGAGCCTGACTCTTTGAATTTTAAAGAAGTGGCTATGGAAATTTTCAGCAGTAAAAAATTAAAAATAAGCAGTCACTTGTTAAATTGTTTATTCAAAAATATGTAATTCATGTTTACAAGAAGTTTTAAAAAATAACAACCTTGGTCTCAGTAACCAATGTACGGCATGTGCAGCTCTCGCCAATTAATTAGGACTGTCTTTTATACTGGCTAATGTATCCAGAATGTGGCCAAGTAGTGTATGTCGTGATTCTGCTTTTCTCTAGGATGTTAGCTTTTTTATCCATCTCCCATACAAAAATCCAAAAAAGTTGTAGAAACCTATATTTTGGCTAATGGCAATCTAGCAATAATCACAGAATTAGCTAACCAGGCCTGATTTGTCATCTAGAAAAATTCATCAGCATGCATTTTCACTGTTGGCTCCATAAAAATATAAGAAAAGAATCACTGTACTTAAAAATATGGAGGAGTCCATTATGTTGGGAGTACATATGATACTGATTAGACAAAGTCATGTCATTTGACAATTTGTCTTGCAAAAATTGTCATCACCTGTAAGAATGGCTTTTGAAAACTAGTACACCAGTAAACTGATTGCTGAGAATGCTACACCACACGCTTTATACTACACCTCACAGAAGTGTGAGGATTTGTTTTTGATTGTTGATATGATATTGAGTGTTTTTGACAATATATAGATTTTAAAAAAATCTATGTCAGTGAGCAAACCATATTGATGCATCCATCACATGCAACATATTGAACCAGGGCATGATATCAGTTTCATTGTGCTGGATATTATGCAGCTGCATATTCTTATTTATTACTATTGGAACTTTATAACATTGTTTTTTTTTTTGTTGTTGTTTTTGTTTTTTTTAAATTCAACAAGCCACAGTGCTGTCACTTTTTTCATTTTACACCACAGGTCATATTAAGTTTTTTTTACTCCCCCCCCCCCCCCCTCAAAAGACATCTTCGATAAGCTTTCAAAGTTATGTTTATTCCTCCTTACTTACTGTGTTCAGGTGAATAGTGAACACCATTACAGCAAAGTCACTCACCATAGCAGACTAGCAGGGAAAAAAAAAAGTGTTTTGAGGGACTTTTCAATAAGAACAAGGCTTTATAACAATTGACTTAAACCTAAGCCAGCTTTCCTTCCAGTTTTATTTACAAGTCCACAGTATCTGTTAAAATATATCAATAAATCAAAATCTGGCATTCATAATGTTCAAAATTCAAAACTTGCATATCAAGTATTTATGCTTATTTATTCATCAGCATATTATGTTGAGAGTGCATATGATACTGTTTAAACAAAGTCATATTATTTGGCAAATAGGATTACATCATTCTGGTTCCTCATGTTTTGGTCACTACTTTTAGTCATGCCAGATACTACTCCTGCATCCAAACAGTTCTGAAACATTGCCAAAGATCAAAAGCAAATCTCTTGATACAATAAACAAGATGAATTTCCTCTTAGTACACAACATACTTTCTAGAGTCTGTTTTCACTGCAGACACCATTATGACAAGTTTATTGTAACAAACTACTGAAAAGTCCTAGCCAAATTATCATATTCAAAATGTTGTTCTAGAGAAATTTTCTATAGCAGACATCTTCTATAACAAACTGTTTTTATCATATCAGAATAACTTTTTTTTATTTAGGTGATAGAAATTTCTTGCCCATTTTGGGGATAGGCTGGTTGGTATTTTCCAAGTTAAAGAGTGGATACTAGCAGTATAGTGGTTATAAGAAAAGCACGAATAGGGGAATAGCTCTGCAATAGACATTCTGTGAATATGTTCCTATAAGTTCACTATATTGAGAACTTGACTTGGCCAGAAATTATCACCAAGACCTGGTTGACAAAAAATGATATAGTTACAGGGATATTTTATTTTCAGAAAGAATAGAGGGAATGGAAAAGGAGTATTATTGATGATGGAAGAACTTCAACTAACAAGAATAGAAGAATGTATGAAATATTTCCTATTCCACCTTTAATGAGAGAATAAGGAAAATCTTGAGCTAATTAGACATCAAAATATTCTGTCCCTCTCCAGCTGGATGTCTCACATCCAGCCTATCTACAGAGAGAAAGGGGGGGGGGGGGGAAATCATCTACTCCTGATACCATTCTCTTCTAGAACAATGTGATAAGCTTTGACAATTACCTTTTCATTCTTCTGAGGTTGCCTTACTAATTAGCAGTTACCAGGATGGAGTTTGCTTCAACTGTGCCACAAGAGAGAGCTCCTGAAGATTTGACTACTTCTGATCAGTGCTAAGGAGAGATTTTGGAGAATTCTAGGTAGTTGTTCTAAAATTAACTGATTAGCTAAAATTACCTGATTAACTGATCATATATGGCACAAGTCTCTGTGGTTATCTTCCTTCTACACCCTGAAATCAGGTATCTCTAGTTTTCTCTTCAGTCGTCTATTGTGAAAGAGTGGATCAATAGATTTTTTTTTATTATTATTTTTTATCTTCTCCACCAATACCAGAGCAACTCAAGTTGTGTTCTGTTGTCTGCTGCTCATCATCATCAAATTCCTGATAAGTAACCTCAAGAGGCATATTGAATTTTCCTTTTTTCCTAGCATCAAATACCTGTTTTGGTGGAACTATCCTTTTTCCATTTTGTTTAAGTGACTATCACCTAAGATTAGCCCTACTCATATAGTTTTGAATGTTAATGATATGAAGTTACTATATAATTTTTGCAAGAGTAACTGTGAGTCCAAGTGAATGTTAAGTTTTTGGTATGGATCAGATCGACTTGGCAAGAAATTATCACTGAGACTTGGTTGAAAGAAAATGATATAATTACAGGGATATTGTATTTTCAGAGAGATGGAATGGAAGAGGATGTTAGATCTGAAATAGACTACGTCAAACTTTACTTGATGTCACCACTCCAGAATCTAACAATTAATAAAAAAAAACATACATGCATACTTATCTTTTAGCAGCATAAATATGTTTTTGTTTATAACAACTTCCTATATGATAAACTGTGAACTTTGTGAATTTTAAAGTTTTATATCTAGGTGTCTAGCATGAATGTAAGTCAGAAAAATGGGCAAAATAAGAGAGGAATTATTAATGAAATATTGTAAATGAAAGAATGCGTACTATTCAACAACACAGAGCAAAGATCACCCTAAATACTGTAAGATCAGGGTAAGCACCTGCAGGCATCACATCTTAGAAGGCATCATGACGCATATGTTCCCCGAAACAAGAAGTCCCGTATGTTAATCGGTGAAGTCACCCAAACAGAGACCAATGGGCAAGACGATGAGATATTTCAAACTCGGAAAGGTGGCGCTCTAGGAGAGCGAATAAAACCTGCGACACGGAAGTAAATGACCCCCGTTTTTTCTTGTTCCTGAGTTTCTCTCCGTGTGCTCCGAGAGTTCTTCGCGGTTCAGCTCTCATTTCTGAGGGCTGACTTACGATAGGGTTTGGTATGACACCACAGTAGAGTTTCAGCAAGACTAACTGCAGGCCGTGGTGAGAAGATCATCGACGTAAAAACCTAAGCAGAAGGATAGCGTCCAGCCCACGCGAGCACGTGTAACCCACGTGGCAACAAGGTCGAGTCAACCAGATTCGAAACAAAGAACGAAGGACGGCAGAAAACCGAAGAAAGAGAATAGATAAGTACTCTCACTTGTTCTAGCCCCTTTTTGAGAATTGACTAACATTTAAGAGAACACAATCTAAGATTTGTATTAAAAGAAAGAGTGAAGAATTAAGATCTGTGTAAATGGCTATGTTTTCTTGAAGCGAACTTTATGGACTTTCAACCAGATAGAGAGATTCTGTCATGTTTTTCCCGAGAGAGGTTATATAATGTGTTAAAGTACCTTAAATGTCAAAAAATGAGTTGTAATCATAAATGTAATATGTATTGAGTTATTGAATTTACTGATACTTTGAAGTAAAGTACTAAAATTATTTAAGACTGAGAGAGTGAATGAAAGGTAGAGGTTTAACATTAGATTTGATGATCAATTTAACTTGTATGGCATTACTAATTGAATTTAATAAATGTTTTGATTCTTTAATTATATGTGTTTCTGATCATGATGACTGACCCTGACCCTTCATGAAATATTGAACCTAAGAAAGTGTGTGTGTGTGCGGGAATACCCCAATTGAAAGTAAGGGCACGACTGCAAATAAGAGTAAAATTATGCCAGACAACCAAGGTTTCTAGGAATTTAATTTATATTGTTAGTAGCACCTGATATTCTATAATTAACCTAAAGGCAGTGTCTATCTCTAACTTTAAGGCTCAGGTTGGCACAGTAAAAAAATAAATTTGCCTGAGTGACCAGGATAATTTATAGAATTCAGGGAACAGGTAAACTTCTGGTGGCCCTTAAAGGTTAAGCTACATAAGAAGGAGCATAAGAGAAGCGAGACATAAGGCTAAGCTTATTATTAATGTGGATTGCATAACAATGACGCAACCTACTTAACGTAAGGACACATGCGATAGAACGTGATGCTGCGACTGTAATAAGAAAGGCTAAAGTTAAACAAGTTTTCCCGATATATCACTGAGAGAGATACAAGATACACACAATATAGAAAGGAAGGGACACCAAAAAGGAGTATTACTGATGATGGAAGAACTTCAACTAACAAGAATGAAAATAAAGGAGGAGTTTAGATCTGAAGGAGAGAGTTCTTGTGAGGATATCTGGTGTTAGATGCCAATAGTACAAAATATATTGTTGTTTGCTGCTTTAGATTGTGGTGGGGAGGGGTATAGCTCAGAGAAAAATGTGAATGCCATGCTTTGGCAGAATACACAGTGAGTGCAGGCCAACCTTTTATAATGGGGGGAGGATCTTAGCTGTGGGGATATAGAATGGAAAGAGGAAAAGACACATGACAAGATGGAAATGGAATTCGTATTTATTTATTAAGGGATAATCACCTAAAACAGCATGAGATGGACTGGCTCATAAGAATGTTAGATCTGATAATAGCATCAGAAGATGTATCCATAACCATGGCAGCTGCTCTGCTTCCAACGAGGATAAACAACCACACAGTTTTGTTCTCAGAGGTTGATAAACATGTGAAATTCTTCAAGAAAGGGTTTATATGGAACTACAAAGCTAGTGATTATGACAAATTTAGGAGGCATCTTGGAGCAGCACCTTAGCATAAGAAGCTACAAGGAAAAAATGTCATTAATGCATGGAAAGTGGTCAGGGATTGTTTGAGAGAAGCGGTATCAGATTCCATATCCGATCAAAATTTGTTTAAGTCTTAGCTCTGGTTAGGTTCCATGGGAAAGTGGAAAGAGGGTAAGATAGTTCCATTACAGAAATTACAGAAAGGTCACTCCAATGCAGAAGTAGCAAATTACAGACTAATTAGTATGTCAGGAGTAATGATTAAAGCATCAGAAAAAGATTATTAAAGGTAAAATTCAGGAATGGGTAGATAGAATATGACACTCTAAGGTGGGCAGCAAAACTGTAAAAGTTAGGCCCAACTTTAGTTTTTTATATGTGTATATATATAAATATATTCCATGTGGTATTCTGTTATTTTGTGACTGGAATTGGATAGAGGAAAAATGACTACACCATGATATTGCTGGACTTCACAAAATAACAGAATACCACATGGAATGCATAAGTTGGAGCAACTGAGAAGGGATGCTAGTGGTATGGATGGTTTTTGGGGTGGGGGGGTTGAGATGCTGACAGACAGATAGCAAAAAGAAGTATATTGTGGAATGGAAATGAGGGTGAATAGTGGACTACCTCAAGCTTCTGTACTAGGGCCACTACCCTTTAATTTCCATATTAATGATATAGGGGATGTTTTAAGGGCGGGGGGATATGCAATTGTTGAGGATGATTTTAATAAATTTGCAATATGAGCAAAGGATAATAGTGGTCACTTTAATGTGTTAAAGTGTATACACTGAAAGATGAACAGATTTATACACTTTGTATGACATTGAGGGTACTGGATTGCAAGAAATTGACAAGGCTAGTGATTTGGGGTGATAGTGGAGAGAGAGAGTTGAAGTTTATAAGGCTTATTGCAAAAGTTGATGGAATTGCTCAGAGGGTTACTTAGATGTTAAACAACACATTGACAAGTTAAGATAATTAGATTAATATTATTATTTCTCTTTATAAAGTTATAATTCGCTCATATCTTGACTGCACACACCTGTTTATTTTTTGGGGGGAGATTAGAAAGTGATGGAAAGGATCCAGAGACGAGTAATCGGTCTGGTATGTGGACTGTTCCCTATAAGGATAGATTGAAGGTGTGTAGATTGCAGAATTTAGTTGACAGGCAGAAGAGAGGGAACATAATAAAAACTTGTAACATGAAATACATAGTTCAGTTACAAACTTACTGGAATCAAGTTCTCATCATCCTACTTGTTTATCTGAACATCCTACCTCATCCTCGTGTCACTTGCATGCATACTGGGCTGATGTGTTATAGGTTTAGGATTCTCACATGTAGGGATTGTATTATTATTAAATATATTATTATTATTATTACGTGACACCTCCAGGGAGTCCAGAGACTCATCGAGGGAGGACGCTTACTCTACATCTTTCTGTCTCCACCACTCTGTCTACCAACTACACCAATGCCATCTACCGTCCGCCACCACCACTAGTATTTCCACAGAAAATCACAAACATCCATGTGGGTTTCGAACCCACAGCCTTTGACTGGAGAGCAGATATGCTAACCACTTGGCCAACCAGGCAGGATATATATATATATCCTGCCTGGTTGGCCATCCATACAAAAATCACATATTAGAATTTAAAATTAGAAAACCTCTGCAGCAGATATTACTTACAAACCAAACACTAATAAGTTAGCTTGTTTTAAATAATCAAAATACTTGACACCACTGAAGAACAAAATAGATTACATCCAGTGAAATTATAATATAACCAAATTCAGTAAATAACATCATTCTCAAAAGAAGCCATTTCTTGCATAGGCTTAGAAGCAACCATCCAGAATATACCAAATTTAAATAAATATATAATGAACCAAATGGCCAAAATGTTATAATAGCTGTTAATTTTTTTCCTCTCTCAGTTAATAAATATAAGCCTTCATCTGATTTGGTATTTGTACCAAATCAGTTGTTTTGGTATAAAGTAATCAACTAATAAGTTATCAACTAATAAATAGTTCTTAACTGATAAGGACCTATTAATTGATCATTGAAGTATCAACTAATAAGTTTTTATTTTACTGTATTTTGCACAAAATAAATATTTACCGAATTTTAATTTATTCTTTGATATTCTTTCTTAGTTGCTAGAAGATGAATATCATGAAAGTCTAAAAAGAAAGAGGATATTAGATGAAAAAATTGAAAAACTCAGGCGTACACATTTGCTTTTGCCTTGTAAGTAAACTTTGAAGAGAAGTACTTATGTTTAATGAGTAACATAGTAAAATAAAAAAATAAGCCGTTTATATTTGTCTCTTACATGCATAGATTATTGTTAACCTATAAACTTCTTGAATGTACCATCAAATGTTCTATAGGACATTATGATAATACTACATGATTAAATTTGCATAATTACTGGCTTACTTAACAACTCCAAATTAATCTTATTTGTCAAGTTTTAAATTTGGTCACATCTGACATTTTTCTTCTGGTCTTTTTCCTGTCATTTTGGTGTCAAACAACTGTTTCGCAAGCCTTTCTTCTCCCATTCTAGTTTAATTGATCGTTCACTTAAGATTAACTTTGGTCATACATGCTTGAATTCTAACATTGTTTCTTTCTAATACCTTCATTTTTAATATGAGTCTGCCATTGATACCAGCTGTTTACTATCCTAATTTTTCTAAACACAATTTGTGTGTATAGTCTTTAGAAATACATAGATTTTTCTAAGTTTAATCATGTTTAGAGTAAATGTTTTTAGCATTGTACATTTTTCAGTTCTTTCAAGGGTGGTTTAAAACATAGCTAATTATCATTTTTGATAAATTTATTTTTAATTTGTATTTAATGAAACTGATTCCTTCAATTAAACATAAGCTATTTTATGATACTTTAACATGCAAAATAAGAATCTTCTTCTTCTGCAGCTTCTCCCACTTTAGTGGGGTCACTGTTTGTTATTAGTCTCCTCCACACCTTCCTGTCTTGGGCTGCCACCACATCCAAGTTCTTCATCTTCAAGTCCTCTTCTACCAGCTCCCTCCATCTCTTCTTTGGCTGCCCATGCTTCCGCTTTCCTTGCACATCCATCTGCATGACTCTTCTTCCCACATATTCGTCCTCCCTCCTCATCACATGACCAAACCATCTCAACCTTGCCTCATGTATTTTTGCTCCTAAGTTCGTAACTTTCACTGTTCCCCTGACATAGTCATTTCTCAGATGATCCTTTCTGGTCACACCGCACATCCACCAAAGCATTCTCATCTCTGCTACTTCCATCCTGCTAATGTTATTTTTCCTCAGGGCCACAGTTTCTATAGCATATGTCATAGCTGGCCTCACTACTGTCCTATAAATTTTGCCTTTCAGATTGATTGGCACCCTCTTATCGCATAACACTCCAGCCATCTCCCTCCAGTTCCTCCAACCTGCTTGTATCCTGCATCCCACGTCCTTCTCAGCTCCTCCATCTTCTTCCACTGTTGAACATAAGTATCTAAAGTCTCTCACCTTCCTGATGACATTTCCTTCCAGCTCCAGATCTGTCTCCTGGCCACCGCCCACTGCGCAACACATATACTCTGTCTTACTTCTGCTCAGTCTCATACCTCTCTCTTCCAGTACTTTTCTCCATCTTTCCAGTTTAATTTCCGCTTCTTCTCTTGAATCTACACACAGCAAGATGTCATCTGCATACAACATTGTCCAGGGTGCATCTTCTCTCACCTCCTCTGTTACCACCTCCATCACAATATTAAACAGAAACGGACTTAATGCTGACCCTTGATGCAAGCCAACAGTTACTTGAAAACTTTCTGTCTGTCCCAAACAGGTCCGAACACTTGTCTTCACATTTCTGTACATTTCCTAGACCAACCTGACATATTTCTCCGGCACCTTCTTCTCCCTCAGACACCTCCAGACTTCTTGCCTTGGCACTCTATCGTATGCTTTCTCCAGATCAATAAATACCAGATGTAGCTCCCTTTGTTTCTCTCAATATTTTTCCATCATCTGTTGTTGATCTACCAGGCATGAAGCCAAATTGTTCCTTTGCAATCTCCACTTCCTCCCTCAATCTACCATCAAGAACCCTTTCTAGGATCTTCATTGTGTGGGACATCAACTTTATTCCTCTGTAATTTTTACATTTTTACAGTCTTGTGCATCCCCTTTACCCTTGTAGATGGGAATAAGAGTACTCTCCCTCCATTCCTCGGGTATATTTTCCTGTTGGCAAACTTTCATGAACAGGTCCCACAGCAGTCAAATGTAGTCAATTTGTGAGCTGTTGTTACCACTTCTAAATGTTACCAAATGTTCTTCCCTCTTGAAGAAAAACGAGTTCACAATTGCCAGATCAAACGCTACTGCAAAGTCCACAACCCTCTCTCCTTCCTGGTTCATCATTCCCACTTTATAGCCACCATGCACCCTTACACAGTCTCTATTCTGTCTTCCTATGTGCCCGTTCAAGTCTCCTCCGACAATCACCATCTCATTTTCTTCCAATTCCCTCATTTCTTCATCTAACAAGTTCCAGAACTCATCTTTTTCCTCTGCTGTACAACCAACTTGCAGGGCATATACATATAATATGACCACCCGCTCTTCTCCAAGACCCAATTTCATTCGCATGATCCTGTCGTTCCTTCTACCCACGTCCAGTACTTCACCCTTCATTCTGCCACACACCATAATTCCTACACCATTTCATAAATTCCCTCTTCCCCCAGTGCCTTCCATGCCTCCACTGGAATTCTGTCGGGGCCCATCGCTTTTCCATTCCTCATCCTCTTCATGGCCTCCGTCTCTTCCATTCTACTGATGTTCTGCACCATCCCCTCAAAAGGCTGCCCATCTCCTCTGTGAGTCCTTGCATTTTCCTCATTTAAAAGTCCCTCAAAGTATATTTTCCATCCATTTCTTATGTCCACATCCCTCAATAATACTCTTCCTTCAGCATCTTTGATCTGCCTCACATGTAAGATGTCCTTAGTTGCTTTATTTCTACATTTCGCTAGTTGGTAAATTTTTCTCTGTCCTTCCTTTGTTTCTAATAGATCATACAGATCTTGATATGCCATGGCCTTCGCCTGTGCCACAACTCTCTTGGCTTCTTGCTTTCTCTCTTTGTACACCTCTCTGTCCTCTTCCACTCTTGACTCATCCCACTTCTGCTTTGCCTTCCTCTTAGCTGTCACTGCCACTTGTTCATCATTATTCCACCACCAACCATCCCTCTGCTCTCTAATCTTTCCAGATGTCTCACCAAGCACCTCGATTGCACAGCTCAGGATTACTTTTGAATTATGTTTCCACCAATCTTGTACACTTTCCAGTCCATCCGAAATCCTCTCTAACACTCTCTCCCTAAAACGATTCCTCACACTCTCATCTTTTAAGCGAAACCACTTAATTGTCTTCATCCCATGGCAACCAGAAGTTCTTATCTTCGATCTTATTTTAAAGTCTGCGCACAGCAGTCAGTGTTGTTGTGCTACTTGATCTGTTGGAATTACTTTACAATTTGTCACAACCTTAAGATGTTTTCTTCTAGTCAAAATGTAGTCAATTTGTGAGCTGTTGTTACCACTTCTAAATGTTATCAAATGTTCTTCCCTCTTGAAGAAAAACGAGTTCACAATTGCCAGATCAAACGCTACTGCAAAGTCCACAACCCTCTCTCCTTCCTGGTTCATCATTCCCACTCCGTGGCCACCATGCACCCTTTCACAGTCTCTATTCTGTCTTCCTATGTGCCCGTTCAAGTCTCCTCCGACAAACACCATCTCATTTTCTTCCAATTCCCTCATTTCTTCATCTAACACATTCCAGAACTCATCTTTTTCCTCTGCTGTACAACCAACTTGCAGGGCATATACATATAATATGACCACCCGCTCTTCTCCAAGACCCAATTTCATTCGCATGAACCTGTCGTTCCTTCTACCCACATCCAGTACTTCACCCTTCATTCTGCCACACACCACAATTCCTACACCATTTCTGTTGCGAGTGGGAACACAATGTTGGAAGCATGACTGGAAGGGGAAGAGAGGTGGCAGACATGAGGAAGTTCCTCTTCCTCATCATGTCTGCCCCCTCTCTTCCCCTTCCAGTCATGCTTCCAACATTCAGTGTTCCCACTCGCAACATCCTCTCCACCTGCTGGGCTCGCTTCTTTAACCGCACCTGCCCTTGATGCGGTAGCGCTCGTCCACTTCTCCCAGCTGTAGGGCGATGTGGCTGCGCGTCGCTTAAGGGGTACGCCCTAGCCCTTATATCATTTATGCAAAATAAGAATACATTCCTTGAATATAAATCTGAGCAAATTGCCTTATTGATATATAGAGTCATTGTGCTTGTTATAGAAAAATAACTGCAGCAGATATTACCTACAAACCAAACACTAAAAAGTTAGCTTGTTTTAAATAATTTTAAAATAGTTCTATTAAAAATACTATTAAAAACTAGTAAAAATATTTTTAATAGTTCTTTTCGCTATACCCTTTGATATCTATTTGGTCTAGCTACTCACTGATGAAGCCTCAAAAAAAGGCTGAAACCGGTCTGGGTAGTGAACCTCCCACCATAATGTAATAACAGCATACATTTCCTAGGAAATGTGTTACGTTATGGAAAATACCAAGAATAGCGATCAAAACTTTACCGCCTTTGCTGCGAGTTGCCCGAGATTGTACTATGTACTAGGACTATTTGCATTAGCTCATGCTAGTAATCGCCGATACTTTTATAGTTTACTTTATTCGGCATGAAACTCTGATTCAATCTTTGAGTTTCTTATTCGGTTTTAAAACAATGTGGGATTTAATATCCCCTTAATTTAAATAATGTTTATATCGCCGAAATGAAGCCTATTGGCTCTTTATATTTAAGTAACTTAATGGTTGCACCTTTTTGACAACTCATATAGCAGAGTATATAAGTTCTTTTTGCTATACCCTTTGGTATCTATTTGGTCTAGCTACTCACTGATGAAGCCTCAAAAAAGGCTGAAACCAATCTGGGTAGTGATCTCCCACCATAATGTAATAACAGCATACATTTTCTAGGAAATGTGTTTTTAAATTATGGAAAATACCATGGATCCTTTGCTGCGAGTTGTCCGAGATTGTACTACGTACTAGGACTACTTGCATTAGCTCATGCTAGTAATTGCCGATACTTTTATAGTTTACTATATTCGGCATGAAACTCTCTGATTTCAATCTTTGAGTTTCTTATTCGGTTTTACAACAATGTGGGATTTAATATCCCCTTAATTTAAATAATGTTTATATTGCCGAAATGAAGCCTATTGTCTCTTTATATTTAAGAAAAATAACTTATTTAATCTGTTTCATCACAATAAAGTAGTTAACATTGCTTAAGTCTTAGGTCTGGTGAAGTACCTAGGAAATGTAAGGAAGGAAGGCAAAATAATATTATTGCATAAAGAAGGCTCCAAAACTGTGGTAGTAAAGTTATTGGAAAGTTGGTCAAAGACAGAATTCGCAGATGGGTGGATAAGAATATGATGCGCTGTGGGGTCAGAATGGCTGATAGATCATGCCTTAGTAATTTACAAAATTTCTACAATAGAGTGATGGGCAAGTTGGATAAAGTGAATGACTGCATGCTGATACCTCAGGATTTTGAGAGGGTGTTTGACAGAATACTATGTTGAACTCTTTTATACAAATTGGAACAAATGGGAATCAATGTGAATTCATTTTGATTTACCATTTTAAGTGAAATTAAAACTTGTGTGGCAGTTGCATCCACATGTTACACATTTTCCCTCAGGTAGTCTGTCATTCACTGTCTACTTGCAAACCCACTCATACCAGGAATACATACATACTAACTCATTTTCTAAATTATGGAATTTACAACCGTGTTATAACTAACTCTTTTTATTATCCCGACGTTTCTATCTTCATATCAAGATCGTCATCTGGAGTATACATAAATATACAAGATAAGCTGCGTTACATTACAAACCATAAGCTAGAGAAACAATGATTTGATCACATATTATTCTACTTGTATGACCTCTAGTGAAAAAAAAAAAATTATAAATTACATCAAGCTAGATTGAATTTAAGATAACATGAATAAACATTTTTTCTTATAGATAGTTTTCTTTCAGTAACAGTGATGTCCTATTTTTAGTATTACAATTGTTATTTTTGATTTAGGATCATGGATTTACTACAGTTCCTGTTTATAGTTTCATAGAGAGGAAGGTTCCGTCGGTCGAATATATGCCTTCCATATATATGTGATTTTTAGACCTTCATTGTTGTTCAGATTGGGGGTGGTTGATAATGATCTCACAGGCTTCCTTAAATTTGTGTTCAGGGCGGGATTCGAAAGGCAAGCTTCACCATAACTATTATATTTAATGAGTCATTTATGTTCTTTTTGTCTGATAGGAATTGTGCATCCTGTTTCTCCTATATGTGGTTGTTACAGGGGCAATGAATATGGTATACTCCAGGGTGGGTTAGCAGGGGGGGGGGTGAATCTTTGGATGAGTTGAGTAAGCTTTTTAATTTTGCAGGAGATTTAAAGGTGACGTTGAGGTTATATTTTTGTAGTACTCTGTTTATTTTATCTGATGTCCCTTTAATGTAGGGAATGGTTATAGTTTTGTTGTAGTCTGGTTTGTCTTTGTTTTTTTATTGAGGTCTTGTAGAGAATTTTGTTAATAGTGTTTTGGCTGTATCCATTGTTTTGAAAAGTATTGCTAATCACTTTAAATTCTTCTTTCAGTGCCTGTTCACTGGAGCAGATTTTCAGAACCCTGTTTTTTGTGTATTGATGACACATAGTTTTTGTGTTGGGTGGTGGTAGGAATTTATATGTATGTATTGGCAAGTATGGGTTGGTTTCCGGTAAACAGTGAAGGAAAGATTTCCCGAAGGAAGACGTGTGACAAGTGTATCTAGAAACAAGAGTGTGTTATGTTTTTCAATCTCAATTGTGAACTGTATGCATTTGTGTTGTTTGTTTAGGTGGCTAAGGAATGTGCCTAGTGTCTGGCGACCATGGGACCAGATTGCGAAAACATAGTCAACTTATCTAAGCCAGACTTTGGGTTTTAAAGGGGAGGAACCTAAAGCAAGTTGCTTAAAATGTTCCAGATGATGATCTTGGAACATTTCAATGAAGATTGAAATGTCAGGATAATAAAAAGAGTTAGTTATAACACGGTTGTAAATTCCATAATTTCGAAAATGAATGCTGATCACCGCGTAACATTAAAAGAAAGGATACATACTAACTCTTTCCACCACCCTTCACAAAAACTTTGAGTCCTTAACAAATCTATAACAGTTTGCTCTAATAAGGAAGTCCTTAATCAAGAATTGATAAACTTTATTTAAATCATGCTGCAGGATATCTGCATCATCTTAATCAACTATTTCTCTCCCCAGTTTTGCATCATCAGCAAATAACTGAATACCCTCTCTTAAATCTTTCCCTTTGTCATTGATATACAAATTAAAGAGTAGTGGCTCCAGTACTGCACCTTGAATATTCCACTAGTTAGTCACCATCATTCTCCTAGACTCCACTTCACCAAATACTCTCTCTCTGGTGTCTGTCTGTCAGCCATCCCCTTGCTATAAAATTATGCAAAACTGGGCAAAGCAATAGTTGATTAAGCTGATGTAGATATCCTGCAGGATGATTTAAATAAATTGACATATCATTCCCAACCCTCCAGTAATGTAATGGATTAGTAGCATTATTAAGCAGAGTTGAAAAAAAGTATAGTAATAATAATAAATACATAAAAAAAAAAAAAGAAATCATTAAAGAAACTTATAGAAAAAGAATCGCCAAACACATGAGCAGTGCAGAGCATATTCAAGCAGGGTGACCAACAAAGCAAAATCAGATTATGGGAGGAAATCAGCTGAGCAGGCCAAAGGAATTCCCAAATGTCTTTCACTATGTGATGGGTAAAAGAAAGAATGATGATGAGAGGGGTGTTTTAATGAATATGGATGACAGGGAGATTGACAGAAGTAGAAGAAATATTTGAATTACCAAGTGATCACTTTGCAAGGGTGCATCATCCAGCTGGAAATAATACAATGACCGATCTCACAGGAACTGTTATGAGAATAGTGGTAGGTGAACTGGAAGGGTTTGAGATATTAAAAAATCACAATGTGAATACATAAATTGAAGTAAATGGTGATGGTATGAAGCTCTGACATGGATATGATGATGATTGATGGACGTAACTCAGAAAGAAATGTATAGAGAGTAGAATCCAAGAGAAAGCAGATAACTAATGTGTGCTGCTGAGCTCTGAACTTGGTCCATTGTTATTTAAGTTTTATGTCACGATAAATTATTTATGAATTAGAAAGTAATTTAAGTGCAAATGTCCAGTTATTTGCTGATGGTACAAAATTGGGGGAGGGGGGGGACACTAGTTAATGGTGGCAATGTAGGGATCTGCAAGAGGATTTAAATAGTGATAATGTGTTCAAAGGATAGTAGTTGTCAGTTTAATGTAGTAAAGTGTAAGATTATTCATTTTGGGGAGAAAAAAAATACAAGCTGTGTATTACATTGATGGAAGAAGTTAATTTGGATAGTGATTTGGGGTTGATGACAGGAAATCAAAGTTCAGAGGAGATGTTGAATAAACATTAAATGTTGAGGAGCTTATTATCCCCTCTATATAAGGCTTTGATATGGCCGTGTGGACTGATGTGTACCGATTTGGTTTCCTGCCTAGGTTTCTTGGTGGTGATGTGGACATGAAGATTCACAGGTGATTGTAATTGGTGACTCCTGGAAGTTGTATAGGAGTGTGGTCAACAAGAACATGAGAACTAGATTTTTTCTTAGAGTGGTGGTGAGTGAGTGTGGAATGAGTCATCAGAGACAGTTAACGTGTTTTGTCAGTAAGTTTAAGGAGAGATGTATTTCTGAATAATGGTTAATAAGCCTCTGAGTAAGTGATGATGATAATAATAGTAATACTGATTAATTTTAATACTAATATCCCATGTTCCAACATGAGGCTTTCTTTTTTAAGGGGAAACAATGCATTTTGGCATTAATACTACTCTCTTACATTTACTGGTAACTTTTGAATCTTAGCTTACAAGTTACTGATATCAAATATCAGATTAGTGCCTTCTATTTCACATCAGTCATTCTTCTTAGTACCTATGAAGAATGACTGGTTTGAAATGGAACTATTTATTATTATTTTTATTATTTTTTCCCAAGACCTCATGGAGTCAAAGACTCATCTGGGAGGTCCTTTTATCACACACATCTCATCATACCGTGTCTTAAACACACTCAAACTCCTTGCAGACACCACACTCTCAGGCAAGGCATTCCAATCATTCACAACTCTGCACAAAAAAAACCTGCCTCTCACACCCTCTTTATACAGTTTCCAGGGATGGCCTCTGGTTCTCCCCTGATCTCCCACTATTCTCTGTAGAACTTCTCCACCATTAATCTTATAACAACCCCTTACCAACTTGTAGGTCTCTATCATATCTCCCCTCTTCCTTCTCTCCACCAGACTCTGCAAATTACATCTTCTCAATCTTTCCTCATACTCAACATTCCAGAGGTCAGAAACTACCTTAGTCAGTCACCTTTGGATCCTTTCCAACATCTCTTCATCCTTCTGAAAACCCGGTGACTAAATCCAGGCACAATAGTCCATGTGTGGCCTAATCAAAGCCTTATACAATGAAACAAGAATTTCCCTACTTCTACACGTCAGTGTCCTCTGCATCATTCCCAGAAGTCTTTGTGTTGTCTTCACAATTTTGGTGATGTGTCCCCTAAATTTTAGATCCTTATCCACTATCACCCCCAAATCTCTTATTTCCTCTACCTCCAACAATATATTCTCACCAAGCATAAATTCTGCATCCCATCTTTGTTTTCCAAATTTTAAAACCTTACATTTTGCAACATTGAACTCGCATCCCCATTTGCTTGCCCAATCACTCAATTTATTCAGGTCTTCTTGCAAGGCCACAACATCTTCACTGAGTAGTTTAACCTCACAAATCAACTAATAAAAGAAGTTTATATGGATTTTTCAGGGATATATTTTGTTGTTGTTTGTATTAGGGCTACAAGTGCAAGTTCAAGTCCATGTAGCAAAGATTGCAAATACAATTCAGAGGATAATTGCAATGCTGAAACAAACTTTGACATATAAAGATAAAGACATCATTTTGCCTCTTTATAAGACTTCATTTTGACTATTGTGTACAGGTCTGGTCTCCTGGTTTCCATTGTGATTCCAATAGAGTGGAGAGAGAGTACAAAGGAGAGTGTTAAAAATGATATCAGGATTATGGAATACTGATTATGAAGACAGATTGAGAAATTGAGAATTTGTATGCTGCAGACACTAGCAAATAGGAGAAAGAGGGGTGATATGAATACTTACAAACTTTCTGAAAAGGTCATACTGGATTTATGGTCATACAGTTGATGGAATTTTCGTTTTATGGAGGGTGGGGAAAGGATGAGAGGGCATCCTTGGAAACCAAAAATGAATGTCATCAAGAAAGTGGTGAAATCTAGATTTTGTTCTCATGGAGCAGTGAATGATTGGAATTGATTGCCATTGGATGTTGTGTGTGTGTGCAACAATGTGAATGAATTAAAGAACAAGTATGACAGCTGGTACCTGTAGTATATGGCCTCCTTCGATGAATCCCTGAAGGTCTCTCTTTACAGTGAAAAAAAATCTACAAAAAAATTGACATCTTGTCAATTTTTTTCACTGTAAACGTTTTAGAGGTTTCAGCTTTCTCTTCTTCCTTTCTTCTCTTTTCTATCTCTTCTACTTCTGCAATTTTTTTTACTTCTAGCTTTATAAGATCTTCATCTGCTTTTCTTACACACCTTCCACTAGCTGCTCCTCATTGTCAAACTCCAACTCTTTAGTTAGGAGCATTATCTTTTCACTTCTCTTATCCTCAGTAGCAGCAATAGCGATAGCAAAGAATTTCTTAACTAAATAGATTGAAGGCAGCAATAACATGGTCCATGGGTGCTCAAGTGGAGTGGTATTCAGTGAACACGTTGATGGGATGGCATTGTAAGTATGAGTGGTTGTAAGTCACAATGCACATCATAGGCCGAGGACTGACTGTATTTCTCTTTAGACTGCATTGTAATATGTAAACAAATAACTTGATTAGTTCTACCCCATGAACAGAATCCTGTTGGATTTATTTCCATTTTTTATTTTTCCTGGGGCATTGATTTCACTAATTTATTGTTCATCATCTTAACTTGAACACTAATCAGGTAACAATCTATCATATGCCTTTGCAAATTCAAAAGATTTATATAGAATACACCCATTCTATATAAATCTTCCTTATCCAATATATTTGTCACTGTCATAAGGTGCAAATAAATTACTTATGCATAACCCTCCTAGTGCATCCTGTCAATCCCATATTTTATTCTAGTCCTAAACAACTTCTCCCAAACCTTAACTATCATACAAGAAATGTAGATCTGTCATTGAATCTTGACACTGCTCTTAGGCAGTCACACTATTTTGCCATTCTTCCATATGTTTATGATGCTTCCCAGTGCATTAAAGAATTGGGTCAAAGGCACAGGTGGTTCCCCATATACTTTCCCTGTAAAATATACCACATTTTACAGGGAAATGTGCTGGCCTATTTGTCCAAGTGGTTAGCACATCCGCCTTCTAGCCACAAGGCTGTGTGTTTGAATCCTACCATGGGCATGGATGTTTGCGATTGCCTGTGAAAATACTACTGGTGGTGGGCAGTAAATGGTGATGGTGTAGATAATGGTAGTTGCAGTTCACTGTAGTTAGTGCATTGAGTGGTGGAGATGGAGATTTGTGGAGTGGGTGCCCTCCCTTGATGTGTCTTTGGACTCCTTGGAGGTGTCACTTAATAATAATAATGTTATTCATTCATACAGCTTTATTAACATCACTCCAACTCAACACTTCATACACCTTTATTCATCTTTAGTTAATCTCATGTTCCTCCATATGGGTTCTGCATGGTTTCATCATTCTCGTCAGCATGAAATATCCTGAGTGTCATTAAAATAATCTTACAGATTTTTTTAATACCCTTTGGTTTTAAGAAGTACATGAATCAGTATACATATTATTATTATTATTATTATTATTAGGAGAGACCTCCAGGGAGTCAGAGACTCATTGAGAGATGCCACATACTATACACACCAGATATCAATACTTATTCTTGAATTCATTCACACTGCTTGCACACACAACATCCAAAGGCAATCCATTTTAATCATGCACTACCCTCTGAGAGAAAAATCTAGCTCTCACACCCTTCTTGGCGGTATTCATTCTCAACTTCCAATGATGCCCTCTTGTCCTTTCCCCACCCGCCATAAACCAAAAAATTCCATCATTAGAAATCCTGTATGACTCTTTCAGAAGTTTGTAAGTCTCAATCATATCACACCTCTTTTTCCTGTTTGCTAGTGTTTGCAGTCTACAAATTCTCAATCTGTTCTACATATTCCACAGTCCTGATATCATTTTTGATACTTTCCTTTGTACTATCTCCAATATATCAGAATCACAATGGAAACCAGGAGACCAGAGCCTGCGCACAACAGTCCAAGTGAGATCTTATCAAGGCTTTGTAAAGAAGCAAAATGACATCCTTATCTTTACATGTGAATGTTCGTTTCATCATTGCAATTATCTTTTGAGTTGTATTTGCAGTCTTTGCCACATGGCCCCTGAACTTCAACTTCCTATCTATTAACACTCCAAGATCCCTAGCCTCATTAGTTCCTTCTAGCCTAATCCCGCCAATATAATATGACATTGGATATCTAATCATGCTGAATTGAAAGACTTTACATTTACTGACATTGAACTGACACCCATTTTCCCATGCCCACAATTCCAGCCTATTCAAATTATTCTGCAAAGACTGCATATTAGCAGCATTCCTGATTACCTTACCTATCTTTGCATCATCAGCAAATAAATGTGTGTTGCTTGTCAAATCCTTCCCAATACCATTAATGTACAGATTGAATAACAGTGGACCAAGCACTGATCCTTGTGGTACACCACTTGTTTTTTTATTATTATTATTTTTTTTTTTATTAATCTTTTTAGTAGTTATGGGCAGTACTACCCTTACATCACGTCCAGACATTTTGTCCAGACTTGATATAGGCCTAAGCCCCTTTACAAGTATTTTACTCTATGCCTGTTCGAGTTATCATTGTAGTTATTCACTGGTGGCAATGCCATGCCACCAGTGTGCCCTGTAGGGCCCTCAAGGAAAGAACTTTTATATCCTTCTGCATAAGCCCAAGCTGTTTTAAGTCCTTATAACTATCTGCGCTCCATATGCCATGTAAAGATATGGTGCCGCTGAAACCTTGGAGTTACCCGATGCTCCTCCCGTATCATGCTAACTAGACCTTGGTTATTTTTATAGTAGTTCACTTTATTATTATGGCTATAGGCTAGTGGGCACCCTGTTCCCACCACCTGGTCATCAACTACCCAAACGTCACCTTTTAATCTTTTAATCACTAAGTCTGGCTTACGCAAACCCGCAGAGGTCCTATAATGTGGTTCCACCTTGGTCTCCCAACTTTTGTTCTTAAAGCAGTTGTTCAGAATGAAGACCACGGCGTCATGCCTCCGCACGCGGACCCCCAGTGTGCGGAAGCAACACTGGGCTATGTGAGACTGTTACGTAGCTGCGTCATTGTTATATTTATTGTTTACCCTATATTATATCCATTTCCACCTCTAAATAGCCCTCCTACTAATCTACTGTCATGCCCTTAAATATTAATTCAGATTTATTTCCTCTTCGGATATTGGCAAAATTTATATTATGCTGCACCAGCCAACATCCTATAACAGAGGAGACTTTTGTTCAGGGAATAATTCTAAATTCAAAAAGGATACACACAATAATTATTCCCATGCTAGCGCTGTGCAGATTCAGTTAGTGGTCATGACTCGAATCTCACTTAAGCAATTATATCTAAATTCCTTCCAGCCAAAAGGTTCTGTTTCATAAGTGGTAGTTTGAATTCGTAATCAGGCATAAACTCAGGTATAAGGTACAAAACATGTTTATTGGAAAAACGTAAAACATTTACAGTTAAGAAAATTCAATTATTTAATGGATCAAAATTTACTCTAAGTTAAGGTTCATACTAAATCACAATGAATCTGAGTATGCTAAATTCTTCAATTACAAAAGGATAAGATTAAGAGTAAGCATAATACTACTAGGATATAATTCCTTTCACAAATCATTCACAGAACACGCATTGAACACTTTCATTAATACTCTACCAATAACTATCTTATTTCTAAATTTCATTATGCAAGCATAGCCATTCACAATCGAAATACTGCCTATCAACAATTCTTGTTTGTTCCACAGGATCTTAACTAATTCAATCAATTTCTCACTTAAAAGTTCTCTACTAGTGTCCTTTAGTTACAGTATACACAAACTTCTTATTCATCTAAGCGATTTTTAACATAGAATGAAAATCTTTACATTACTTGATCCTTTCAGATTTCATGCCGCCATCTCATGTAGATCTGGGTTACCTTACTGTATATTCTTCTTCTGTCTTTGCGCCTGGCGATGCACTACGCTTTTCTTTTAATCGTTTCTGACTGATGCGAGCTGTCTACCGCTCCGCAGGAAACTATCTCCGATGGGATATTCTGCTAAGGCTCAATTCCGCATAGGCCGTCATATCGCAATCAGCTCCGCTTGGAAATCTTCAAGCATTCTCAAGAAAAGAACCCGCCGTCTGTCATCACCGTAGTCAATCCACCGCTCTCTCACGAACTCCCCGACAAAAAAAAAAAACAACTCCTAAAACTCGAATCCAGGAACCGAAAAGAAAAAGCCTTGTAAAATGGCGCGCTTCATCTTTTATTCAGCCTTTTCAGGTGCCCTCTATTCGATGTGGTTTTCACCTACGAACCCCATCGTTCATGCCCCTTGGGCGATCCTACACTCTCCCTAATCTGTTAGGTTACATTATTCCAGGTAGCCGTTCTGACGTCATTTTCCACGTAGGTATAGCCTCCATCGCTACGCTCGACTTGTGCAGATTATACGCGATTATTCCGGATTACTACTTATAATTTTTCTCAGAATTTCTTAATGTACTAGACAGCTTAATGGGAATTACAAATAACTTAACAATTCCCTTACACAATTCTTAGTATTTTAACACAAAATTCTCTACTCTAATTTCAGTTATGCAGGAATAACTCTCGCTATATGGCACATGGACTACACATTATTACATAACATAAAATAATACTTCATAATTATTAGCTGATGTGCAGATATCTCCTTAATTAGTAGTAAATACCATGTTAAATCCTGAATAAAGAATTTACTTGTAAAGCTCTCCATTCAGGATCCAACTAGACAATGTCTCACTGTAGTGGTAGCCAGCCCTACACTTTGAGTCGTCACTACCCCATCGAGCTGTGCGGGCTCAAGTAGGCAGGGCGTTGATCCTCGTCCTGATAAGGTCAATATACTCGAACCCAGGGAGGAGTCTGCCATCCCTTACTTAATCATGCTGGGGAGGCACCAGATATGACTTTTAAAGGAGCACCATCTACAGAACAGTTCAACAGAGATGCCCACCTCTTGTGTTCTGTGGGTGCTGACACAAATTAAGGTACCCTGATAATGGGACCAGCCTTTAGCCTGCCTAAAGTCTTCTTGTATTAATGGGCTATAGAAAGCCTCTCTGCAGATAGGGGAAGAAGATAGTTCTAACTTCGCGAATCTTGACAGCCACAGACATAGAATCAGCCATCTAAGTGATGGAATCCTGAGCCCACCATCCTTCACCCTCGCATAGAAATATGCAGTAGGGGTGTCAGACGGCAGTCAGAGCCATGATCTCAACACTGAATGGATAGCCCTGTCCATTCAGGACAGTACCGAGATATATGCCCTACTAAGCACCAACTTGTGGTAAAAGCGAGGTAGGAGATAGTGGGAAAGGGGAAACAGTCTTTGCTGGGGCTTAAGTGGAGCTTTCCTCAAAAAAGTGATCCTAACTTCTAGGGTACAAGGGACAGAAGACCTTCCCTTTGGGGTGAACATGATGCTGAGGTATCTCCATTCCTCCAGGATGGTCAAAGCATGCAATGGCCTCCTGTGCAGGGAAAACTCTATAGTCTCGACCTTAAGCTTCTTGTCACGACCAATGGGGACAAGAGCTAAAGAGTAGGACTTCGTTAATAGAAAGGCCTCGAATAGAGAAGAAGTCAACGGCCCAGTCAAGGAGTTCCTGCAAGCCTATCTTAGTAGAGGCTATGAGAATAAGATCGTCTGCAAAGGCCATAGCATTAAAGGAAAAAAGCGCCTAGAGAGTAGCCTCTATGGCTAGGAAGAGAGTGAAGGAACTCATCTGTGATACAGTTAAAGAAAAGGGGAGATAGAGGATCACTCTGGTGAATTTCCCGCACTGCAGGAATAGAAGTTGCACGGGACCCTGTATTGATAGTGATGGAGCTACCCAAGTATAGCTCCATAACATAGGAAAGAAAGGGTTCTGGACATCCAGCAATAGACAGCGCTTGAAGGGAGACGCTATCAAAGACCTTTTGCAGGTCCAGTGACGCCTTATATAGAGGCTTAAGGTGGCATTGGGAATCAGAGAGAAAAGAAGAAAGAAGATATATATTCTCAGCACAGTCATCAAAAGGGGCAAAATCTCTCTGTCTATAATTATGCTGTATATGTTGCTGAAGTCGTTTAACTAAGATTTTATGATAGAGTCTAAGTATCACAGTGGAGATAGTAATTGGTCTAAAGTCTGATGCACAGCTTGAAATTTCTTTCTTTGGAATGAAGATAGTTCTTGAAGCACGTAGGTATGGTGGTATTGCTTTACTGGAAAGGAGAATGTACACTAAGACTTGAAGAATTTTCAACGGCACCTTCCGAAGCCTAGACGCAGGAAAGCCATCAGGTCCGGAGGCAGAGAAATTGGATGGAAGAGCTGCTTTAATCTCCTGGATGGAGACAGACTTATATATTTGAAATGCAGGAATGAACCTCAATATCTTAGATTGGTCATCATAATGGAAGTGTGGAGGTGGAGCAGAAAAGACTCTACTCCAGAATTTAACAAAATCATCATTAGTCTGTTAGAGCTGGAGGGGAGGCACCGTCAAGGATGGTTTGGCATATTGCCCTATATTCTTTTTATAGAGGGCCTGCATAGTTGCATAGGCCCTCTTCCTCTGCTTCCTATTTGACAAAGTCATTGTAGAATGAATGTAGGCTGATGTTGACGAGGCATGAAGTGTTCGGAGAATTCAGCATGGAGGTAGTCATTCAACTGATTTGTGATATCCATTCCCAGAAGGTAAGTCTGGATGAGAGATTTAAGAATTTGATGGTTATATTCCAGAAGAGGAGGATCATATAGAGATGATATTTAGTCTCAGAATCAAAGCCTTTTCTTCAACAGCAAGATGATGACTGGAAGATGGAGAGGCAGGGACAGGAGATAGGGAGATATTACCTGTCCTTACCTGTGGCGGATGGGCTGCCAATTATTGAACTAAGGCTTTGTAACTGACTTTCCGTCTATGACACTTGATGGCATCCAAGGATCTTAATGGGAACACCTTAAATAAAGCCTCACTAATTTTCTTTATCCCACGAGCCGTCAACTCAATCTCACGAGCGGCGAGGATCTTTTCTTTTTCTGCAGTCCAACGTGCTTTGATGCATTCTTATTGCAGCGTTGGCTTCGGCTGGATGTTTCGAAGTGCGATGCATGCCAAGGCCAACTGCAGTGGAGAATGCATGATTGCAGACCTGACATATGAAGTGTCTGAGATTAGGAACTTTTTCACCACCGAAACAAGCATGATGAGAACTTGAAGAAATGGGTTGATGACAGTCCTTGCAGAGCTTTCTATTAACTTTCTTCCTGAGGACTCCGCTGGGACGGGTGGCAGGATCACCTCCAAACAAGAAACCGAGCTTCCTGGCTCCGGCCTGTAAGAGTCGGAGCCTTCATCTCATGAGTTAACTGGTAATTAGTTTACGGAATTAACAACGCATATAAAGTATATTAATTAAAGGTAACTTTAATGAATAACTTCTATATTTCGGCAAAGTCACGTTGCCATCTTCAGGAACATGAAGATATGGTATGTGCACGCAGGCACTAACAAAAGCAAATGAGGAAGAAAGCAAGAAACTAATATTGTTCCTAAAGTCCTAATGGTGCCCTCTGGCTGGCTAATTTGGTTGTCTTGGCAGTTGGGCTGATGTTCTCATAATGTAAGTCTCCCAAATTTGAGGTAGTTTCATGCACCCAAATTTGTTGAGGTTAGGAACGTTTTTTAGAGCTGCTGATGATTCCTTAAATAATCTTTCATATTTAAACTTGCTGCAGTGTATTATTTTTGTTTTCTTCCAACAAATTCTGTGCTGAGTATCTAAGGCATGGTCTGCCAGCCCAGAGCGGCTGTACTGGTGAAACCGGATGTAGTCTTTGTGTTCTGAAATCCTGATATTTGCTGTTCTGCCTGTTTGGCCAAAGTAGGACAATTTGCAGCTGCAAGGGACCTGGTATACACCAAGTAGGTCTAGGGGAAGTGGTTGGTCTTTGGTAGAGCGGATAAGGGATGCCAACTTTTTATATGGTCTGTAACAAGAAGTAAGGTCATATTTTTTGAGGATATTGTTTATTTTCTCAGAGGTGCCCTGGATGTAGGGGATGGTGATAGAGTTGGTGTAATCTTTATTGTGGAGGGGGGGAGGGGGGGTTGTGGTTTACTGGTTTTAGTATTTTTTGGATTTTTTGGGGGTTATAGCCATTGGCTAAGAAAGTGTTGAGGATGTGGTTTAGTTCAGTAGTTAGGGCCTTGTCATCTTGACATACCATATCTTCATGTTCCTGAAGATGGCAACGTGACATTGCCGAAATATAGAAGTTATTCATTAAAGTTACCTTTAATTAATATACTTTATATGCGTTGTTAATTCCGTAAACTAATTACCAGTTATGTATGACCAACGTATAAGCCTTGCTACTAGTCTCATGAGTTATTGCAAGCGAGAAAACTTAACCCTACCAGGCTGCTAACCCTAGAAGGGAGGTGCATGATTGTATTCTGTGAAAAGCCTTAGCAAAATCCAAAAGTATTCATTCATTCATGGTGTATTCATTCCCATTGTCTAATTCAATGATAACATTGTTATAGAATGTGAGCAAATTGCTAAAACATGACCTTCCCTTAGTAAACCCATGTTGCTCATTGCAAAGTAGAGATTCACTGTCAACCCATTTCTGAATGCGGGTCCTAACCAATTTTTCCAAAATCTTCACTACCACTCCTGAGATACTAATTGGTCGATAGTTGGATACATCGGTCTTTGTACCACCCTTGTGCAATGGAATTACCCTACTTTCCTTCCATTCCTCCAAAATCTTCCCTGTTCTGAGACTCATATTAAACATCCTAGTCAAAGGAATGGCCAGTTCAGCTGAACACTCTTTTAGCACACGTGCTGATATCCCATCAGTCCCTATTGCTGAATTCTTATTCAGTTTGTGCAACAGCTCTAATACCTCGGCCTCCCACACCTGCGTTTCTTCATCTAGTGAAGAGGTAACAGTGAGCTCAATGTTGTGTTCATCAGGTTGATAGCTTTTAACGAAATGTGTGCTCATTAACTAAACAACCTGTTCTGCATCTGTAACCCTCACACCATCTGAATTTAGAAGAGTTATTAGATATGTGAAGAGCCAAAGGCTTCAATTCGGCGACATATAACTTGTTTAAGTTAAGGGATATTACATCCCATATAGTTTCTTAGCCGAATAAGAAACTCAAAGAGTTTCATGCCGAGTATATAGTAAAAACTATATATAAAGTTCGGCGATTCCAAGCGTAAGCAAATACCTGGATACTGCAGCACTGATCCCAAAGGGTAGTGCAAGCTGGGGCAACTCGTGGTAGAGGTGGAGCGAGCTCCGATCACTATTCTTGATATTTGCCCATAATGTGAACTTAGCTCCTAGGAACTGTATTTTTGTTCACATTATGAGAGAAGGTCACTACCCAGACCGGTTTCGACCTTTATTGAGGTCTCATCAGTGAGTAGCCAGACCTAGTTAATATCAAGTTTGTAGCGAACAGAACTTGTACCCCTACTACGAGTATTGCCGTGAGGTGCTCTAATAAATTATTAGATATGTGAAGAGCCAAAGGCTTCAATTCGGCGACATATAACTTGTTTAAGTTAAGGGAAAAGGTCAAAACCGGTCTGGGTAGTTACCTTCTCTCATAATGTGAACAAAAATACAGTTCCTAGGAGCTAAGTTCACATTATGGGCAAATATCAAGAATAGTGATCGGAGCTCGCTCCACCTCTACCACGAGTTGCCCCAGCTTGCACTACCCTTTGGGATCAGTGCTGCAGTATCCAGGTATTTGCTTACGCTTGGAATCGCCGAACTTTATATATAGTTTTTACTATATACTCGGCATGAAACTCTTTGAGTTTCTTATTCGGCTAAGAAACTATATGGGATGTAATATCCCTTAACTTAAACAAGTTATATGTCGCCGAATTGAAGCCTTTGGCTCTTCACATATCTAATAATTTATTAGAGCACCTCACGGCAATACTCGTAGTAGGGGTACAAGTTCTGTTCGCTACAAACTTGATATTAACTAGGTCTGGCTACTCACTGATGAGATCTCAATAAAGGTCAAAACCCGTCTGGGTAGTGACCTTCTCTCATAATGTGAACAAAAATACAGTTCCTAGGAGCTAAGTTCACATTATGGGCAAATATCAAGAATAGTGATCGGAGCTCTCTCCACCTCTACCACGAGTTGCCCCAGCTTGCACTACCCTTTGGGATCAGTGCTGCAGTATCCAGGTATTTGCTTACGCTTGGAATTGCCGAACTTTATATATAGTTTTTACTATATACTCGGCATGAAACTCTTTGAGTTTCTTATTCGGCTAAGAAACTATATGGGATGTAATATTCCTTAACTTAAACATAGAAGAGTTATTCTTTCATAATTCTTGTGGGTTGTCTTTAGCACGCAGAGCCAGTTTCTTTTCATAATCAGACTTTGCTTTCCGTACAACAGTTGTGACTATTCTAGCCTGCTGGATGTGAAGTAGGATAGTAGTGTATTTTAATTTATACTTGTATTACTTCTTGATATCCAGTGCTCTGTTGATCTCTTAGTAATGCAGAAGTTTTGAACCTCATTTTTTCGTCTTCTTTCCTTTTTAGCTCTTAAATGATTTCCACTAAGATAGCAGTAATTTGTTTTGTTCTTAGAAAGTTTCAAAAAAAAAGCCATTAAGGTTTATGAGAATGTAACCATTAGAGTTGCACTACTTAAGGCCTTTGTTTGTACTACTTAAGATATGCTCTGCCCAGGAACCCATCAGAGACCAAGCAGAGCCCTAAGAGGGAAAAAAACACTCAAATACCATAGGGTCCCATTTCAAAGATTTTTATGCTCTCTCTAATGAGTACCAGCAATTTGGAACAGCTGTCAGGCCAGTGAAACCTAGAAGCATTAATAAAGGACAAATACACAGGCTTCTGGGCAGAGCCTATATCCTTTAAATAGTGCAAGCCAAGGCAGTGCCAATGACAAGAGTTGAATTTTTATAAACTCTGGTCTTTTTTTTTTTTTTTCAAAACTTTCTTAGTTTCTATACATTTGGCTATAAAATAAGGATCGATCTGTAATATCCCCCTCGTTCTTTTAATTTACTTCCCTAAAATAATCTTTGTTTCAATAATTTGTTTCATCCTTTTACTTAAGGAAGTCATTTTGTCTTTTCATAAGTCTTTGAACTGACCTCATCTGCACTATTATATACATATCTGGTTTCTCAGGTGATGCAGATACAGGGCAGAGTGTTAAAGATGATTTTGACTGTGAAATGTACACTCTGAGAACAGATTGAAAATTTGTGGAATTCATACACCAGCAAATAGGAGAAGGGGAGGGTATGATAGACATCTACAAACTTTTGAAAAGGTCGTACAGGATACCAGTAGATGGATTTTTTTATTTTTTATTTTATGAAGGATAAGCAGAGGAGGAGGAGGAGAGAGCATCCATGATAGTCGAGAATGAATGGAGTCAAGAAAGTGGGTGAGAGGTAGATTTTTTCTTTCATGGAATGGTGCATGACTACAATGGTCTGCCTTTTGAGGTTGAGAATACACTTAGTGCGAATGAATTCAAGAGAAGGTATGATATGTGGTATGAGTGATACATGTTCTTTTTCGACGAGTCCCTGACTCCCTGGACGTCTCTTGTAGTAGCTGTAATAATAATAATGACTTAATTTTTGACTTCAGGATTTTCTTTGAACTTAACAGAAGTATCTGAAATATTTGTTCATTTTTTCATGTAATTGGATAACAATGTAACTATTTTCTACACACTATTTTAACACGATGTATACGAATGTAAGACATGATAATTAATGAATAACATAAAACAGATTTACCCTACATATAAATATTTTATTAGCATAAAATTTTTGCAATAGCATGAAGGGAATCTTCAGTATGACATTCATGAACTGCACACACACACACACACACACATACACACGATGTAGAGTGTCATGGTCTAATTAAGAAGATATCTGCTCCTCCAAGCTGAGCTAAACAGAAACATCTGCCTTTAGACCACACTGGAGTGTATCAAATTCCTTGTCAGTGTCGTTTATCATATTTTGGCCTAACAGGTAGATCTGCAGCTGTGTTTCATGATGAACATTTAGACTATGATAAGTTTCATGAGCCAGAGCAATCGCAACTTGTGGAGCATGCTATCACCACCTGACACCAAGTTCTTTGGAAGAAAATTGAGGTTCTCCATAAAAGTAATAATCTCTTGGAATATGCTTATACAAAGAGCGTTGTGAGACCTTGCTGCATCGAACAAATTTAAATAGAATCTAAATATCCCTCTTATGGGAAATAGTTCTTCACGAATTCCAGAATTAACTTAAATTTAATTATCTATCTATGACGAAATCCTTGTAGTATTACAAAAACATATACCAAGCTAACTCAACATCCATGGATGCCACTGATATAATTCTTGATGTGAAAAGACTCTCACCAGCAATGTGGCATAAGACAAAACTCTCCATCATGCTACATTATTTGACAACTGCCTGCACCTCTTTACCAAAAGATAAATCTCCTGGTGTAGACAGGCTGGCCACTGAATGTTGCCAGTCCTTCTGGAAACAACTTGGACCTATCCTCTACAGAATATATGTCGAAGCCAATAGCAATGGCTTCCCACCCAATATGACATATGTTATTAAGCTTATCCCAAAGAAAGGAGACGAAACAAAATGAGGAAACTGCCGATCCATCTCCATCATAAACACCGACTGTAAAATAATATCAAAAGCTATTGGCAACAAACTTAAACCTGCCCTGAACAAAATAATAGATAGGCACCAGAGCTATTTTATCCCTGGATGATCTATATACAAAAATGTACACCTCATAAGGGATCTGAGAAGCATAGCTAATTAATTTCACATAGCTAATAACAACAGTGAATGGGTCATGTAACACTAGACCAAGAAATAGCTTTAGACCTCCTTGAACATCACTACCTATTCAGATGCTTGAAAGCCTTCGGCTTTGCTCAGTCATCATTCAGTCCATTAAGATTTTATATGCTAAAGCATACTTTTGCAGAAAAATAAACAAGGAAACACATTACTTAGGAAACACTCCCTCTTATGTGGATAAGAACTGGGTTACGCTTATTAAACATTTCAAGCAAGTACCAGGAAAGTTAAATCACTCCAGATCAAGCCTCTACAAGAGGGAGAGCAATAATTGTTAACCAAATAGCTACCAGTGTCCTTTAGCATACACTAAAATTTTTCACGCCACCAGTGCAATTTATGAAACAAATACAGTCAACCATCTATCGATTCATATAGAACCAAACAAACTGGCTTTCCTATCCAAACTAAGTACTCCTCCTATAAGAGTAGGACAAAACTTGACCACCACTGATCACAGGATAACTTATGGAAATGGCACACAAATGCACCGCAGAATATATTTTCATTTTCCTGCCACTAGAGGTTTCTCTTTATTCACAACCTTAAGAATGATAAGAGCGCTCATGCCAGTGAGCCAAACAAATTTCTACAAAGACACCCTTTGAAGATGGTGTCTTTGTAGAAATTAAACCTCCAGCACATAGTAAATACAGTCCCTTCATGAAATCCTCATGGAACCCATCTTCCACAACATGATTGCAAGGAACCCCCATCTCAGAGAGAGATTTTCTTTCCTCCATGGTGCTAGTGAGGCATAAGGGTCTTGAGTAATATTCTTTCTCCAAGCCTTACCTGACACTTTTCAAAATCATTCACAAACTTAGAATATGGGAATCAGGCTGAGCAGATACACACTGTGAAATCTCTGCTCAGCCTGTATGCCTGATAGCATAACAGAAGAGGAGTTCAATCCTCCTTGATGCAGAAGATTTGGTGCCTCTCTTTTTGATAAAAACCAACAGTACATGGGGGAGACTTACACCCTACATTATAAACAAAATCTTTAGCACTCTAATACAACAGTCCAAACAGAGCACTTCATTGGAAAATCCTGCATCATCCCACCAAAAACTATTTCACTGGGACCTACCATATCACACAAGAGCCACCAAACCTGACTCAGATATTCAGTGGAGAATGTGGCACAATGCACTACCCACTCCAACTATATTGCAAGAATTCAACCCAAATGTTTCAGATAACTGTGTTCTGCTACCGAGCAGAACAGACTATTGGGTCAACACCAGAATCCATTTTTCTTGGGAAATGGCAGCTTTAACTTGTGGTTATCTTCATACAGAAGAAGCATATCTCAATCTTGTCCATGCAGAGTCAAAAAACCATTTGATCTGCAACTACCTATTCATCACTGCTAAAGCAGTAATATACAGTTTCTACCTTTGACATACAAGATTAGACAGCGTGACAGTTTCACAGAGAGAAAGAGAGGTGGATGACCATCTCCTTGCAGCCTTCAAACAAAAGGCGAGAAGTCGTATCCTACGTGAGCATCATCACCACAGGCAGAACAACACCCTAGACCTTTTCCACCAACATCGGAATCCACAAAATCAACTGCTGACTGAGCAGTGCGACTGCATCACAGTCCACTTTCCAACTTAGAAGTGACATAATTGCTCCTCCCAAAGAAAGTGAGAAGAAATAGATTTTCATGTTTAACAGTGTGAATGATGATCATCAGTGACTTTCATGTAAATGTATAATATTGCTTATGATAGCTGTTATTTTCATGTAAGTTGTAGTATCATGTTATAATAATTGTTTTTGAAAAGTGTAATAACATATAACAACTGTTATTCTTGTGTAATTTATCTCAACAATCACTGGGCATGTAACCTCGCTACCTGCATAACTGTCAGATTTTAGGGAAAGACATTTTTCTATCTGCAGAGAACCAAAACTGGTTATTATAAATCCTGTACATAAGATTGTAATTTTTAAATAAAAAAAAAAATCTGTGTGTGTGTGTGTGTGTGTGTGTGTGTGTGTACTGGTGTTGAAAAGCTAAGAACAAATTACATTTTTACCTGTATATGAAAAATTTTCATAACTACGAATATAAATTTATCGCCAGCATACTAATAAATTATATTATACAAAAAATGTGTTATAAATTTCATGCAAATTAAATTGCAATATGTTTTTGGCAAAAATTACAAATTTCCTAAGAACATAATTAAGGAATTAATGCACAGTGCTTACAGAACAGAACACTATGCAGAGAGACATTTCATACCATTCTTATCACCAAGTGATTCAGGAGTTCTTGAGGCAAACTGGCCCACTCCTCCTTCAGAGCAAGGATAAGGGCTTGTTTATTTTCAAGAGGAGGAATTTCAAGAAGCAATGCGCCTCTCAGTGTCTTCTATGGGGTTGAGATCTGGGGTTCTTGCTGGCCGTTCGATTTGATTAATATCCTCAGTCTCTAGAAGTATCTCTACTGCTCGGGTATGATGTGGTGAGGCATCCATAAAAATGAATTCTTTTCCTTCAGCACCATGGAACAATCAAATATGACTCTGAAATACTTCATTGCAAAATCATTCACTAGTCATGGTCCCTTTTTCCAGCACTTGTAACTCCATACATCCATTAAGCATAACTTCCCACACCATGAGCACACTGCCATATCTATCCATTTCAAGAAAATTCTTGTGATGGTAAGCAGTACCACTTTCACTCCTGATCAAGCATCATATAAAATCAAAAGAAAGATTAAAATGACTCTCATCTGTAAAGAATACATTAGCCCATTGGTGTCTTGTCCAGTTTTTATGGATACAACTCCACTGAAAACATGCTCTATGATGAGCTGGATAAAAGGATGCAGACTTTGGGTGTATAGGCCTACTTATTGCAGACATCTTGCTACAGATTGTTCTGTTATTCATGTACCTGTGCTTGAATGCAGCAGACTTGCAAGCATGAACTTCTATGCTACATCGATACATTTTGTTGTTATAACCAAAAATCTGTCTTCATATTCCATGATAGAATGAGGGCAACCTCTTAGCAAACATTTGGAATACATTCCACTGATTTGAAATGTTGCCCTGAGCCTGGATACGATGCTATGTGAGATTCTAAACTTTCTGGCAATATCATTAATTCTGTGGCTTTCTTCAAGCTTTTCAATAATTCTTTTGCACGTGAAATCATCTGGATGATGTCTTTGAGACATTACAAGACATCCAAGTTTGCCACTTTATTCCTTCACAAAAGACCTTCTTTCAAACACAGTTGGCTTTTCACAGCCTTTTATCTTGTTGAGTGCTATTGTGTGACTCCTTTGCATGCAGTTCAAAAACTTGAATGCATAATGCATGCTCATTTTCTACTCGAAACTGTTAGTTATACAAATTGCCACAAGCTAATTCATCTGAATGTGAGGTTATAAACTTCAGTACTAGTGTCCGTCCTTCGGTTTTGGACACCATTGTGTGTGTGTGGGGGGGGGGGGGGGGCTAGACTATGGGGAGTGTATACCCCCCCCCTAGTCTAGCCATAAATATTGTCACAACTTGAACAGTGCATAAACCTTTACTCTATCAGTAAATCATTTACAGCTTTCAGCATATACAAACCACATGTATAACATGCATATAGCAGTATTTAATGTTTGAAATGTCCCCCCTCTTGCATTCACACATGACCGAAGTCTGGAAGCCACATATCGATGGTAGCATGCACAACATCCAACAGAAATCCTGCCACTTCTTCTTCTTCTTCTGCAGTTTGTCCCACTTAGGTGGGGGTCACTGTTTTGGGTGACTCTCCTCCACATCCTCCTGTCTTGGGCTGTAACCACATCCATGTTCTTCAGCCTCAAGTCCTCTTCCACCAGCCCTCTCCATCTCTTCTTTGGTCGCCCACGCTTCCTCCCCCCCCCCCCCAATGCATATCCATCTACATGACCTTTCTTCCCACATATTCATCCTCCCTCCTCATCACATGACCAAACCATCTCTACCTTGCCTCCTGTATCTTTGCCCCTAAGTTCGTAACTTTCACCATTCTCCTCACATAGTCATTTCTCAGACGATCCGTTCTGATCACACTGCACATCCACCTAAGCATTCTCATCTCTGCTACCTCCATCCTGCTGATGTTATTTTTTCTCAAGGCCACAGTTTCCATAGCATACGTCATAGCTGGTCTCACTACTGTCCTATAGATTTTGCCTTTTAGATTGATCCTCACCCTCTTATTGCGTTGCACTCCAGCCATCTCTCTCCAGTTCCTCAGTCCCGCTTGTATCCTGCATCCCACTTCCTTCTCAGCCTCTTCGTCCTCTTCCACTGTTGGACTTTAGGTTCAACATCTGATGACATTTCCTTCCAGCTCCAGATCTGTCTCCTGGCCACCGTCCACTTTGCAACACATATACTCTGTCTTACATCTGCTCAATCTCATACCTCTCTCTTCCAATACTTCCCTCCATCTTTCCAGTTTAGCTGCAACTTTTTCTCTTGACTCTGCACACAGCAAGATGTCATCTGCATACAACATTGTCCAAGGTGCAACTTCTCTCACCTCCTCCGTCACCACTTCCATCACAATATTAAACAGGAACAGACTTAATGCTGACTCTCAATGCAAGCCAACTGTCACTTGAAAATTTTCTGTCTGTCCCAGGCAAGTTCAAACTCTTGTCTTCATTACATCTCTTGCACCAACATCTCTTTCTGTACATCTCTTGCACCAACCTGACATATTTCTCTGGTACTTTCTTCTCCCTCAGACACCTCCAGTCTTCTTGCCTTGGTACTCTATTGTATGCTTTCTCGAGATCAATAAACATCAGATGTAGCTCCTGTTGTTTCTCTTGAAACTTTTCCATCATCTGCCATAACCCAAAGATAGAAATGCTGCCACTGCTCTCTCAAAATCCAACTTCAGGCTGGCATTGCTGGGTATTGTTTCTTTCAGCTACTCTCTCAAGCTCTCAATACAATTCCAAATCCAGTGGATTCATTGAAGATTCCAAGAAATTATATTCTTGGTTTAATCCTTTATCCAAGTGTAAGCAAACAAACTTTGCACCTGAGCTATTTTCAGGACTGGGCAACTCGTATGAAGAAGCTAATGATTTCACATCACTTGCCTTAGTATCCCATAATGCAAACCACATATCCTTAAGGACATGTATAATGCTATGCATTATGGAAAGAGTCACTACCCAGACCAGTTTCGAATTTTATTTAGGTCTCATCAATGGGAGCCAGAGCAAGAGATGATATCAAGGTTGAAGTAATGTAGAAGTCTTATGTTTGCTTACAGTTGGATAAAGGATTAAACCGAAAATATAATTCCTTGTCATCTTTAATTTATAGTATAACCAAGTGAAAAGACATCCAACAACTATCTCTAATCCAGAGTATTTTAATAAGGTGTGACATCTTTTGTTTACTCATATATGGAAACATGACTTCTTCATTACTTCAACCTTGGTATCACCTCTGGGTCTGGCTCACACTAATGAGACCTCAATAAAGGTCAAAACCGATCTGGGTAGTGACTCTTCCCATAATGCATAGCATTATACATGTCTGTAAGGATATGTGCTTAGCATTATGGGATATTAAAGCAAGTGATGTGAAGTCATTAGCTTCTTTATACGAGCTGCCCAGTCCTGAAAATAATTCAGATGCAAACTTTGTTTGCTTACACTTGGATAAAGATTAAACCAAGAATATAATTTCTTGGCATCTTTAATTTATAGTATAATCAAGTAGAAAAACTTCCAACAGCCACTGGATTCAGATTGGGACTTCCTGATGGCCAATCAGATGGTGAAATGTGGTCTGGCACACTCTGCCAACTATTTTTGTGTGGTATTTGCCTTGTGTGCATGGGCTGCGTCCTTTTGGAAGGTCCACTGACTACCATAAAACAAGTTGTTGTTCAGAGACCATAGTACAGTTTCCAGCACATTTTGGTGGAAGTTTTGACCCCTTTCTCACAGAAATGCAACTTTATCCCTGTGATACAACCCCCCCTCTCCCCCCCCCCCCCCACACACATACACACACCAAACCATCAGGGATGAGGACCTCTCTGACTCATGGGTGCTATGACATGTGCTCTGCAACCATCCAGGGCATATACCCAATCATTTTGGCAGTTAAATGACTCTTCAGTGGTGAAATTCTTCTCATCTGTGAAGAGGATATTTCTGTATCAGTTGTTTGCATACCACTGGAGAAGTGCCTTTAATTTTATCACCATCTGTGGCATAAGTTGTGGTGTTCGGAAGTGTCAAGTAGAACAACGATAAGCTTAGTACACGTGACATCAGTCTCTGCAAAATATTCATCTCTCACAACATCACTTTCTGCTTTCTCACAAGATTATGGTGGAGGTGTTCCTTCACAATCGTCACAAGCTGTTGCATCCTAATGCTATGTGTTCAACCTGTTTTTTTGGCAGTCAGATATGTCTTCTGTATCAGTATAATGGTTTATGATCTGATACACAAACATCCTACTAATCCTAAGTATTTTTGGCATGTTGAAAATAGCAAGTGGCTGCATTCCAATCTTGTGAAGTGCTATTACAGCTACATGGATCTCGTAATCTCCCCACTGCATATTAACCAGTACAGCTAGAGATTCTCTTCCTACTGATAAACACTTGAAAGCTGGCTGTGCACAGTGCTACTAACAGAACCGGGCCTGTGCAGTTCTGTGGGCAGCAAGAGGGTGTGCAGAAGTTGTAACAGTATTTTGGCAAGACTGTGTATATATATATATATATACACAGTCTTATATATATATATATATTTTAATCTTGTGAAAGAGTTTTTTACTTGAACCATAATATAATTGGACCATAGTACTCTACATCATGTACATGCATTTCGTGCATGTCATTATTGAATATACCAGTTTCTGTTCTTGTCATACTGAAGAGACCCTTGATGCTATAGTGAAAATTTTATAATAAAAATATATACATAAAGTAAATTCACTTTATGTTATTTATTACATACTATTTTCTGTACTCATTCTACCTGCTTGTCAAGTCAGATCATAGTAACTAATTCACTAGTTGTATTTAGATATTCATATATCAAGATTTTTGGGGTATGGGGGGAAGTTAACATTCATGATATGCTTCCTTCCTTCCTGTCTTACACATACATGTAGACCCACATGGTACCTTGTATCCAGATCCAATGGGATAGGATGGTTAATCCTTCTTCCTGTGATCTCTGTATTGTGTCTTCTGATCATTTTGCCTGTTTTGTGGGATTAAAAACCTGAGTTCCTGGGAGAAAATTCCCTTCCTTCTCCATATTGGAATGGCTAACTCACCTTCATTTGAAAAGTCCTTATAAAAGTTTCACAGGTAGGTACATAAACTTTCCTATCATTCCCCTTCTCAACAGTAAATCCCTTGTCAACAGAACTTCAAACCTCTGTTTCACTCAATCTTCCATTACAGCTGAACTTGCTTTTATTTGCCACACCTTCCTGTCCAATGATTACAGTAGCAAAAAGATACAAATTATCTGTCCCTTCCACCTCCTCACTTCCTTCTCAACATAAAAACCACAGTAATGCCATTGCTATTTCCTATATCTTGGGCACTTTAGAAAAAATAGCCAGAACTTTAAAGAAATATAATCTCTGCACTGCTTTCAAGCCTCATTTGAAGCTAGCTTCCCGTCTCTGCTCTACTAAGGATTCACTTCCTTCTTTCTCTCTTCTAGGTGTTTTCAAAGTTTCATGTTCTTGCAACTTATCATATTATGGTCAGATTGTGAGATCTGCTAACATCCACCTAGATGAACACAAAAAATAGATCTTCCACTACAACAATGAGGTCTAGCTGACTGCCTTTGGATACCTTGCACAGAATCATATGAAAGAAAACTGTTGTGCTCCATCACAGTGAATACAAACTTGAATGACTCTTTTTCGAATCAGTAGCAGCTTTAAAAAAAAAAAAACAGCCTAATCTTAATAAATATGGTTGTGTTGAATTTCCCAAGATTTGGGAAACTGTAATTCTTAGGCCTCCTGCCCAAAAACTAAGGCTAGCCAACAGCACCCATAGAAGGCACTCCTCATGAGACTTCAGTCTTATTTCATTTCTTTCACTTACTGTTTTTTATGTGTGTATTATTACAATTTTAGGATTGTATTCCTTATTCCTGAAGATGTCTCTCTGATAGAGACAAAATACAGAAACAATTAAACCTGCTGTGTAATTATTTATCTTTGTGCTGTAGTTATTCGATTAAATTGTGTTATGGGTGTAAACCAGCACCTAAGCCTAAGCAAGCATCCCGTATAAAAGTTCTTCACATCCTACACTGGATATGAACCCAGTTTTTTCCAACCAAAGACATAGTCAAAACAACTGAGCTATGGAAGCGATATGACTTTATATGGATAAATATAATTCACTCAGTGCAAAACTTTGGCTGAACAAGCAGTTTCATATGTGGTGGTGTTAAGTAACTATGAATAAATAAATCTGCTAACTGCTTCATTTCCCAAAGAAAGCAGCCAAGATTTAGTCCTAACTTTTGAAGATGAGTAACACCCCCTTCCCTTAGCCAGCCAGTGATTTTATTTGATATCCATGGAGGAGAGTACATCAGACTACTACTGCCATCTTTTGACACCTAACTCTGACACTATATTATTATTATTGAGAGATATCTTCAGGGAATCAGAGCATTGAGTGAGGCCACATATCACCTGTACCAAGTATTGATGAATGTTTAATCGAATGAAACCATCACATGGAAATGCTTATCAGCAGTTAATGCTTTTTATATTTCTTCTCAGATCTCTCTCTTTTAGAGTGATATCTTCAGGAGGGTAAAATATAAATTTTAACATACACATAACAGTGCTAAATAAGTACAACTGGAAATACTTAAAGTATAAGGTCTGAGTCGGTAAGAGTTCCTAGTTGTCACATAGGATGCCTAAGAATTACAGCTTCCCATACCTTTGGAATGTCTCATTGTATTTATGTATTTAAATTAGATTGCTTATTAAGGGCAACCTTTCTTAAATGAATATGGTTGTGAGAAACTCACCAAGATATGAGAAACTAATTCTTGGGCATCTTGTATAACAACCAAGACTTCTGTGAGTGCTTGTAGAGGGGTTTCTCTTCACAGCTAGCATGAAACATTAACTGTATTTAGTTCCTCTTTATTTGGTATTACTTGCATGTATACATCATTTTGTATTATATTCCTGGAGATGTCTCTGTGAGAGAAATGAAATATTAGAAGAGTTAAACTCTTATTTAATTTGTCTTTTGTGCTGCTTTCATAACTATCAAACATTCAGCATGCTTTATAATAGCATTTAAGGCTAAATACATAGAGATTTAACTTCATTAACTCTTGATTTCTTTTAAATACTACATTTAACATTTAGTCAATGGAAAATGCAATATAAAATATTGTATCAAGAAATTGGCAATGAAACCTAATATGATAAAAATGAAATTTAGTAGTACTTAAAATTCTTTGAAAAGTGAAGATAATTTTGCACTTTAACATTAAAAATTACATTTTGTACATCATACTTTATTCAGAAAAGAAACTGTAAATATGCAGGTGGTCTGAAAAGTTCTCAGACTAACAATGAAAAAACAAATTTATAATTTTAAAATTATTCTTATTTTTCGACATAATCTCCCTTAAGACTAATACATTTATTCCAGTGATGCTCCACTGCCATTATCCCATCCCTGTAGTGGTTCTTAGTGAGATCTGCAAAATACTCCTCTACAGCTGCAATCACCACTTGATTCGAAGAAAAACTCTGAGCAGTGAGGAAGAGTTTTAGTTTTGGGAAGAGATAGAAGTCAGAGGGAGCCAAATCTGGGGAATAGGGTGGATGTTCCAACAATTCATAGTACGGATCCCTTAATTTCCCCATTGCCAAAATACCTTTGTGTGCAGGTGCATCGTCCTGATGAAAGATGATGTTTTTCTTCTGCAGTTTGGGTCTTTTCTCATGGATTTTTTCATTCAGTCTAGTTAAAATATCAGAATAATATTCCCCGGTTATTGCTTTACCCTTCTCAAGATAATTAATAAACAAAATGCCTTTAGCATCCCAAAACACCGATACCATGACCTTTCCTGCCGATGGAACTGACTTGTGTTTTCTTTAGCACTTCTGTCCACTGTTTTGACTACTGATTGGATTCTAGTGTGTAATGGCGAATCCAAGTCTCATCCATAGTCATAAATCGACTCACAAAATCAATTTTATTCTTGTTAAAATGCTCAAGCACTGTTCAGACATTTTCATGCAGGTTCATTTTTGATCTGCTGTGAGCAAGCACGGCACCCATCTTGCACAAAACTTTTTCATTTGCAATTCTTCATGCAAAATATATCCTACATGTACTTTTGAAATGCCTATAGTCTCAGCAATTTCATGCACTTTGACTCTCAGTTATCCAATACCATATCATGCACTTGATCAATGATTTCTGGTGTTGTTAAACTTTTTGGACGTTCTTCATGTGAATCGTCTTCAAGGCTCGTACAGCCATGTTTAAACTTGGCAGCCCATTTCTTAATTGTCGAAAACGAAGGAGAAGAATGCCCATAAACTTCTATGAGCTTTGAATGAATTTCTTTTGGCATTAATTTAACCTTCTTTTACAAATAATTTTATAATCACATGATACTCAATTTTATCCATTTCAAGGGATACATTTTTTTTTTTTTTTTCATTTTAAAAATTTTTATGGAATTTACAACCGTGTTAAAAAAACTTTTTTTTTATTATCTCGACGTTTCGATCTTCACATCAAGATCATCATCTGGAGCGTACATAAATATACAGGACAAGCTGAATTACATCATTAACTGTAAGCTAGAGAAACAATGATTTGATCACATGTTATTCTACTGGCGTGACTGGGTGAAAAAAATTAATTAAAAAAAATTAAAAAATAAAATAAAATAAAAAATACATTTTTACATCAAACTAAATTCTATTTTACAATGACAGGAATAAACATTCTTTTAGATAGTTTTCTTTCAGAAACAATTGGTGTCCTATTTTTAGTATTACAATTCTTATTTTTGATTTACAATACTGGATTTTCTACAGTCCTGTTTATAGTTGTTCTTGGTGAGGAAGGTCGAATATATACCTTCCATATGTTTGGGATTTTTAGACCATCATTGTTGTTCAGATTGGGGTGGTTGATTCTAATCTCACAGGCTTCCTTGAATTTCTGTTCATACCATGTTCTAGTGTGATGTAGACAGCTGGTGGCTTTCCAGTCAATTCTGTGTAAGGTATTCAGGGCATGATCAGAAAGGCCAGCTTCACCATAATTATTATATTTGATGTGTCATTTATGTTCTTTTTGTCTAATAGAAATAGTGCATCCTGTTTCTCCTATATATGGTATGTTGCAAGTAACAATAAATCCGGTATACTCCAGGGTGAGCTAGTGGAGGGAGTGGTTTTTGGATGAGTTGAGTAAGCTTTTTAATTTTGCAGGAGGTTTAAAAGTGGCTTTGAGGTTGTACTTTTGTAGTACTCTGTTTATTTTGTCTGATATTCCTTTAATGTAGGGAATGGTTATAGTTTTACTGTAGTCTGGTTTGTCTTTGTTTTTTATTGTGGTTTTGTAGAGAATTTTGTTAATAGTGTTTTTGCTGTATCCGTTTTTTTTGTAAGTTATTACTGATAATTTTAAATTCGTCTTTCAGTTCCTGTTCATTGGAACAGTTCATCTGAGCTCTGTTTTTTAGCGTGTTGATGACACCTAGTTTTTGTGTTGGGTGGTGGTAGGAGTTTATGTGTATATATTGTCCTGTATGTGTTAGTTTTCGGTAAACAGTGAAGGAAAGATTGCCCGAGGGAAGACGTGTGACAAGTGTATCTAGAAACGGAAGTGTGTTCTGTTTTTCAATTTCAATTGTGAACTGTATGCGTTTGAGTTGCTTGTTTAGGTGACTAAGGAATGTGTCTAATGTCTGGCGGCCATGGGACCAGATCACGAAAACATCGTCAATGTATCTAAGCCAGACTTTGGGTTTTAGAGGGGAGGAATCTAGGGCATGTTGCTCAAAATATTCCATGTAAATTATACTTTTATGAGCTTTGAATGAATTTCTTTTGGCATTAATTTAACCTTCTTTTACAAAGAATTTTATAATCGCATGATACTCAATTTTATTCATTTCAAGGGATACAGACAACACTTTTGCTTCAGACAGCTGTATTAAACAAACTTCTTGATAGAATGACTTGCAATTTGACATGGATTCTTATGACAGATGTACCAACTTAGAAAAAAAAAAAAAATCTTGTCAATAGTGTTGCCATCTATGGTCGAGGTCCAGAACTTTTCAGTATTATTAACCCTCGTATTATTAACGCTTAAGCTTTTTAAATTCCACTCACATTTTATTGTATTTTTAAAATTTGTTTAGAATGAATGGAGTACTGATTGTTGTTTTATTGTATACTATGTAGTACATATAATCTTTTATTTTAAAATGTGTGTAGCTGGAAAATTGGAAGAACTCTATGTTACTTTAGCAAAAAGAAATGGTGATATTTACATTCAGCGTTCTCGACAGCTCTATGAAGGTGCCCCTATGAGGACATCACTTGTCACTTGGAATTTGGAAGATGTAGAAATCACAGCTGTAGCAGATCCATCATACCATGGAACACTGAAAGTGGTTGAAATAATGAAAGAAATAGATCCGGTCAGGTAAATCATTATCAGATACTGAAAATTATGATGCTTTTAAAATTGTTTCAAGTTGGAAAGGGGGGGGGGGTAGCTAAACTATTTTAGCAGAGCAGTCCCTTTTGTGACAACTTGGCTAAATGAGATAAATGGGTTCAATTAAAGCATATTAATTTATATACAATATGATTAAAGGTCGAAGCTGGATAACTGGAGGGAGACCTCCACATTGCTTAGGTATCTATTTGGATAGTGAACAAATGAGGATGGGCTGGCAATTTCACATTTCTTCTTCTTTGAGTGCCATCTCCTATTGGAGGTTGGCGGCCACCTTGACAAATTTTGAGTGATCCTCAGCCACTCTGAACAGTCCTTCAGAGCTCATATCAATCCACTATCTGATGTCTGCTAGCCAAGATTTTCTTTGTCCTCTGCTTCCATTTATCTTCCATTTTTATAATCAATTGAAGTATCTTATATTTTATATTTTTCATTACGAAGTAGGTGGTGACCAAGATATGCAGTTTTTCTTCTTTTTATGGTATCTAAAAGCTCATGTGCTTTCCCCATTTGTTCCAGTACCTCTTGATTGGACATTTCTGCTGTCCATGGAATTTTTAACATTTGTCTGTATAACCACATCTCAAAGGTTTGAAGTTTTTATATCGATGTCATCTTCAAGGTCCAAGTTTCTGCACTGTACAGTAGTACAGACCATAGATTTAACCATGCATGCTCTAAGTTTAAATTGTGGTTACACAGTGTTGATTTCATCAGGAAAAAAATTTTCTTCCCTTCAATTCTAACTTTTATTTCCATTTCTGGATTGCATTCTTCATTTAACCACATTCAAGATATTTAAATTTTGTCACTCTTTCTATTTGTTTCCCATTTAAAGAAAGTGCTGAATTAAGAATTGGTTTTTTGCTTATGACCATGAATTTAGTTTTGGTGATATTTATTCTTAATCCCATTTTTTCACTCTCTTTGTTCACTAGTTCAAGAAGATGTTGAAGATCCTGAATATTGTCAGCCAGGAGAGCTGTGTCATCATCATATCGGATTTTATTGATGATTTCACCATTTATATTAATCCCTTCCTCTGTTCCTTTTTAAGATTCAAATTGAAATTTTTGAAAAATGGCTTCTGAGTATATGTTAAAAATCAAAGTCAAGGATGCATGCTGTCGCACTCATCCTTGACTTTGATTTCAGATTTAGTCGACCAAATTATGTTGTTATTGGCATAAACCATAATGCAAACCAGCAAAGGTTGGTCGATTGGTAGAGCCTCTGCTACTAATGGCTCGCAAAAAGTTAAGCAAGTTTGAGCGCGGTTAGTAATCGGAAGGGGTTTCAGTCATTCGATACTGTTGGCACTCTCTCTCTCGATGAGTCTTTGGACTCCCTGGAGGTGTCACATAATAATAAAATGACAATACGACATGACAGAATTTCTCGCTGACTGGAGTGTCTCCCAGTTAAACAAGCCAATTTTTAAAAAATTTTGTTTTTGTCAGGGAACCAGGGCAAACAGCAAAAAGTCAGCTACTGGAAAAAATCCCAACTCAGCATTAGAAGAATTCAAAATTGGCACCATCAAAGTAAGAAGCATCAATGGATAAGTATCAGATTTACATAATAAGTATTACTGGGGGGAGGGGGGGGGAATAAAATGCTAAGTTATTTCTAAGCAACAAACAAAAGACATGTTTGGGCTATAATAACTGGAGAGAGATGGGAATGAGTAACTGTAGTATTTAACCTACATATGAGGATACTCCTCTTGAATGGTAGGTAGTATCAAGTAGAGTGATGTTGCCAAATATCAGAATGGGGAACTTGACAATTAGACTTATTTGTGCTTATGGTCCCATAGAAGGTTCTACCAAGGAAGAAATGGAGGAATTTTTGAGGCATTTAGAGAAGACTGCTGGCACAAAGAAAAAGCAAAAGTTGTTTGGAGATCTAAACAGTAGCGTTGGAAATGATTACTAGATATGTAGAAATGTTTTGGGAAATTTTTGAGAAAATAGCAGAATAAATAATAATGCTAAGTACCTACTAATGACTTTAAATTTTTCAGGAAATGACAACGTATACTAAAATATTGATTGATTAAAGTTTTTTTTTATTTTAGAATAAGATTACACTGTTTTTTTTTTTTTTTTTGACCAATAAATTTTATGATAAATTATCATCATCATCATACGTATCAAGGATTTAGGCCTAGCATGGCCTATTCCAGCCTTTAGAAGTCATCATTGAATCGTTTAAGAGGATGTCCTGGTAATGATAAATTATGCCAACAAGTTTTACCAAACAGCCCAGTTGATGAAACTTGTTGGCATAATTTATCATTAAATTTACTGGTCAAAAAAAACCCAGTGTAATTTTATTCTAAATATAATTAAGTTAGTGGCCAAAAAATATACTCATATAAAGTTTTTTTAATTATATTTTAGTATACGTTGTCATTTCCTAAAAAATTTAAAGACTTGCAACCAATGTATAAGTTTATCTACAACACACTTTTTGGAAACTTATGGAGACAACTACCATGTTTGAGTAAAACTTTAGTTTAATATAAACCAAAATCAACACTCAACATTTCGACCTTCATATCAAGGTCATCTTCTGGAGCATATGCATTATATACAGAGAAACAAGCTGCACTATAATCTACATGGTTTCCTAAAGTTACTGACCAGCCATTACAATAATTATTGGCCTGACCTCTGGTGGAAAAAATAAAATAAAAATTAAAAAATAAAATAAACCTTTACTACATCAACGCTAGTGTCCTATTATTATCTATTGGTTACAAAATTGCATTCGACTGGAGAGCAACATGTTTATATATATATATAGATATATATATGACTACTACTATTAACTCGGGGTTGGGATATGTTCATTTTTAATATTAACTGACTTAAAACCCGAGAATTATAACAAAATGAGATTTATTTGAAAACGCAACATGTTTCGTCGAGATTGACTTCATCAGGCGTTAAGAACATAGAAAGATATTAAAAGACACTGAAAATAACATTGAGACTCTAAAGCTATACAATTATAAAGTTATAATATTCGGCTGTGAATTACAGTTATTATCAACTTGAGCTATAGTCCGTGTTAAAGTTCTATTGTTGTACACTTGTGCGTGTGTGGAACCACGCGATCTCCAGTATCTGATAGTAGAGCTGAAAGAGTCAGGCAAATTATAGCTGAGATTATTGTTAATACGAAGTGGGTCCAAGGTGATTTCTTTGGACTCCACAATGCGGCGTTCCACCTCATCATGGCAAATGTGTAGGTTTGAAGTTGAAGTCCAATTTATCTCATGTTGGCGGCTTTCGTTGTTCGTGTTTATTGAAAACAGGACATGGCCTGACAGAGCAGTTGCTCTGGTTCTCTTATAAGCAATGTCTCTCTGGTGCTCCTTGAGACGTAGGAGGATAGATTTCTCCGTTTCCTCATAGTAAGGCTTTCTGCACTCACATGTGACCTTGTATACACCTGGGAATTGTAGAAAGTTGTGAGATTGTTTATAGTTGCTGAAACGTGATCTTATTTTTGGCAGAGTCGAGAAGCACGTTTGTATGTTAAACTTCTTTAGGATTCTACTCAGTTTTTTGGATAGTGTGCTGATATATGGCAAGACGATATGACCTTTGGAGTCGTCCTGTGTCTCTACATTGCTACGTTGACGGTGGGATAATTGGTTTTTAATACTTTTTAAAGAGTAGCCATTGTTTTTAAAGGTCCATTTAAGATGTCGTAGTTCTTATATATATATATATATATTAAAAACATGATTATACATATCAATTTCAACCAGTTGGTATGGAATAGTTTCCAATACTAGCTGAAGGTTGCTTAATGTCCTAAAATATGCTAGATACTAAATATTAAGTAGGCTGAATATGTGCCATCCAGATTCTTGGAATTTTCATGCCACCATTATTGTTGATATTCGGATGGTTAATCAGAATTTCGCAGGTTTCTTTAAATTTTCTTTCATATCAGGTTTTTGTATGCTGTAAAAAGCGGGTACTTTTCCAATCAATTTGGTGTAAGATGTTGAGAGCTTGATCTGAGAGGCCTGCTTCACCAAAATTGTTATATTTAATGTGTCTTTTGTGTTCTTTTTTTTACGTATAGGGATTGTACATCCAGTTTCACCGATATAAGGTAAGTTACAGGTGCAGTAGATACAATAAACTCCAGGATGTGCTAATGGGAGGAGAGGATCCTTAGAGGTGTTGAATATGTTTTTTTAGTTTTGTAGGTGGTTTAAAGATGACATTGAGATTATAATGGTGTAGGATTCTGTTGATTTTTTTCTGGTAACCCTTTAATGTATGAGGTGGCTATGGTTTTACTGTAATCTAGATTATTTTTTTGATGAAGTTTTATGAAGAGCTTTATTAATAGTATTTTTGTTATAGCCATTATTCATAAATGTGCTGCTAATAATTTCTAATTCTTGTTTAAGAGCTTACTGATTAGAGCAAATTGTTATAGCACTGTTTTTAAGGGTGTTAATGACCATATTTTTGTGATGGGTGGTGGTATGATTTAGCATGTATGTATTGGCCAGTATATGTTGGTTTGCGGTAGACCGTGAAGGATAGACTGCCTGAAGGAAGGCATGTGACCATTGTATCCAGGAACGAGAGCGAGTTCTGATTTTCAATTTCGATAGTAAATTGTATGCATTCATGTTGTTTGTTCAGGTGGCTAAGTAATATGTTTAATCTTTGTCTCCCATGTGGCCAGATAACGAAAACATCGTCAATGTATCTAAGCAACACTGTAGGTTTTAGAGTGAAGGAATAGATAGAGCAAAGAGCACTTTGCTCTATCTATTTTTATTCTTATGAGCAAAGAGCACTTTGCTCAAAAGCTTCCATATAAAAGTTAGAAATTGGGGTGGGGGGATAGTGGTAAGCCCATGGCCATACCTTCTTTTTGTAGGTAAAATTTATTTTGCCGCACGAAGTAATTGGAACGTAGTATATGGACAAAGAAGACCATAATGTCGGGTGGAAATTTGTTCCGTAGGAGAAGAATTGTGTCATTGATTGGGACATTTGTGAAAAGGGCAGAAACATTGAAACTGACTAATAAATCATCTTTGCCGATTGTTATGTTTTTAATTTTGTTTATAAAGTGTTGTGTGTTCTTTATATAGGAGGGGGAATGATCTACCAACTCCTTGAGTGTTGATACTAATTTTTTGGCTAGGTGGTAAGTAGGGCTATCTATTCCTTCAACTATCAGCCAAAGCAGCACGTTTTGTTTGTGTACTTTAAGAACACCATATACAGTGATACTTCGGCTAATGAAGATAATTCCTTCCGGAATCACATTTGTTAGCCGAAACGTGATTTCCTGTAGGTTTCTATAGAAAATCGTTTAATTCATTCTGGATGCTGCCTACTATTTAAAGATAAGTTTTATAAAATAGTAAAATGCACACTATAAAAGGGCAAAAACTCACCAAAGGCTGAGATGAATAGCTATCCAATTAGATCAAGGAGAATGGAAAGTAGAATGAAAAACTGGCAATCTTTACACTGTTATATACACTTTATTAAACTGAAAATATGTACAAAATGTTTTTACTATTCTTCTTACAAATTTTCAAAGTTTATTCAAGGTAAGTCTCCTCTTCTTCAGTAGCTGGCCTCTGTCTCTTTGCTAAAGGAGAAGTCAAAAATCTGTCCAAAGTTGATTGAACTTTTCATTTTTTCAGAATGTTTTTAAAGTGATTCAGCCACTTCTCTTCAACCAAGGCACAAAGTCTGTTCATTTCAGCTTTGTTGGGATGCCACTATGTAGTCAAAAACTGAAACTCTTCCCAGCAGTGTAGCATTTTTTTAATGTCACCTGTTGATATTCTTCCCTTTTTATTGCCGTTCTCCTCCTCTGATGTGCACTCTTTATCTTCCTTGTCTCTTTCCTGATTCAGTTGCTTTTTCAACTCTTCAAGATCTTCTGTTGTCAGATCTTTTGAGTGTTCTTCTACATCTTCTTTGTTTACCTCCAAATTTAATGCTTTGCCCAAGGAGACTATCTTATTTACAATGTCAGCATCTTCAACATCTTGAACACTGGAAACAGCACTTCTTATCTTGCAGCGGTCTGGCCATAACTTTTTCCAGTCAGCATTAAGTGTGCTAACTGACACTCTTTGTCCCATGCCATGACAATGACTTGAATAGCATGAAGGATATGATAATGATCCTTCCAGAATTCCCTCAGAGTCAGAGTGGTAAATGAAGTTGCATCAGAACATCTTTGGAACATGTGTTTTGTATACAATTTCTTAAAGTTTGATATGACCTGTTGGTCCATGGGTTGCAAAATAGATGTGGTGTTTGCAGAAAGAAATTTTATCTTGATGAAGTTAAATTCTGCCTCCAAATAATCTTCTTCCAAACCAGGTGGATGCCCTGGAGCATTGTCCAGAAGAAGCACAGCCTTTTCGGGCAAGTTTTCTTCTCTCAGGTGCTTTTTCACCATGGACCCAAACACCTCCATGATCCACTCTGTGAGTATGCTTCTTTTTACCCATGCCTTGGTGTTTGACTTCCAATAAACACTAAGCATGGGCTTGCAAACATTCTTCTTCTTGAAAATTCTTGGTGTTTCAGAGTGGAAGACCAACATTGGTTTAATTTTGAGATCACCATTTGCATTAGCACAAATTAAGAGTTATTCTATCTTTCATAGGTTTGTACCCTGGCATACACTTCTCTTCTTTTGTGATGAAAGTTCTTTTTGGGCATTGCTTCTAGAACAACCCAGTTTCGTCACAATTAAACACTTGTTCTGGCTTGTATCCATGAATGATGGTCCACTCCTGAAATTTTCTAACAAACTTCTCAGCCTCCTCTTTATTTGCACTGGCTCCTTCTCCATGTCTGATAAGAAGTAGCCATCCACTATGATACTACCCAAGCACAAAGGATACGGCGAAGACTATAAGATAGAATGGTCAGAAGACATCAATGTCTTGGAAGTATCAAGAATGGTTACATGAGCTTTTCCAAGTCTTTCCATGGCCTGTGTCAAAAGGTAGTTAATGAGAATGTCAGCTGTAGAATAAGAATGGCAGAATCCATACTGGTGATTGCTAATTAACTGATGAGTCTCCTGGTAGTGAAGAAGCTAGTTGTTGACTTTGCCATCACTTCTGAGAAGGCAGTGGCATGACAATTTGATGAGTGATTTTTTAGCTTCCTTTTATTTATTTATTTTATTTATTTATTTTTTTTTTAGGAGGTAGGCCAGATCAAGGCTTACTTCCATATTGTTGGACAGATAAAAATGACATTGTATAGGTGACACGGGATGGATGTTAATTCTGGAGCATAAATGGATACCATCTGCACAGGAAATTTATTAGAATCAGTACTAATGAGGATTTTTCTAATGTCCTTCTGATGAAACATCAGGGGAAGCATGCTGTAAATAATTAGTAATATTGTAGGAAGATTTGCCTTGGTCATCTATACAGGAGTTGGAAGAAAAGACTGTTACCAAGAGGTCTACCCTTGTTTTGGGGTGGTGTTACTAAGTACCATCAAGATATGAGACAGTTGGAAACAAGGTGGAAACATTGTTAAGATCTTCGAGAAATTAGTGAGGGACCTATATAGCATTGGGCAGTGAGGGTGACGTTATCTGTGAGAGTCAACAACGAAGAGAGTGAAAAAATGGGATTAAGAATAAATATCACCAAAACTAAATTCATGGTCATAAGCAAAAAACCAATTCTTAATTCAGCACTTTCTTTAAATGGGAAACAAATAGAAAGAGTGACAAAATTTAAATATCTTGAATGTGGTTAAATGAAGAATGCAATCCAGAAATGGAAATAAAAGTTAGAATTGAAGGGAAGAAAATTTTTTTCCTGATGAAATCAACACTGTGTAACCACAATTTAAACTTAGAGCATGCATGGTTAAATCTATGGTCTGTACTACTGTACAGTGCAGAAACTTGGACCTTGAAGATGACATCGATATAAAAACTTCAAACCTTTGAGATGTGGTTATACAGACAAATGTTAAAAATTCCATGGACAGCAGAAATGTCCAATCAAGAGGTACTGGAACAAATGGGGAAAGCACATGAACTTTTAGATACCATAAAAAGAAGAAAAACTGCATAGCTTGGTCACCTACTTCGTAATGAAAAATATAAAATATAAGATCACACTACTTCTATGATATGTACTATTCTGAAGCAGGAGGACTCGATAAAGGCTATAACTCCAGCTGAGGGCGTTAAAATTATTTCAAAACTACACACGCAACTCTGTCCATAAAAAGATGGAGAACCTGCTGATTTTTTGGTTGACAGGGAAGCAGCTCGCAGGAGACACTGTGACAGAGACTATAATTTGCGAGAAGGCACGAGCGATTTACACAGGTTTGCTGCAACAGACCTCAGATACTTCTGCACAGGAGGCTTCACAAGAGCAGTTCAAAGTCAGTCGTGGGTGGTTCGAAAATTTCCGAAAAAGGACCGACATTCACTCTGTTGTCAGGCATGACACAGAGAGCTCTGATTCTAAGGCAGCTGAGGAATTTGTAAAAACCTTTGCTGAATTGATCGAAGCCAAAGGATAAACCCCCCCCCAACAAGTTTTCAACTGTGACGAGACAGGCTTTTCTGGAAGAAGATGCCAAGCAAAACTTACATAATGGCAGAAGAAAAGAAGATACCAGGTCACAAGTCCATGAAGGATAGGTTGACTCTCGCACTGTGTGCAAATGCGAGTGGTGACTGCAAGATCAAGTTGCTGCTCATATACCACTCAGAAAACTCCAGAGCCTTCAAGACACATAAGGTTTTAAAAGAAAAACTGCAGGTTATGTAGAGGGCAAACCCAAAGGTGTGGGTCACTAGGCATTTTTTTGTGCACTGAGTCAACTTGGTCTTTGGTCCTGCCGTTAAGGAATACCTCGAAGTCAATGACTTACCCCTGCAAGCCCTTCTCGTCCTTGACAATGCTCCTGACCACCCACCAAACCTTGAAGACGACATTCTTGAGGAGTTCAGCTTTATAAAGGTTCTCTACTTTCCACCCAACACCACCCCTATCCTACAGCCCATGGACCAACAGGTGATCTCCAATTTCAAGAAACGTTTTACCAAACACATGTTCCAACGCTGCTTTCGAGAGTTCTGGAAGGACCACTACAACATTGTCATATGCCTCAAAATTATTGATATGGCCTGGCAGGGTGTTACAAAAAGGACCTTGACCTCTGCATGGAAAAAGCAGTGGCCTGAGGCTGTGGCTGAAAAGGACTTTAAAGGGTTTAGACCTGAATAGGAAGTGCTGGAGGAGATTGTGTCCCATGGAAAGTCCATGGGCCTGGAGGTGGATGTGGGAGACATTGAAGACCTTGTTGCCGCACATTCCGAGGAACTGACGACGGAAGAGTTGACGGAACTACATACGCAGCAACATAGGGAGGTTCTGCAGTAGATTGGTACAACCGCAGAGGCAGAGGTGGTTATCTCTTCAAGTGAGATAAAGAAAGTGTTGGCAATGTGGGAAAAAGTTTCGGACTTTATTGAAAAGAAACACCTTGAAAAAGTTGCAACTGCTCATGCAGCGGCACTATTTAATGACACTTGCCTAACTTATTTCAGAAACATTCTAAAAGGGAGGAAGAAACAAAGCTCCTTGGACAGGTTTCTATTGAAACGCACTGCGGTTGAAAGTGACGAAAGCATGGCAAAAATGAAAAAAACTAGTGAAGAAGAAAATTAAGTTAAGCAAAAGTGAAGTGAAAGAAAAAATTAATACCATATGCTAATCGGCTCTGCCAACATCTGTTTATTTCTTTAGATTCTCTTTTACATGTATGTATGTACAGTATTTGGTTTTATTTTGTTTGTATACGATATTTGTTCATTATAAATACATTATTATAAAAAAATTGGAGTGGTTTTTTGGGGGCGGTACGAATTAATTTCATTTTAATTAATTTCAGTGGGGAAAATTGATTTGAGATACGAGCATTTTGACTTACGAGCTCGGTCATGGAATGAATTAAACTAGTATCTCAAGGTACCACTGTATATATAAACATGTTGCTCTCCGGCCCAATGTAATTTTGTAACCAATAGATAATAATAGGACTCTAGCGTTGATGTACTTTTTGTTTTATTTTCCACCAGAGGTCAGGCTAATAATTGTTGTAACTGTTGGTCTGTAACTTTAGCAAACCATGTAGATTGTAGTGCAGTTTGTTTCTCTGTATATAGGGTATATGCTCCAGAAGATGACCTTGATATGAAGGTTGAAACGTCGAGTGTTGATTTTGGTTTATATTAAACTAAAGTTTTACTCAAACACGGTAGTTGTCTCCATAATTTTCCAAAATGTATTCTGATCACCGTGTAAGCCTAAAAGAAAGGTTTATCTACAAGAATGAAGTACTTGCTAGATTTCTGTTCAGGACATTATTGTTATTATTAACAGTAGGCTTCCATGGAGCTAAAAGACTCAACATGAGAGGCAAATGCTGTTACACACAAAGTCCATCAAACCACTCTTTAAACTCATTCAGTGTATCTGCATTCACCACAGTGTCAGGCAATGCTTTCCACTCACTAACCTTTCTCCATGCAAAGACCCTGTTCCTTATGCTCCTGCTCACATCCTCCTTATACTGCTTCCATCCTCTTGTTCTATCCCATTCTACAAAAAATTTCTTCTGCATTAACCTCGTAACAACTCTTTATCAATTTAAATGTCTCAATGATGTCCTCTCTCTTCCTTCTATTTACGAGGCTTTGCAAACTGCATTCCCTCAATCCACCCCCCCCCCCCCCCACCCCCCCCCCCCCCCACCCCCCCCCCCCCCCACCCCCCCCCCCCCCCACCCCCCCCCCCCCCCACCCCCCCCCCCCCCCACCCCCCCCCCCCCCCACCCCCCCCCCCCCCCACCCCCCCCCCCCCCCACCCCCCCCCCCCCCCACCCCCCCCCCCCCCCACCCCCCCCCCCCCCCACCCCCCCCCCCCCCCACCCCCCCCCCCCCCCACCCCCCCCCCCCCCCACCCCCCCCCCCCCCCACCCCCCCCCCCCCCCACCCCCCCCCCCCCCCACCCCCCCCCCCCCCCACCCCCCCCCCCCCCCACCCCCCCCCCCCCCCACCCCCCCCCCCCCCCACCCCCCCCCCCCCCCACCCCCCCCCCCCCCCACCCCCCCCCCCCCCCACCCCCCCCCCCCCCCACCCCCCCCCCCCCCCACCCCCCCCCCCCCCCACCCCCCCCCCCCCCCACCCCCCCCCCCCCCCACCCCCCCCCCCCCCCACAAAAAAAAATTAAACAAGGCATAAGTAATGTGACAAAGACTCAATAATGCAAACACATATCAGCATATGTGATATGTGTTTAATCCACTCCTTGTTTAATTTTGTTCGCCTTTCATCTGGCAGTCTACTAATATGGCCAACCCATTTCCATGCTTTACAACACTTCACAGTATCTTCTGCAGAAGTCATCTCTCTAATTTTAGTATTTCTTATTCAATCCCTTTTTTGTTATGTGGAATATTCTTCTCTCCAAAGCGATTAGAGCCACACAGAACCTCTCTTCATGTTTTTTAGTTGTTTCCTCTATCTCACTTCCATTCTATCCTTCCCTTACAGACTCATTCCAGCCGTTATTTCATATATATACTGTTTCTTACCTATGAGCTTTTTTTTGGGGTATTTCAATGAGCACTTGCCAAACTGACTGGTATTCCTCCACTTTTCCTGAAACAAATCTATTTTCTAAGCAATAAATACAAAATGTTGTATTCAAGAACAATCAGGTAAAAGAAGGATTGCTGTAATATTGAACACTAAATACGAGGCTAATCATCTTGAATGGGAGACTATATCAAGTAGGGTGATACAGGCAAATATCAGAATGGGGAACTGGACAATTAGACTTATTTGTGCCTATGGTCCCACAGAAGGTTCTACTAAAGTAGAAGTGGAGACATTTTTTGAGGCTTTAGAGAATGTAACTGACACAATGAAAAATGAAAAGTTGATCCTTGTTGGGGATCTAAATAGCAGAGTAGGAAATGATTGTCTGACATCAAATATTCCCAAAAAATATTTGTAAGAAAAGATCAAGCCTAATAATAATGACAAATACCTATTGGAAATCAGTTGAATAAATTCATATGGAATAAGAAAGAAATTAGTCAGAACACTAAATTAGCTGTATACAAGACAGTGTTCAAACCAGTTTTAACTTATGGATCTGAGAGCTGGGTCAGAAGTAAAACACTTGACCAAAGACTAGAGACCGCAGATATGAGAGTACTGAGAAAGATTATAGGCATGAACAGATGGCATCAATGGTAATATCATATTAAAAATGAGGATATTAGGAAAGAACTTGACATTGTCAGCATCCAGGAATGCGTTAGCAGAGCTAATCTCAGATGGTATGGTCACTTAAATAGAATGGGAGAGGAAAGATTAGCAAAACAAGTGTTCTCTGCCAGGTTGGCAGGAAAACGACCCAGAGGAAGACCAAGATATAGGTGGATTGATACGGTACAAAGTGCCTTAGACGATAGAAATATAAAATCTGATAATGTTGTAGTCTTGACAAGTAAACAGACTGATTTGGAGGAAAATTGTAGATAGGAAGTTAGTAGTGATGTAATTTTTTTCATGTAGTACTGTCATATCCTGTACACCCCTTGAGGGTACATTTCAGGAATTTGATGATGATGATGATGATGAAATACCTATTGGATTTCTGCTCAGGACATGGACTGGTTATTACTAGCACCATGTTCCAACATAAAAATGTGCACAAATTCACATGGAGAGAAGAGGCAAGGAATAAGAAGAGTCTCTTTGACTATGTTATTGTTGATAGTGATGTTTTCTGAGTGTAGCAGGACACTAGAGGAAACAGACGATTTGAAATTGTAAGTGATCACCAATTAATCTTGAACAGAATAAAATTGAATTTCATATTGAAAAGAACATGTAAAAAAGTTTTAAAGTAAATAAAAGTTGAACAGCTCTGAGATGTGAACTGTAGACTAAAATACACAAACATTATTCAAGAAAAAAATGAAAGAGTGTGAGAATAGGAACCAAACCTTCGTTCCTGTTCTCAGATTTAGCCAGAGAGGCGTGTGGTGAGATTGTTTGCAAGAATAGAAAAATAAGAACTGCATGGTGGATGCAGAAAGTTAAAGAGGCAGTAAAAGGAAAGAAGAAAGTATATCAAAAGTTCCTGGCAAATAAGTCAGCTTGTGCTCTTAGAAAATACAGACTCAAATGTAAGAAAGTTAAACACTGTGTAAAACTAGCTAAACAAAAGTCATGGGAAGACTTTGGTAAGAATATAGAAAATAAATATCAGGAAGGGGACAAAATATTCTGGAGGCTATTGAAAAAGCTCAGAAATGGAGGAAAGAGTGCTGTAAAAGGAATTAGAGATGATAAAGGTGACTTGAAAACTCAAGAAAAAGATATAGTTCGTGTATGGAGTAATTACTTCAAAAAATTGCTAAATGAAACAAGCAGTTACAGTAAAGTGGTAAAAAACACTTCACAGACATGCAATCAGGAATACATATCCATTCTTGAAGCAGAAAAAGCCATCAAAAGCCTGAAATGTGGAAAGGCAGTGGTATAAAAGTCTTGAAGTGGCTGCATTGTATAGTTCAGAAGGCCTGTACAGAGAGATGAATTCCAGATGATTGGAGTAGAGCTCTCTCATATACCCATATATAAAAAGGGAAATAAAACGGAATGTAAGAATTTCAGAGGTATTTTCTAGTGAGAGTGTTCCTGGTAAGATTTATGCAGGTACACTTGAGAAATGGATGAGAAGGATTGTGCAAGCGAGCTTGGTGAAGAATAAACTGGATTCAGGTCAAATAGACGCTGTCAGGATCAGATTCTTCACTTTACGACAGATAGTTGAGAAATCGTGGGAATATAACAAAATAACAGAGATCTGTATTTAAGTTTTGTAGACCTGCAAAAGTCATATAACAAGGTGCCAAAAGAATAGCTATTCGAAACGCTACAGTTATATGTTGTCAATGGGGCATTATATCAAGCAATACTTAGCTTTTATTTGAATTATAAGTCAGCAGTTGGAATCGAAGGAAGTACAGGAAGATGGTTTGATGTTAAATCTGGTGTTGGAGAACAATCCCCTGTGTTAAGCATTATTTATATGGATGAAGTAAAGCAGTTTTAAACCAAGTCTCAAAATTATGGAAACAGTTATCAAAATTATGGAACCAGACTCCAAAAATATTGGAGTCTGGTTCAAGGATACATAGTGGTTAGTCGGCGAATTTAGTTCTTCTGTAAAGTTGGTGATTTTTGTCTGTTTTTATTGTGTTTTCCCTTAGAAAATTAGTGTTTTGTAGTATGCTAGTGTACATTTTAGTGTTTTATAGTGTATTATTAGTGTTTTATCATATATTTTTATTTCAATTTCAATATATTTCAATAAATACAATATATTTTAATATATAGTATACTTTTCAAATGGCTCCAAGAAAGGTAATGCTAAAAAAGGCACTCCAGGAGAGAACAAGAAGCTTAGACCTACCAACGAGCTTATTGTGCACATGGAGGAGGTTAATGAAAATGAATTAACTGCTAAAATAGCGAAGTTGAAGCAAATCATCAGAGAGACGACGTGGGAATTGCATAAAGTTGAGAGACGTTTAAATGAGCATAAGGGAGAAAAAGAAAAACGAACACGAAAATAAGAAACAAAACAAGGAAACAGGTAAGTCAGGAAATTACGGAAATCAGGTAAGTGGCATTGTTAGTAAAAAGTTATTTAGTATGGTGACTCTATAATAAAACATGCTATAGATGAACGAGTTATAACTTCGAGTTTTCTTGTAGCAAAAATTAAAAATATAATGCAAGCAATTCAAAAACAGAAAAGAAAAGTAAATGAAATCGTAATTGTAGTAGGCACAAGCGATTTAACTGGCGATAAGTTCAGTATGAGAGAGGACATGAAAGGGTTGTTGGAAGAGTGAAAATGAAAATGTTTAGTATTTTACCTCGCTATGATAAAAAAAGGAATTAAGAAGAAGGGCTATGATGGCAAAGGATTCAATGCATAGGCTATGTAGAAGGAATGGATGTGAGTTTTTGGATATGTGGAGTTAGTTTGAGGGAAAATTGGATTTGTATAAGAGGGATAGCCTACACCTGAATGTGTTTGGTATCAGGAGTCTAGATAAACTAATAACTTGTATGAGACCTAACACAGAAAATCAGGGGAAATAAATTATAAAGGTAGGAATGGTGTGAATGTGAGTGTAAGAGCGACAGTATTATGTAACTGTGTTAACGACGGGAATGGGATGTGTCCCGGAAATGTTGACGAGGCGAGAACGATTTCGGGTTTGTGTTCATCCAGTTCGGACCCATCATATGTGTGCAAAGATGTCTACATGTGTACGGCATTAAAGAAGAATAATGATCTCAAGCTGTCCAGCTGTGTCATGCAGACTGCAAACAAGAATATACAAAAGAACATTCAGGTAGATTATTATATCTGTATATCGATGCATCACCAGCTAGAAAAGATGAGCATGAAAAGAGTAATCATAATGGGAGACTTTAATTATCTAAATATTGATTGGGTAGGAGTAGAATCTCATGAGAAGAATGAAAACGCATTTATTGAGCTGTTGCAGGAAACTTCCTCCAGCAGCATGTGACAGAAGGAACTCGAGGTCAAAGAGTGTTAGATTTGATTCTAGTGTCAGAGGGCATTTCAGTTAAAGATATAACATTGTGCCTCCAGTCGATGGCAGAGATCATGTGGTACTCACTTGGGAAGTGACTACGTTTATGAATGTTCCATTTAGAATAGGTTTTATGCTGAGCTACAAAGCAGGAAATTATGACCTACTGAGGAGTATACTGAGTTCAGTGGAATGGGATCGGCTTCTGGATGAAAAGAATATTGGCATTGCATGGGAGCATTTAAACAATACTTAAATGATCTGATATCAGAATGCATCCTGAGAGTTTGAAGAAAAAAATAGGATAGGAGTCAAATGGGTGTGTAATCTTATTAAGCAAGAGATTCACAAGAAAAGGATGATGTGAAAGGAATACGTGTGCATTAGGAAAATTATAAGCATCAGGCTAGAATAGTCACAACTGTTGCACAAAAAGTAAAGTCTGATAAAGAAACTGACTCTGCGTGCTAAAGACAACCCACAAGAATTCTATCAATATGCTGCAAGTAAAAGAAAGAATGAATATGAAAGAATAACTCCTCTAAATTCAGATGGTGTGAGGGTTACAGATGCAGAAGATGTTGTTCAACTAATGAGTGCCCATTTTGTTAAAAGCTATCAACCTGGTGAACACATCATTGAACTCACTGTTACCTCTTCACTAGATGAAGAAATGCAGGTGTGTGAGGCTGAGGTGTTAGAGCTGTTGCACAAATTGAATAAGAATTCGGCAATAGAGACTGATGGGATATCAGCACGTGTGCTAAAAGAGTGTTCAGCTGAACTGGCTATTCCTGTGACGAGGATGTTTAATATGAGTCTTAGAACAGGGAAGATTATGCAGGAATGGAAGGAATGTATGGTAATTCCATTGCACAAGGGTGGTACAAAGACCATTGTATTCAACTCTCAACCAATTAGTATCTCAGGAATGGTGGTGAAGGTTTTGGAAAAACTGGTAATGGCCTGCATTCAGAAATGGGTCGACAGTGAATTCCTGCTTTGCAACAAACAACTAAGGGAAGGTCATGTTTTAGCAACTTACTCACATTCTATAACAATGTTACCATTGAACTAGATGAGGGGAATGGATACACCATAATACTTCTGGATTTTGCTAAGGCTTTTGACAGAATACAGCATGGAACACTGTTGCATAAATTGAAGAAAATGGATTTGGGTTATACAATATTAGCATGGATAAGAAGATGACTGACTGACAGATATCAAACAGTGCTATACAGGGGATCTGAGTCTGCAAGGTTTAAAAGAGATGGTGACGTTTGGGTAGTTGATGCCCAGGTGGTGGGAACAGGGTGCCCACTAGCCTGTAGCCATAATAATAAAGTGAACTACTCTAAAAATACAAGATCTAGTTAGGATGATACGGGAGGAGCATCGGGCAACTCCAAGGTTTACCAGCGCCACCATCTCTTTACATGGCATATGGAGTGCAGATAGTTATAAGGACTTAAAACAGTTTGGGCTTACGCAAAAGGATATAAAAGTTCTTTCCTTGAGGGCCTTACAGGGCACGCTGGTGGCATGGCGTTGCCACCAGAGAATGACTACAATGATAACTCAAACAGGCATAGGGTAATGAATACGAGGGCGTGTAAAGCCCTCGTATTCATTACCCTAAGACTTGTAAAGTCTTAGGCCTAAGACGTAATTATCCTAATAATTACAAATTATTAGGATAATTATCCTAATTGTATTAATTGGATTGTAATTATCCTAATTCATTATCCTAAGACTTGTAAAGGCTTAGGCTTATATCAAGTCTGGAAAAAATGTCTGGACGTGATGGAAGGGTAGTACTGCCCGTAACTAGTACAAAGATTAATAAAAATAAAAAATAAAAAATAATAATAATAAAAAAACAAGTGGTGTACAACAAGGTTAAGTGCTTGTTCCACTGTTATTCAATCTGTACATTAATGATTTTGGGAAGGATTTGACAAGCGACATACATTTATTTGCTGATGATGCAAAGATATAGGTAGGGTAATCTGGAATGCTTCGGTTATGCAGTCTTTGCACAATGATTTGAATAGACTGGAATTGTGGACATGAGAAAATGGTAGTCATTTCAATATCAGTAAATGTCAAGTCATTCGCTTTGGCATGATTAGATATTCAATGTTGTATTATATTGGTGGGATTAGGCTAGAAGAAACTGATGAGGCTAGGGATCTTGAAGTGTTGATAGGTAGGAAGTTGAAGTTCAGGGTCCATGTGGCAAAGATTGCAAATACAACTCAAAAGATAATTGCAATGCTGAAACAAACATTCACATGTAAAGATAAGGATGTTATTTTGCTTCTTTACAAAGCCTTGATAAGATCTCACTTGGACTGTTGTGCTCAGGTCTGGTCTCCTGGTTTCCATTGTGATTCTGATATATTGGAGAGAGTACTTAAAAATGATATCAGGATTGTGGAATAATGATTATGAAGACAGATTGAGAATTTGTAGACTGCATACACTAGCAAACAGGAGAAAGAGGGGTGATATGATTGAGACTTACAAACTTTTGAAAGCATCATACAGGATTTCAGTTGATGGAATTTTTCCATTTATGGAGGGTGGGGAAAGGGGAAAGGACAAGAGGGCATCCTTGGAAGCTGAGAAAGAAGGCCCCCAAGAAGGGTGTGAAGGCTAAATTTTTCTCCCAGAGCATGGTTGGAATGGATTGCCTTTGGATGTTGTGAGTGCAAGCAGTGTGAATGAATTCAAGAATAAGTATGATAGCTGGTGTTGTGTGTAGTATGTGGCCTTCTTCGATGAGTCGCTGACTCCCTGGAGATCTCTCATAATAATAATAATAGATTTTCAGACATATTCTTGAGGTTTTTCCAAATAGCCAGTACCATCCCATTTTTATAGAATTAGGAACCCAAATTCCAGTGATAACATCATTTCCTAGACCAAGATGAATTTCCAAAAAGCCGACTGAGAAAACTTCACTGCAGATCTAGACGCATGCCTTAGAAGAATCTCCCCAACTTACAAAAACTATACACGGTTTGCTGGAGTAGTTATAGCGGTGGCAAAAATACACATTCCTTGAGGCTACCAAAAAGAATACGTGCCTGGATGGACCAATGAAAGTGAATCCCTGTATCGGAAATTCCTTGAAAATAAGGATCCTGAGATAGGAGAAGAACTGCTCCATAGTCTCAACTCTGCTCATAAGGAAAAGTGGATTCAAATAACTGAAAACATAGATTTCAAACACTTTAGTAGAAAAGCCTGGTCGCTACTTAAAAAGCTTGGTTCAAGCCCCTCTGTACCAAAAAAATCTCCTCTTGTCGATCTGAATCAGATAGCTGCTCACATTGTTTCGCTTTCTAGAGCTCCGATAGATAAAGAACATACTATAGAGGTAAAACACAAACTAAAAGCTATGAAGTCTGTAACTCAAAAGAATCAACAATATTCTTTGCCTTTTTCGTGAAGAAATATCCTCGGCACTTCAAAATATCAAAATGGGGAAGGCTCCTGGATTTGACAATGTTCATAATGAATTCCTGACGCACTGTGGACCTTATGCAAGATCGTGGCTGGCTAAGTTCTTTAACAATATACTTGAAAGTGGCTGCGTTCCTACGTTCCTAAAGAATTCAAAAGACAAAAATCATTGCTGTGTTAAAACCAGGTAAGCCAGCAGACAGAACTGAAATCTATCGCTCCATAGCCTTTTAAGTGCAACCTACAAATTGTTGGAGAGACTAATATTGAACAGGATCAGTGATAAAATTTTGGAACGTGTTCCAATAGAACAAGCAGGGTTCAGAAGAGATCGCAGCTGCACAGATCAAGTTCTCAGTTTAACAACCTACATTGAAGCAGGATTTCAAAGATGCCTGAAGACTACTGCAGTCTTTATTGACTTAACAGCAGCTTACGATACTGTTTGGAGGGAGGGACTCATATATAAATTTCTTAAGGTCATCCCATGTAAAATATTGGGTCATCTCCTAAACAACTTACTGCATGATTGATATTTCAAGGCAGTCACCTGAGGAAGCATCAGTAAACAGAGAGTGCTTAAGAATGGATTACCTCTGGGCTCAGTGCTCGTACCACTGCTTTTTAGCCTTTACATCGCAGACATTCCTGAAACCACTAGCAGGAAGTTTGCTTATGCAGATGATCTAGCTTTGGCAATCAGCAACAAGCCTATCAAAAGAATTGAAGAAATATTGACAAATGATCTGTCGGCTTTATGGCAGTTCTATAAAAAATGGAGATTAACACCAAATTCTGGTAAAACCGAATGTCTTGTAAATCAAAAACCAGAGATATGTGCTGATGGAACATTAATTTCATTTAATCCAACACCTAAATATCTGGGAATAACTCTGGATAGAACTCTGACATATAAACAGCATATGATTAATATTGCTGCTAAAGTTCACACCAGAAATAACATAGTTCAGAAGCTTTGTGGTACTATATGGGGCTCGAGTGCCACAACTATGCAGTGCACTGCTATGGGTCTAGTTTACAGTGCAGTAGAGTATGGTGCTCCTGTCTGGCTCAAGTTACCATGTCAATAAACTAGATACTCAACTCCACTCTGCATTTAATAACAGGTTGCATTAGGAGTACACCCTTACAATGGCTCTCCACTTCAAGCCACATTGCTTCTCTGGAACTGTGACAACAGGAAGCCTTGCTTCATGAATATAAAAGAATTTTAAATAACCAAAATCTCCCAATACATGAATTTATTCCAGATGCTTTATCCAATAGACTAAAATCCAGAAGACCTGCCATAAAAACCGCCCATAATCTTCTTAGCCAGAATGACAGTATGGCGAGTAGGTGGGATGTACTGTGGTGCCAAGCAGTATCACCTGAAGTTCGCAATCACATAAACATTTTCCAAAAACCATCTGGATTTGACCTGCCCAGGAATATATGGACTACGGCTAACAGGATTCGTACAGGTCATGGTGTATGTGGAGACTTACTTTCAAAGTGGGGTAAGATACCAAATCCCCACTGTCCTTGTAGAGCTGAGACCCAAACTATTTACCATATAGTACAGGAATGCGAGCTGACAGCATATCCAGGTGACTTTAAGGATATCTTTGACCTATCCCTAGAGGTGATCAACTGAATCAAAAACCTAGATGTTTAAATATGACTAATCTTCTATCTGATGCTTGTCATAAATTTCATATTTGCATTTGCCGGAATGTAGACTTTTTTTTTTTTTTTTTTAAATCATATATGTGTATCTTATCTGTGCTCATGTGTATTATATCTTATTGTCTTTTAACCATGTGTACAAGCCATACGATAAATAAATAAATAAATAATAATAATAAAATAAATTGGAGATGTTAATATCAGCTCTTTACTTTATGCAGATGACGTTATATTTTTAAATAAATCCAGTAGAAATCTGCAAGATTTTCCTGATTAAATTGAATAACTATTGTAATAAATTTGGTATGGAAATCAGCAATAACAAGACAATGAGAATGAAAATAGGCAGAAACATTGAAAATATCAACTGCATTGTGACTAGATAACCTATAGAACAAGTAAAACATCTCAGCTACTTAAGGCACAATTTTTAGAGAAGATGGTAAATTAAATACCAAAGTAGACAACAGAATAAACGACGCACGTATTGTAAGCCAGTTGAATAAATTTATATGGAATGAGAGAGAAATTAGTCAATCACCAAATTAGCTGTATACAAGCCAGTGTTCAAGCCAATTTTAACTTATGGATCTCAGAGCTGGATTAGAAATAAAACACTTCAACAAAGATTAGAGACCACCGATATGAGAGGCCTAAGAAATTTAGGGCATGAACAGATGGCATCAATGGCAATATCATATATAAAATGAGGATATTAGGAAATAACTTGACATTGTTAGCATCCTGGAATGTGTTAGCAAAGCTAATCTCACATGGTATGGTCACTTAAACAGAATGGAAGAGGAAAGATTAGCAAAACAAGTGTTTTCTGCTAAGTTGACAGGAAAAAGAGGAAGACCAAGATATAGGTGGATTGATACAGTAAAATGTGAGACAGAAATATAAGATCTGAGAATGTTGGAGTCTTGACAGATGGCAGATTGATTTTAAGGAAAATTGTTGATAGGAAGGTAGTGATGATGTAAATTTTTCATGTAGTACTATCATAATACCCTATATACCCCATATCAGGAATTTGATTATGATGATGATAATTATCTGGAATGACGGTCCATAATGACTTTGATCTCTTACCAATAGTCTTATGTTCAAATTGCTATATGTATCTGGAGTGCTTACACAAATGTTTTTTGTAGGTTGGTATGTATGTGTGATTACACACACACACACATTCTTGCTTTTTATATGTTGGATTATATGTATATTTAATGCCATCCCTCCTTTTTTATATATACATGTATTTCTGGGTTAATTCATTTGGCATGTCATACATATGCTTCTCTTCACTGAAAACATATACTGAGACATATACAAGAAAATGAATAATCATTTTCTTGTATATGTCTCAGTATATAATTCTAGATGCAAATAGCTTATTTATTGTTACTGGTAAATTTAGTAAATCGGACTCTGCTTACATTTATGTCCTCAGTTCCCATGGGTTCCTACATGACTGGCAAGAGAGTGCTGAATAGAAGCAATTAGTAATAATAACCTTTGTTCTGTTCTTTCTTGCTTTATATAGCTTCAGTTGTTGTATATTTTCACTCTGCTGAGACTCATCATGAAATATTTTCTACTTTATCATCAGCTATTTTCTGTCCACTGCTGGACAAAGGCCTCTCCTATAGTCCTACATCAGTCCTATCTTGAGCTTTTCTATGCTACTGAGTTCCTGTCCTCTCTTTACTCTCATCCTCCCACCATCTCTTTGGTCTTCCTCTAGCTCTCTTTCCATCTCTGGGATACCATTCTGATATAAATTTTGTCCATTTTTGAGTGTTACTTCTTGCATTATGACTTGTCCACTGCCATTTGGATCTTTTAATGGGTGTTATAATGTCTCCCATCCTACTGTGAGCTCTGACTTGAGTATTACGCTTTCTATCTGGAATAGTAATACTAGTGATCTTTCCATTTTCCTCTGGGTAATCTTTAACTTCTTGGTTATATTTTTCCTGAGAGTCCATGTTTCACTTTCATATGTGATGACCTGATGTATACAACTATCAAATATTTTCTTTTAAGGCACATTGTAATGTTTTTTTTAAGTGTTTCATGGTGTTTTCCAGAGGCTTTCCAACCAAGTTGAATTATATGCATAATTTCTTCTTCACAGCCTCCCTCTATTGTGATCTTTTGTCTTAGGTAGAAGGTTATAAATTTCCCGGTGTTCCATTTCTACTGTCTTTTTGTTGATGTATTTATTATACATTATTTTTGTTTTGTCTTTATTTAATTCTTTCTTTTTTACTCTCTGCATTCACAAGTTCTTCTGCAGTTTCCTGAAAGAATAGTTGTCATCAGCAAATCATAGGTCATTTATTTCTATCTCATTTAACATAATTCCTCTATTTTTCCTGAATCTGGGTTTTTAAAAATTTCTTCTAGGGCTGCTGTAAATAATGAAATGATATCTTCCTGTTTGTTTACTCTTTTATATGAAATTTCTTATTCGTTCTCGATTTTATAGATGCAGTTGAATTTTTATATATATAACTAAGTATATCAGTATAGGTTTTTTTTCATTTCCTTGATTTTTTAGGGCTTCTAAAATAGCTAATTTTCAATTATTTGTCTTATTTGAATATTTATGAATAGTGCTGTAGTTTTTTCTGAATCCTGCTTAAATGTAGTGGTTTGTATTTTATTGCTAATGATTTTTGTAAAAAGTTTGTATATTAAGATGAAAAGCCAAACGGCTATTTTTTTCTGGCGAGGTTGATAAGTTAAGGGGATAAAAATCCCTTATTGTTTTTCAGCCAGTAAGCGAAACTAAGATCGAAAACTACGATCTGTAACATTTCATGCCGACGAACTGTCAGCGTATCCAAGCGCAATATACGCTTGGATACGCCGACAGTTCGTCGGCATGAAATGTTACAGGTCGTAGTTTTCGATCTTAGTTTCGCTTACTGGCTGAAAAATAATAAGGGATTTTTATCCCCTTAACTTAAGTTTGTATATTGTTGAAAGGAGACTGATAGGGTGGTGGTAATCTTTAATAGATTCTCTATCTCCCTATTAGAAAATTATAATAAGGTTAGCATTATTCTACCTCATTGGCATTCTCTTTTAAATTTTACTTAACATGGTCATGACTGGTTCACCACCTGCTGTCAGAACTTCTGCTAGTGGTAGAACATGAGTAGTGGTGTCATTCCACTATTCATGCTCTACCCATTGCATGCTGAACTTTTTTAAAACATCAGGGCATATTTCTTCCTCTTCCATTTGTGGTATTACATTTTTGTTTCCATATTGATTTAAATCCTTGAGAATCATCATATAATTTGACATAGAAAGATTTTGTTCCTCTTATAATCTGTTCTTTGTCTTGAATCAGTACTCCATTTTCATCTTTAGGGGTTATTAATTTATTTTGTTCTAGGGACAGCTCTCTTCTTGCTCCTTACTATTGAGATGAAATATTAGTGGATTACATTAAATTTTTCATTTTGTTATGTAATTTACAAGTGATTTAATCATAACAATCTAGAAGTATGGTCAGCATTGTGTGAGTAAGACTCATGCTATAAGAATGAATCCAGATACTCTCTGCAGTGGTATCCCAATAATAATAGTGATGATGATAATTTTTTTTATTTTATTATTATTATTATTTTTTTTTGTATGTATGTATGTATGTACTGAAAATTTTATTCGTGATTTTCCAGCAAAAAGGCAGTCGACAGTAGAACTAGGACCACCTTGGAACTGCACAAACATAGAACGAACTATGACATCTCTTAAATTTTACCATGACCTCAGTTTTGGTAAGTAAGTTGTATAATATACATTTCTGCTCTGTGTGTAGATACTACTTTCTCCTATAATCTATCAGAAATTGTTTGCTAAAATAATTTTAACAGGGAAACAGACATTTGAGGACCAAATTTTTACTGTGGAACTGTTAAATGAATCGAATGAGTTTCCAGAATCAGTTGTGTGCTTTGTCAGTGAACAGAATAAGGAATGAGAGTTATTGGAATTATGTGAATAATGGTTAATGTGTACTTCCTACGATGAGTTCCTTGCACCCTATGAGGATGTCCATGTAATAATAATAATAATAATACACTTACATTTGCCATAACAAATATGATGTGTATGTCGCATGTGTGCATCATTGCATACTTCAGGAAAGCTTATGCTGTGGATGTTAACGAAAACTTAAGAAAAGAAAATAAGAAAGAAAATTCATAAATGCTAAACATTTCAGTTTGCATTCCTGTTGCATTTCATTTTTTTCAGATTTTCATCCTTCTCTTGGCACGACTGTAAATTACATTAATAAATTGATAATCTCTGAATGACCTTTTCAAGACTTACAGAGAGATTCTGCGCTTTTGATGTTTCACTGATATGAATTATGTGCACATGCTCATTATAAATTAATCTTTTTTTCTTTTTAAAGTTGATCCCATCCACAAAAGTTGTAAACATTTAGTGTCTGTAGTTCTTTGGATAAGATAATCTAAAAATCCTGTTGTTAGAAACTCTGTTGGTTTTTAACATATTTCCAAGCTATTTCAGACCTCCAGTATCAGGATGATGGTCCCCATCTTGATTATTAGAAGCATTCTAGTCATGAATCACCTGCCACCTAAACAAATATCCATCCCACAAGAGTGTTATTGGAGTGCGAAGCTCATCCCATCCCATCAGTATTTTACTTTCATGCCTTTTAATTGTTATTTATATAATTTTGAGGAGCCTGTGTAGCTCAGTGGATGTGGCGTTTGCATACCACGGCGCTTGGCCGCACGAAGGAAGACTTGGTTTTGAGTCTAGTCGGCGACTAGAGGAAATTTTTCTAAGCCTTTTTTTGACCGGTTCCTGAGTTAGTCGATCTCTGGCACGGGCAAGCAGGTTTTTCCTCCCAGAAACTCGGGTTTTTCGTCCCGTAAACTCAAGAAAATCGACCATAGAACCCACATTATTTCAGACATTAAATATGTTGTGTTAGGGTTAGGGACCATGAGATGGCGGCACATTTGAGCCATCTCTCTTCACTGTGTACCGCTTAATTAGTGATAGCCTTGGGCCATCTATCTCTGATTGTACCAGTGGAGATTGAACTGCCCACTCAGTCTCCAAAAGTTAGATAGGGCTAAATGGCCTCGCCTACTCCTCGTATACGGGAATAAAAAAGGCGTTAGCTGATTTTTTTTTTTTTTTTATAATTTTAAAAAACTTTAGCAATTTATTTTGCATGTTTACATCTCACATATTTGTTTAGATTATTAATTATTAAATTAACATAATCTATCAATATAAATTAACATAAACTATCAACATAAGAAGCCTGAATGGCAAAGAAATGGAGCTAGCTGAGGAATTAGATAAGTACAAGATTGACATAATAGGGGTGACTGAAACAAAAAACACAAAAACTAGTGAGATCTTTCTTCTTCTTCTTCTGCAGTTTTTCCCACTTAAGTAGGATCGCTGTTTGTAGTGAGTCTCCTCCACAAGCTCCTGTCTTGGGCTGTAGCCACATCCAAGTTCTTCATCCTCAAGTCCTCCTCCACCATCTCTTCTTTGGCCACCCACACTCCGCCCCCCCTGCACATCCATCTGCATGACCTTTCTTCCCACATACTCTTCCTCTCTCCTCCTCACATGACCTAACCATCTCAACTTTGCCTTCTGTATCTTTGCTTCTAAGTTCATAACTTTCACCGTTCCCCTTACATAGTCATTTCTCAGACTATCCCACCACATATCCACCTAAGCATTCTCATCTCTTCTACCTCCATCCTGCTGATGTTATTTTTCCTCAGGGTCACAGTTTCCATAGCATACATCATAGCTGGTCTCACTACTGTCCTGTAGATTTTGCCTTTTAGATTGATCGGCACCCTCTTATCGCATAGCACTCCAGCCATCTCTCTCCAGTTCCTGCATCCCGCTTCCTTCTTAGCCTCACCATCCTCTTTCATTGTTGAACCTAAGTATCTAAAGTCACTGACTTTCCTGATGACATTTCCTTCCAGCTCCAGATCTGTCTCCTGGCTGCCATCCACTTTGCAACACATATACTCTGTCTTCTGCTCAGTCTCATACCTCTCTCTTCCAGTACTTTCCTCCAACTTTCCAGTTTAGCTGCCACTTCTTCTCTTGCTTCTGCACATAGCACAATGTCATCTGCATACAACATAGTTTAAGGTGCGTCTTCTCTCACTTCTCCATCACCACCTCCATCACAATATTAAACAGGAACGGACTTAATGATGACCCTTGATGCAAGCCAACTGTCACTGGAAAACTTTCTGTCTCTCTCGTGTATATTTTCCTGTTGACACTTTTATTACCAGGTCCCACAGCAGGTCAATTCCCTCTTCCCCCAGTGCCTTCTATGCCTCCACTGGTATCCTGTCAGGGCCCACCGATTTTCCATTTTTCATCCTCTTTATAGCCTCCTTCACTTCCACTCTACTAATTTTCTGCACCATCCCATCATAAGGCTCCCCATCTTCTCTGTGAGTCCTTGCATTTTCTTCATTCAAAAGCCCTTCAAAGTATATTCTCCATCTGTTTCTTATATCCACATCCCTCCTGATATATCCTTCCTTCCTCCAGAGTCTTTGATCTGCCTCACATGTACAATGTCCTTTATGCCTTATTTCTACATTTTGCGAATCGATAAATCTTTCTCTGTCCTTCCTTTGTTTCTAATTGATAATAAAGGTCCTGATATGCCATGGCCTTTGCCTGTGCAACAATTCTCTTGGCTTCTCGCTTTTTCTCTCAGTACTCCTCTCTGTCCTCTTCCACTCTTGACTCGTCCTACTTCTGCTTTGCCTTACTCTTAGCCATCACTGCTTCTTGTACATTATTATTCCACCACCAACCCTCCTTCTGCTCTCTAATCTTTCCAGATGTTTCACCAAGTATCTCAATTGCACAGCTTAGAATTGCTTTTGAATTATGTCTCCGTCAATCCTGTACACTTTCTAGTCCATCCAAAATCCTGTCTAACACCTTCTCCCTAAAACAGTTCCTCACACTCTCTTCATTTAAGTGAAACCACTTAATGGTGAGATCTTTCTGAGCAATAAATACAAAATATTATATTCAGGCAATGACAAACAAGGAAAAGAAGGAGTAGCCATAGTATTCAACACTAAATACAAGTCTAATCTTCTTGAATGGCAGGCAGTTTCAAGTAGAATGATGTGGGCAGATATCAGAATGGGGAACTGGACAATGAGACTTATTTGTGCCTATGGTCCCACCCCACAGAAGGTTCTACTAAGGTAGAAGGGGAGACATTTTTTGAAGATTTAGAGAATACAACTGACACAATGAAAAATGAAAAGTTGGTCTTTGTTAGAAATCTAAATAGCAGAGTAGGGAATGATTGTCAGACATAAAAACAATTTTTTTGGGAAAATTTGGAGAAAAGAGCAAAGCTAATAATAATGGCAAATACCTGTTGGATTTCTGCTCAGGATATGGACTGGTTATTACTAACACCATCTTCCTACATAAAACTATGCACAAAGTTACATAGAGAGAAGAAGCAAGGAATAAGAAAAGTCTCATTGACTATGTTATTGTTGATAGTAATGTTTTCTTCCTGGTGCAGGACACCAGAGTGTACAGAGGATTTGAAATTGGAAGTGATCACTATTTAGTCTTGAGCAGGATAAAATTGAATTTCACATTGAAAAGAATAACATGTAAGAAAGTTTTAAAGCGAATGAAAGTTGAGCAGCTCTCAGATGTGAACTGTAGACTAACATACACAAAGATTATTGAAGAAAAAATGTAAGAGTTTGAGAACAGGAACCAAACCTTGTAGATTCAGTGGCAAGCCTTGAAGAAATCCTTGATTCAACCAAAGAGGCATGTGGTGAGGTTGTCTGCAAGGAAAAAAAAATCAGAACTCCCTGGTGGACACAGGAAGTTAAAGAGGCAGTGAAGGAAAAGAAGAAAGCATATCAAAAGTTCATGACAAATAAGTCAGCTTGTGCTCTTAGAGAATACAGAGACAAATGTAAGAAAGCTAAACACCGTGTTAAACTAACTAAACAAAAGTCATGGGAGGACTTTGGCAAGAACATAGAAAATAAATATCAGGAAGGTGGCAAAATATTCTGAAGGTTGTTGAAGAAACTTAGAAATGGAGGAAAGAGTGCTGTAAAAGGAATTAAAGATGATGAAGGTGACATGAAAATGGGAGAAAAAGATATCCTTGAAGTATGGGGTAATTACTTCGAAAAATTGCTAAATGAAACAAGCAGTGATAGCACAGTTGTAAAAAACACTCAACAGGCATACAATCAGGAATGCATATCCATACTTGAACTAGAAAAACCATCTAAGGCTTGAAATTGGAAAGGCAGATGATATTCAAACAGAAATGCTGAAGTATGATGGTATAAAAGTCTTACAGTGGCTGCACTGCATAGTTCAGAAGGCTTGGACATAGGGACAAATTCCCGTTTATTGGAGTAGAGCTCTCATAATACTCATATATATAAAAAGGGAAATAAAACTGAATGTGAGAATTACAGAGATATTTCCCTACTGAGTGTTCCTGGTAAGATTTATGCAAGTATACTTGAGAAATGGTTGAGTGGAATTGTGATAGAAAAGCTTGGTGAAGAACAAACGCTAGATTCAGGCCAAATATAGGCTGTCAGGATCAGATCTTCACTTTATGACAAATAGTTGAGAAATCATGGGAATATAACAAAGATCTGTATTTAAGTTTTGTCGATCTGGAAAAGGCATATGACAAGGTGCCAAGAGAGAAGCTATTCAAACGCTACAGTTATATGGTGTCGCATTATATCAATCACTACTTAGTCTTTATTTGAGTTGTAAGTCAACAGTTAGAATTGAAGGAAGTACAGGAAGATGGTTTAATGTTAAATCTGGTGTGAGACAAGGATGTACATTATCCCCTCTGTTATTCCTTGTGTATATGGATCACGTTATGAAGGAAAGTGGTATTAAACGTGATATTAAAATCGGAGATGTTAATGTCAGCTCTTTGCTTTATGCTGACGATGTTATACTTCTAAATAAATCTGATACAAGTCTGCAAGATACCCTGACTAAATTGAATAACTGTTGTGATAGATATGGTATGAATAAAATAGCAATAAAAAGTCAAAGACAATGAAAATGTCAGCTGTTTTGTGAACGGAGAACCTATAGAACAAGTAAAACATTTCATCTGCTTAGACATGATTTTTAGTGAAGATGGTAAATTAAATATGGAAATAGACAACAGAATCAACAAAGCTGGTATGGTAGGAAGTCAATTGAATAAATTCATATGGAATAAGAGAGAAATTAGTTGGAACACTAAATTAGCTGTATACAAGACAGTGTTCAAACCAGTTTTTTCTTATGGATCTTAGAGCTGTGTCAGAAGCAAAACACTTGACCAAAGACTAGAGACTGCAGATATGAGAGTCCTGAGAAAGATTAGGGGCATGAACGGATGGCATCAATGGCAATATCATATTAAAACGAGGATATTAGGAAAGAACTTGACATTGTCAGCATCCAGGAATGCGTTAGCAGAGCTAATCTCATGTGGTATGGTCATTTAAACAGAATGGGCGAGGAAAGATTAGCAGAACAAGTGTTCTCTGCCAGGTTGGCAGGAAAATGACCCAGAGGAAGACCAAGTTATAGGTGGATTGTTACAGTACAAAGTGCCTTAGACGATAGAAATACAAGAACTGATAGTGTTGGAGTCTTGACAAGTAACAGACTGATTCAGAGGAAAATTGTGGATTGGAAGTTAGTAATGATGTAAATTTTTCATGTCGTATTATCATATCCTGTACTCTTCTTGAGGGTATATGGCAGAAATATGATGATGATGAAATTATTGACTAAAAACAGAATCTGTTCATATGCCTCAAACTAAAGCACATTAATTTTTTAATAAAACTAGTTAACAATCTTTTGGTAGCATAATTGAAAACTAAACACTTCTTGCAATAATTCTAACATGCTTATTGCAAATTTTAGGTTATCATTTTGCTTCAAATCCAGTTAAGAAAATATAAGTAATGACTATTTCTCATAAATTCTTAAAAAACCCTAATCATTGCTATTTTTTAGCAGAACTAATAGAAAGGAAAGAACATTAGCATCAGCAGAACAAAAGTATAGAGATATCACAACACCACTATGTGTATAGGTTAGGTCAGATGTAGACTTTGTGGGGAAACTCTTTGATGGACCAAAACATGCAAGGTGTTCCAGTTTGCATTTATTTTTATTTTAATTTATAAGGTCAAGAAAAGACACCATTACAACTGTGAAAAATTGTTTGATAGTGCTTATACAGATAATTTTATCTGTATAGGCACTTTATAAAAATATGCTTATGTATTTTGATTGTCATTGAGAAGAACAAAATAAAATTGTGCATGTAAGCTGCCTAACTTGCTCCATAGTTTTGACAGAATCAATGAATTGAAAAGGATAAGAAGCATAAGCCAATTGTCATTTTCATATTCTTGCATGACGTAATACCAACTTAGAAATTGCTGTTTCTAGTGTCACATGGAAAAAGATATTCCTATTCTACTGGAATAGTTACATAAAATTACAGCTAAATATTTAAGTCACTAAGACTAATTAAAGTACAGATATTTCAGTACACATATTGTAAACCATCTTTAGTGTATTCTGTTAGAAATTAAAAATCAAACAACAGTGAAGGTACATGAATCTTTCCTTATATGCAGCTGCAAGAAAGTTCAGTAAAAAATGATACCGTTAGGATAAAAGAAGTGTGTGGATGAGAAAAATATATATTAATAAAATAATTATATAATATTTATATATTATAGTTCTTGAAAAAAAAATCACCTTTAATACCAATAACCTCATCCCTTTAATATGGAGATAAACCTGCACCACTTCTCCCTCATACTGATTGCAGTCAAGTGCATGAGACCTATTGTCAGAAATATAGTGATTTTAAGGCACCACATTTTTGCTTGGATTGCAGGTTGTTTTCACCAATATTACTGCTTTTTTTGGCTTATCTGATAGTCATGCAAGAGAACCTTTTAAAATTTTGGTTTGCTAAGGAGAAAAGAAAGACTTTACTTGGGATATACACTAGTAATAAATCATGAGTTTGAATTTTTAGACAGTAACAAAGACAAAACTTTTAGCATATTACAGTAGAAGAGTTTTCATAACTGTCTAAATCATCAACTGTGTACTGATCATCTTAGATTTAGAAAAATCAACTTTAATTTTTTTTTGATTTTTGTATTTTACAGTGTATTTTTACATTCAAAATGTGAGCTCTCTGATGTTTTAATAGGATTCCAAGTTTAAATACATTTAAATTGTTTAAATGAAACTAAATCATTTGTTAAACTAGCCAAAATATATCCTTGTTTTAATTCTTTACTCTGGTGTGAGCAAAGTTTGTGCATGAAGTATCTTTATGACTATAAATCATTTATTATATCATCAAAAGCATATTTTTCTTACTTGGAGGAAATTCCTTTTTTTTTTCCAAAAAAAAAAATTTTTTTTGAAAAATTTTTTAGAAATATTTTTTATTTATTTTTCTCAACTTTTCTAAGCCCAAGGACCAGTAAAATCCCTAAAACCATTCTACGGACCACTAAGTTACAGAGGCATGGGGGGGGGGGGGGGGAATCCACCTTCAATAATAAAATCAATAAGCAACAAGCCATTGGTTGAAATGTGGATAACACATGTTCACTTCAAATCTGACAAAACAGCAAGGGAAGGCGGAAGCAATAAAACTATATTATTGTTCACTTCATCCCTCTTTTATAATTCATCATTCAGTAGCAGAATGACGAATAATAAAAGAGGGTTTTGTTGGTTTGTTTTATTTGTTGGTTTTTTTGTCTCTGTTTGATTTCAATAATTTTTACTTACTTATTCAATTTTAATTTTTGTTTGGATAATTAAAAATATACATTTATTTAATTAATTTAAGTCTCTCTGCAGACTACCTGTTCCATCGTCACGGAGCACAGGTTGAGAAACACTGATTTATTGTATCATCAAAAGCATATTTTTCTTATTTGGAGGAAATTCCTTTTTTTTTCCCAACTCATTTTTTAGAAATATTTTTTATTTATTTTTTGCATAATCTAGAAACCCTATTCCAGAGACCAAACACGGAGCTTTTTTAAATCTCTTCCAGTTTCTAATAAACAGCATGGTCTCTTACAGGATGTTGATATTCCTCTCCCACATAAAGATGATTTTCTCCCCCACTGAAATGCCACGATCTTGCTTATTCTATGTCTGAAGAATCTTTTGCCAAGATCGAGCTCCAGTTTCTGTTTTCCTTCTTTCATCATAGTTGCAAATGATAGGTAACAACCTTTTGTGATTGTGCATAACACACTATAATGAGGAGTCAGCCTTCAATGAGGGCTACAGCAGTAAAGCAATATTGTAGACTGAACTAGTAAGTAGTACATGAGACTAAATTTGATAACTGAGGCTTCCAGTCACCTAGGAAATAATTCTTCTGCCATTTACACTGCCAGATTATTTGAAGGAAGTTTGAGTATAGTAGTATGAAAACAGGCATCTAGGTCATGCAATGAGAGGAGCTAGTTCATGGCTTTCACTCCTCTTATTGTATGTTTCTACTGGGTAATTAACTTTGACATTACCAATCATTCAAGGTGCTATTAAAGGTATAATAACACTGAAGAGAAAGTTTTAAAAAAAATATACAAAAAAAAAGCTAAAAAAATAAAAATCCAACCAAAGGTTTGCAAAAATTCATCAGAAAACATGCATATCTGTTTCACCAACATTCATGACCCAACAAAAACATGAATGATTAGCACCACACTCCATGCTTATATTTCTCATATAATGTCAACTGGCAGTCTCAACAGCTACTGTCCACCACCACAATTGAACCTGATGCAAAGTGAATTATGGTGGGATCAGTCAAAAACTATGCTTTCACGTCCATTCGTCATGACCCCCCCACACCACAACTGTACTTATGCAAGGTGTATTTTGGGGAGCAGTTCAAACCATGCTTTCATATTTATTTGTTTGATCTCTGCCATGGAATATCAGATATTTTCTTATTGCACTTTCTTGCATTTATTTGCCATCTTTATTACTCTTTTAATTCTGATACTTAATAAGACCTTATTGATTATTTATTTCTGAAGGTTGATTTCCTGCCTTCCAATTACCTAGCTAGTAAGGTCAGTTTCTTTAGAAACCTCAATACATAATTACCAATCAAACTACCGTTCCTTTTTTAATTCCACTGATTAAGCTATAAGAGTTACTGAACTATTTGCCATTAGTAATGACCTAACACAAAGCATCCATGAACTTACCAAAATAGTGGTAATCCATGTCAACCCCTCAAATCCTTGTCCTTTTTTTTTTACCAATTCTCTTTCCAAATTTGTTGTAGATGTCAGCTTTCCTTTCATTAATTCAGACCTTAATTTTGTGCACATTTTCATTTGGAATATACTTTGCCCTGCTGTTCTCTCATTCTTTTTCCTTTAGCACCATGGTATTACCAAACGGGAGGATGATCTTCATAATTTTTACTTCTCCTTTCTCATACAAGCCTCTGCGTTACGATCATGTGCAAGGAAATTAGCACCTCTTTTAAGTTGTTTAATTTAAGCCTCAGTTCTGGAAAGTGCCAGTGTAGCGGAAAGAGGGCAAAATATTTCCACTGCATACAGAGGCTCAAGACCAAAGTAGAAAATTATAGACAAATTAATATCCCAGGAGCAGTGGTTAAGGTATTGTAGAAGTTGATAAAATCAAATTTTCTGGACTGGATGGACAGGAATATGATACTTTATATGGGGCAACTTTTTTTTGTGAAGGGTGGCTCTTGCCTTAGTAATTTGCTTACTAATAAAGTGGTGGAGCTGGATAAAGGAAATGGCTGGTTGAGCAATACTACTGGACTTTGTAAAGGTATTTGACAGGCTTCCAATGTAACTGTTGCATAAATTGGAAAAATAGGGGTGATATGAATGCTGATTTGATTGAGAGAGGATGACTGATTGACAGATATCAAAGAGTGGTTTTTGGAATTTAGTCCAGGAATAGGCAGGTGACTAGTGGTCTACCACAATGCTCGGTACTTAGTCCTCTGTTATTTAATTTGCACATCAGTGATATAGGAAATGATTTGATCGGAAATATTCAGTTTTGCTGTTTCTGCTGCTGATGATAATGCAAAGCTGAGAAGAGCATTAGTGATGAAGATGGTGTAGAGATCCTGCAATCACAAGCTGTGTACTATATTGATGGAGCTGAACTGACTGCAGGAAATTGATGAGTCTAGAGATTTGGAAGTGATTATGGAAAGGGAATTGAAGTTTAGAGGGCATTTTACAAAGGTTGCTAAAACAGCACATCATATTCACATCATAAAACAGCACATCATATAAGGCCACATCTGGACTACTGTGCAGATATCTGCTCAGCTGAATTCCGTAGGGTTGAAAAAGTGGTGGAGAGGATCTGGAGTCAAGTAACAAAAATGATTGTAGGTCTATGGAAATCTCCCCATGAGAATAGATTGAAAGTCTGTGGGCTTTAAAAACTAGCTAATGGGGAAGGGGCGGGCATAGTAGAGGCATATAAGTTATTAAAGGGTTTTATGGTATTGACACTGAAAACTTTTTTTTCAGTACATAGCAGGGAGAGAGAGAACAAGTGGTCACCAATGAAAATCGTAAAAGAGTAAAGTTAGAAAGGGTGTTAGACCAGATTTTTTGTTTGTGGAATGAAGAATGGGTGGAATAGGTTGCCGGAAGTGGTTGTAATGCTTTGTCAGTGATAGGTATTGTGCAAATAATGGTTAGTGCATGAATAATGGGTCTCCTGCAGTCTGTTCATTATGTTCTTTCAATTATCCCAATACTGTTTCCAGAATTTCATTTTTAATTCTGCATTCAGACACTTAATACTGTTTGGAGATTTCCCATAATATTTTGGTAAACCTGATGTTGGATAGTCTTGAATGGATTGTTTTGTCTGTATTGACTTATTCTGCTTTCATAGCAAATGATCTTTTATTTGTTGTGGCCAATTTATTTGTTTGAATTCTTTCTGATACTTTGGTGACATATTTTGTTTCAAGGCTGTATTATCACTTGATCTTTTCCTATTTAAGTTTTCCTTGTTTGAAATTCGTTAAATTATTAAGATCTGCTCAGAGCTTGTTTATTTTTGCTATTGTTAGTATTTTGCAATTCAAAGGGGTGCTTAAGGGTCAAAGCTGTATAACTGAGAGGAGACCTCCACATAGCCTTTAAAGGAATGCGGAGAACCGACCAGGGCTTCTGACCTAATGTCCAATCCTCACCTTCTCATGGTGCACCCTGTTGGGTATCTACTTTGATACTGAATGAACGAGGATGGGCTGGCAATTTGGGATTTAGCCGACCAAATTGTATTCTTATTGGTTAAACCAAAATAAAAAATGATGGTACAACATGACAAAATTTCATGCCGGCTGGGGCGTCGCCAGATTAAACAAGGCCTCTGTTGTTTTCGCCAGGGAACCAGGGCAAACAGCGAAAAGTCAGCTACTGGAACAAATATGAAAACAAACCCCAACTCAACATCACCAGAGTTAAAGATCAGTACTATCAACGTAAGAAGCCTCAATGGCAAAGAAATGGAGCTAGCTTAGGAATTAGATAAGTACCAGATCGACATAATAGGGGTGACTGAAACAAAAAAGACCAAAACTGGTGAGATCTTTCTCAGCAATAAATACAAAATGTTATATTCAGGCAATGACAATCAAGGAAAAGAAGGAGTAGCCATAGTATTCAACACAAAATATGAGGCTAATCTTCTTGAATGGCAGTCAGTCTCAAGTAGAGTAATGTGGGCAAATATGAGAATGGGGAACTGGACAATGAGACTTATTTGTGCCTATGGTCCCACAGGAGGTTCTACTAAGGTAGAAGTGGAGGAATTTTTTGAGGCTTTAGAAAAAGCAACTGACACAATGAAAAAGGAAAAGTTGGTCCTTGTTGGGGATCTCAATAGCAGAGTAGGAAATGATTGTGATACATACAAAAATATTTTGGGAAAATTTGGAGAAAAGAGCAAAGCTAATAATAATGGCAAATATCTGTTGGATTTCTGCTCAGGACATGGGCTGGTTATTACTAACACCATGTTCCAACATAAAAATGTGCACAAATTCACATGGAGAGAAGAGGCTAGGAATAAGAAGAGTCTCATTGACTATGTTATTGTTTGATAGTGATGTTTTCTCCCTGGTGCAGGACACCAGAGTGTACAGAGGATTTGAAATTGGAAGTGATCACTATTTATTCTTGAGCAGGATAAAATTGAATTTCATATTGAAAAGAATTACATGTAAGAAAGTTTTAAAGTGAATAAAAGTTGAGCAGCTCTCAGACGTGAACTGTAGATTAAAATACAGAAAGATTATTGAAAAGAAAATGAAAGAGTTTGAGAACAGGAATCAAACCTTGGAGATTCAGTGGCAGACTCTGAAGAAAACATTGATTGATTCTGCCAGAGAGGCATGTGGTGAGGTTGTGTGCAAGGATAAAAAAATCAGAACTCCCTGGTGTACACAGGAAGTTAAAAAGGCAGTGAAGGAAAAGAAGAAAGCATATCAAAAGTTCCTGGCAAATAAGTCAGCTTTTACTCTTACAGAATAGAGACAAATGTAAGAAAGCTAAACACTGTGTAAAACGAGCTAAACAAAAGTCATGGGAGGACTTTGGTAAGAATATAGAAAATAAATATCAAGAAGGTGGCAAAATATTCTGGAGGTTGTTGAAGAAGCATAGGAATGGAGGAAAGAGTTAGAGTAAAAGGAGTTAGAGATGATAAAGGTGACATGAAAACAGGAGAAAAAGATATCCTTGAAGTATGGAGTAATTACTTTGAAAAACTGCTAAATGAAACAAGCAGTGATGACAGCACAGTGATAAAAAAACACTTACCAGCCATGCAGTCAGGAATACATATCCATACTTGAAGTAGAAAAAGCCATCTAAGGCTTGAAATGTGGAAAGGCAGCAGGAGTAGATGATATTCGACCAGAAATGCTGAAGTATGGTGGTATAAGAGTCTTACAGTGGCTGCACTGCATAGTTCAGAAAGCCTGGACAGAGGGACGAATTCCCGATGATTGGACTAGAGCTCTCATAGTACCCATATATAAAAAGGGAAATAAAACTGCATGTGAGATTTAGAGAGGTATTTCCCTACAGAGTGTTCCTAGCAAGATCTATGCAAGTATACTTGAGAAAAGGTTGAGAATAATTGTGGAAGAAAAGCTTGGTGAAGAACAAGCTGGATTTAGGCCAAATAGAGGCTGTCATGATCAGATCTTCACTTTACGACAAATAGTCGAGAAAGCATGGGAATATAACAAAGATCGGTATTTAAGTTTTGTCGATTTGGAAAAGGCATATGACAAGGTGCCAAGAGAGAAGCTATTCAATACGCTGCAGTTATATGGTGTCAATGGGGCATTATATCAAGCAATACTTAGTCTTTATTTGAGTTGTAAGTCAGCAGTTAGAATTGAAGGCAGTACAGGAAGATGGTTTAATGTTAAATCTGGTGTGAGACAAGGATGTACATTATCCCCTCTGTTATTCATTATCTATATGGATCACATTATGAAGGAAAATGGTATTAAACATGATATCAAAATTGGAGATGTTAATGTCAGCTTTTTGCTTTATGCAGACGATGTTATACTTCTAAATAAATCTGCTACAAGTTTGCAAGATTCTCTGAATAAATTGAATACCTGTTGTAATAGATATGGTATGATGGTCAGCAATAAAAAGACAAAGACAATGAAAATAGGCAGAATCATTGAAAATGTCAACTGTGTTGTGAATGGAGAACCTGTGGAACAAGTAAAACATTTCACCTACTGAGGCACTATTTTTACTGAAGATGGTAAATTAAATATAGAAATAGACAACAGAATCAGCAAAGCTGGTATGGTGGGAAGTCAATTGAACAAATTCAAATGGAATAGGAGAGAAATTAGTCAGAATACTAAATTAGCTGTATACAAGACAGTGTTCAAACCAGTTTTTTCTTATGGATCTGAGAGCTGCGTCAGAAGTAAAACACTTGACCAAAGACTAGAGACCGCAGATATGAGAGTCCTGAGAAAGATTAGAGGCATGAACAGATGGCATCAATGGAAATATCACATTAAAAACGAGGATATTAGAAAAGAACTTGACTTTGTCAGCATCCAGGAATGTGTTAGCAGAGCTAATCTCAGGTGGTATGGTCATTTAAATAGAATGGGAGAGAAAAGATTAGCAAAACAAGTGTTCTCTGCCAGGTTGGCAGGAAAACGACCCAGAGGAAGACCAAGATATAGGTGGATTGATACGGTACAAAGTGCCTTAGACGATAGAAATATAAGATCTGATAATGTTGGAGTTTTGACCAGTAACAGACTGATTTGGAGGAAAATTGTAGATAGGAAGTTAGTAATGATATAATTTTTTCATGTAGTACTGTCATATCCTGTACACCCCCTGAGGGTACATGGCAGGAATTTGATGATGATGATGATGCAATTCAAAGGCCCATCGTGGAAGACCCACTCTAACCACTATTCACACAATACTTTCTTTTAGTGTTACACGGTGATCAGCATTTATTTTTGAAATTATGGATTCTACAGTCCTGTTTATAGTTGTTCTTAGAGAGGAAGAATTCATGGGACGAATATATGCCTTCCATATGTATGGGATTTTTAGACCATTGTTATTGTTTAGATTGGAGTGGTTGATAATGATCTCGCAAGTTTCCTTAAATTTGCGTTCATAAAATGTTTTGGTGTGATGTAGACAACTAGTGCTTTTCCAGTCAATTCTATGTAAGGTGTTCAGGGCGTGATCAGAAAGGCTAGCTTCACCATAATTATTATATTTGATGTGTCATTTATGTTCTTTTTGTCTGATCGGAATTGTGCATCCTGTTTCTCCTATGTATGGTATGTTGCAGGTGCAGTAAATACGGTATACTCCAGGGTGGGCCAGCAGAGGGAGTGGGTCTTTGGATGAGTTGAGTAAGCTTTTTAATTTTGCAGGTTTAAAGGTGGCTTTGAGGTTGCATTTTTGTAGTACTCTGTTTATTTTGTCTGGATGTCCCTTTAATGTAGGGAATGGTTATAGTTTTATTGTAGTCTGGTTTGTCTTAGTTTTTTTATTGAGGTCTTGTAGAGAATTTTGTGAATAGTATTTTGGCTGTATCCATTGTTTTGAAAAGTATTGCTGATCACTTTAAATTCGTTTTTCAGTGTCTGTTCACTGGATCAGATCTTCAGAACACTGTTTTTTAGTGGAATTTATATGTATGTATTGGCAAGTATGTGTCGGTTTCCGATAAACAGTGAAGGAAAGATTGCCAGAGGGAAGACCTGTGACAAGTGTATGTAGAAACGGCAGTGTGTTATGTTTTTCAATCTCAATTGTGTACTGAATGCATTTGTGTTGTTTGTTTAGGTGGCTAAGGAATGTGTCTAGTGTCTGGCAGCCATGAGATCAGATAAGAAAAAACATCGTCAACGCATCTAAGTCAGACTTTGTGTTTTAAAGTGGAGGAACCTAATGAAAGTTGTTCAAAATGTTCCATATAAAAGTTAGCAATCAGAGGGGGATAATGGCAAGCCCATGGCTGTGCCTTCTTTTTGTAGGTAGAAAGCGTTTTGCCATACAAAATAACCAGAACGTAATACATGCGCAAAGAGCACCGTGATATCTGGAGGAAATTTGTTCTATAAAGGAAGAATTGTGTCATTAATTGGGACATTCGTAAAGAGGGCAGAGATGTCAAAACTGACTAATAGATCATCTTTTTCTAATGTAATGTCTTTGATGATGTTTATGAAGTGTTGTGTGTTTTTGATATAGGAGGGGAAATGACCTACTGCCAACATTTTAAATCATAACAAAACAATAACAAGCAACCTTACTCAACACAAATTAACAGTGATAAAATCACTAAAGTCAAATCCAAACGTCTTAAATACCTGAGCAGATAAAGGAAGTGCCACCCTTATCTTAAACCGAACCACTTATGTGGAAAAAATGAATCTGCTGGTCTCGGACAATAGCACATACCAATTAGTTAACTATAACCCAGCTAATAGAATAAAAAAGAAAACGAGGAATCTACTTAAGTCAATTATTACATGGTCCAAAGATACAGTCAAAAAACTATTTCCACACTACGCTCGTCCCCCAAGAATTTACAGGCTACTGAAAATTCACAAAGAAAACACACCGCTAAGGCCTATAGTCGAAGGGATTGATAGCCTACTTAATACTTAGCCAAAAAAATTAGCAGCAACATTCAAGGAACTGGTAGGTCATTCCCCCCCTCCTATATCAAAAACACACAACACTTCATAAACATCATCAAAGATATTACATTAGAAAAAGATAATCTATTAGTCAGTTGTGACATCTCTGCCCTCTTTACGAATGTCCCAATGAATGACACAATTCTTCTTTTACAGAACAAATTTCCTCCAGATATCACAGCGCTCTTTGCGCATGTATTACATTCTGGTTATTTTGTATGACAAAACACTTTCTACCTAAAAAAAAAAAGAAGGCACAACAATGGACTCGCCATTATCCCCCCTGATTGCTAACTTTTATATGGAACATTTTCAACAACTTGCTTTAGGTTCCTCCCCTTTAAAACCAAGAGTCTGTCTTAGATACGTTGATGATGTTTTTTCTTATCTGATCTCATGGCTGCCAGACACTAGACACATTCCTTAGCCACCTAAACAAGCAACACAAATGCATTCAGTACACAATTGAGATTGAAAAACATAACACACTGCAGTTTCTAGATTCACTTGTCACACGTCTTCCCTTGGTCAATCTATCCTTCACTGTTTACCAGAAACTGACACATACTGGCCAATATATACACATAAATTCCTACCACCACCCAACATAAAAACTAGGCGTCATCAATACCCTAAAAAATATAGCTCTGAATATCTGCTCCAGTGAACAGGCACTGAAAAACGAATTTAAAGTGATCAGCAATACTTTTCAAAACAATGGATACAGGCAAAATACTATTAACAAAATTCTCTACAAGACCTCAATAAAAAATAAAGACAGTAAAACTATAACCATTCCCTACATTAAAAGGACATCAGACAAAATAAACAGAGTACTACAAAAATACAACCTCAAAGCTACCTTGAAACCTCCTGCAAATTAAAAAGCTTATTCAACTCATCCAATGACCCACTCCCTCTGCTGGTCCACCCTGGAGTATACCATATTTACTGCACCTGCAAAATACGTACATAGGAGAAACAGGATGCACAATTCCGATCAGACAAAAAGAACATAAACGACATATCAAATATAATAATTATGTGAAGCTGGCCTTTCTGATCATGCCCTAAACACCTTACATAGAGTTGACTGGAAAAGCACTAGTTGTTTACATCACACCAAAACATGGTATGATCGCAAATTTAAGGAAGCTTGTGAGATCATTATCACCCACCCCAATCTAAACAATAATAGACTAAAAATCCCATACATATGGAAGGCATATATTCGTCCCATGAATCCTTCCTCTCTAAGAACAACTATAAACAGGGCTGTAGAAAATCCAGGATCTTAAATCTAAAATAACAACTTTAATACAAAAAATAGGACATCACTGTTATAAAAAAAATCTATAAGAAAGAATGTTTATTCATGCATGTAATTTATAAATATATATATATATGTATATATATATATAATTTTTTTTTTTTTTAATCAAAAATAACAATTGTATTAATAGAAATAGGACATCAATGTTACTAGAAGGAAAACCATCTGTAAGCAAAAATGTATATTCATGTAATCATAAATTAAATCTAGCTTGATGTTTGTTTTTTTTCACTAGAGGTCATGCCAGTGAGTAGCATGTGATCAAGTCATTGTTTCTCCAGTTTACCATTTGAAATGTAACACCGCTTGTCTTGTATATTTATGTATGCTCCAGAGGATGATCTTGATATGAAGATCGAAACGTCGGGATAATGAAACGAGTTATTTTAACACGGTTGTAGAATCCATAATTTCAAAAATGAATTTACACAATATCTTTGATACCTCTCCTTAAACTCATTCTGAAGCAGTCACTATCATCCCAGCAATCCATCCCACCATCAAAGCAAAAATTCTAGTCCTAATATGCTTGCTAACCACACAAGAATACAATTTTCAGCAATAATCCCTTTATCTCCCTTTTTACCATGCACTGAAAAAAAAAAGAAGTCTTTTGTCAAAGAGGGGTTCAGTAGGAAAATTACTTCAATGCACAGACTGTTCCACTTACTCATAGTTTTGTGAGAGAAAAATCTAGCTCTCATCCTTTTCTTTACTGCACACAAACTTGACTTCCATCCCCCCCCTCCCTTTCAATCCTATAATATCCTGTATTACCTAATATTGCTTAAGAGTACACATCAGAGAAAATTATAAGAATAATGGCTCATTTCCAATCTGTCTGTTATTTGTGATTATATTTCACTATAGACTAACCTTGGGTTCTGTTACTTTTTCATTCAATCGGATACATTGAAATTTCCATAATTGCAGTTTGTTTTTAATTTAAAAAAAAAATCACTCAGATTGAACTTTTCTGATTATACAAGAAACAGGAATCCTCCTTTGTTCACTATGCCATAAAATCCAGCGCTCTCTTTCTATATATATATATATATATATATATATATATATATATATATATATCATCATCATCGTGTGTATCAAGGATTTAGGCCTAGCATGGCCTGTTCCAGCCTTAGAAGTCATCGTTGAATCGTTTAAGAGGACGTCCTGGTTTTATTTTTCCTAATGGCTTGTACTTTAAGGCTTGTTTTGGTAATCTTTCTGTTTTCATTCTTTGAACGTGTTCCATCCATTTATGTTTATATTTTTTAATTTTTTCCATTACTGGTTCTTGGTTTAATTCTTTCATAATTTCTTCATTTCTTTTGTGATCAAATAGGATATACTTTGCAATTTTTCTCATAAACTTCATTTCTGCTGTTATTAATCTTTGTTTGTCTTTTTGTTTTATTGTCCAGATTTTGCTTCCATATATTAAGACTGGTAGGGCTAATGTATTGTATACTTTTAGTCTGGTTTGTTTTGAACTAGGTTTGTTTTAAATATAGAGTTAATTACGCTTGTTATTTTTAAATATTTTGCAATTTTTACATTTATATTTTTTTCATTTTCATATGTGATCATACATCCTAGGTTGTTAAATGAATTCACCTGTTCTAAGATCTTGTTATCTATTACTATTTTAGTTCTTGCTGGACCTTGTCCTTTAAAGGCCATAGTTTTTGATTTTTCTGTTGATATTATCATACCATAATCTTTGGCTATCTCATTTAGATCTAAAGTGGCTTCCTGTAAGTTATCTTCAGAATTTGTAATTATTATTTGGTTGTCAGCAAAAAGGAAGGTATTTAAGTTCACTGTAGGAGAAAGTTTAATTCCTTGATGTAAATTTTTATTCCATTTTATTATTATTTCATTTAAGTAAATATTAAAAAGCGTTGCTGAGAGGGGACATCCCTGTCTGACCCCTTGGTTTATCTCTCTCGTATATGATAGCTTGTGATTTAATCTTACTTGTATTTGATTATTTTCATATATACTTGTGATAGCTTTTAGGATATTATTTGGTATTTGTTATTCTTTTAATATGTTAAATAATATATTTCTTTTAACTTTGTCGAATGCTTTTTCAAAGTCAATAAATGCAATGTGTGTTTCTAAATTGTGTTCTTTTTTTTCTCTATTATTAATTTTAGGCAGAAGGCCGGGTCTATACATGATTGTCCTTTTCTAAATCCATTCTGTACTTCTAAAATAAAGTTTTTGGAATATTTCATTAGTTTGCTATTTAAGATTCTGCTATATGTTTTGTAACAGGAATTTAGTATACAGATACCTCTATAGTTTTTAGGGTCATCTCTATTACCTTTTTTAAAGATAAAAATCACAATTGCTTTTTTCCATTCTATTGGGGGGGGGATACCAGTTAAATAAATTTGATTTAAAAATAATAAGAGTCTTTTTTTGAATCTTGTTCCTGCATATTTATATAGTTCTGAACCGAACCTAGCTTATCTTCTCCAGGTGATTTACCATTTCTTGTTTCTTTCACACTGATTTCTAATTCTTCTTTAGTTATTTCCTTTTCATTTTTGTTAATTGTTTGCCAGTTGTCCTTTTTAAAATATTTGTCTGTCCACAATTCTGTGTAGTAATTTAGAAATTCTTCTAATTTCAATTCGGTGTTTAATTTTGTTTTCTTTGGTATCTGCATTTAAGTATTTCAAAATCTTATATACATTGGGTCTTATTTTATATAAATCATGTTCTAAATTAGAGACAAATTTGTTCCATGATTCACTATGTCTTTTTCTAGCTAAAAGAGAAGTTATGGCTCTTATTCTTTTATATTCTATTTCATCTTCTAAACTTTTACTGCTTAATCATTTTTGATAGGTTTCTTTTTTCTTTTTGATTATTTCTTCGATTGTATCATCCCAGATCTTCAGTTTTTTCTTTTTATTGAATTTTTTGGTCTTTCCTAAGCTTTCATTTGCTGCTGCATTTAGTATCGTTTTTATATTAAGCTATTCTATTTCTATTTCTTCATTTTGTTTTATTTTATCTAGATATTGCTTAATTCTTCGTTCATATAGCCATTGTATATTTGTGTCATTCAATAGTCTAGTTTTATAAACAAATGTTTCAAATTTTCTTTCTGTTCTCGTTACTTGTAGCCGTTTAGGTGGTAATCTTAATTTTATTTTAACAAGGAAGTGGTCACTGCTTATTTCATATCCTCTGTGAACTCTAACGTCTAATGAAAATTTTGATGTCTTTTCATTTAATATGAAGTAATCTAATATTGATTTCCATCCTCTTGCTGCCCGAGTATATTTATGTATGTCTTTATGTTTATAGAAGGAATTCATTATTTTTAGGTTATTATAAACTACAAAGTCAATCAATTTTTTACCATTCATGTTTAGAGTACGTTCTCTATGTTTTCCTATATTATTATTAATTTTCATGTTTCCAATTCTTGCATTTAAGTCTCCTGCTAAAATTACATAAGAATTTTTATTAATTTTATTATATATGTTTTGTAGCTGTTTATAAAAATCAATATTATCATGTTCGCTTCCTTCTTCCCGGGGCATATAAACCAATTATTGTTAAATAGCCTCTATCTATTTTTATTCTAGCTTCTATTATTCTTTCTTTCCATAATTTATAATGTTTTAACTGTTTTAACAGTTAAAACATTATATATATTATATAATTGATTATTTCTTCACCTATGCTGTAGCGTTACAATTCCCCCCCCCCCCCCCAATAGATTTAAAATTTATACTTACTTGACAAGAAATTATCATCGTGTTCTTACTACAACTATCTTTAATCCAGTGTACCATATGTGGGAAAATAAGAAGAAATTATTTTTATTATTAAACCTCCAAGGTGTCAGAGACTCATTAAGGGAGGCTGTTAATCAGCCCCACCATCTGTATGTTACCTTTTCATAAAATCATTCATGCTAGATGTAGTCACTTCTTCAATAGGCAAACTATTCTGCCTTCGTTTTGTGAGAGAAAAATCTAGCTTTCACCTCTTCTTTACTACATACAAACTTAACTTCCACAAATGTCCCCTTGTCCTCTCCTCATTTCGATTCAAGTTAGGACGTTGAAATAAGGCCTCAGCAGTCTCTTTGAATTGGCATTTGAATTTATAGTGACAGCTGTGTAGAAGGTGAGTCTTGGACCAGCGAATGTTGTGGCTTGTCTCTATCCCATGCTGTGCCACAACATTCTCTGTTCCAAGACTCACCTTCTACACAGATGCCGATATAAATTCAAACGCCTATTCAAAGAGAGTGTTGAGGCCTTACTTCAATGCCCTAACTTGAATCGAAATGACTGGATAACACAATAAAGTTTTTTTTTACATTAGTCTAATGTTATCTTTAATTAAATTTATAAATTAAGATTGTTATATGAAATTGTGAAATAATATCTATAATTTATTCATCATTCTGATGAAATTTACCTCTTTTTAATGCTTAGAATTGAAAATCACGTGGCTTGTTCTACTTTTGAATGATCAATTGTTTGTATTCCACCTTGTAAAAACTTTTCCAATCAAGCCACTGAGGATAGTCTGTTAGTTTCAGACTGAAATATTTGGCAAAGATTAAAATATTCTTGTGTTAACGTGTTTATAATTCTTAATTAGTAGCCCTAGCATCTCTGATTGTTCTGCCTATATTTGCATCATCAGTAAACATTTGAAGATTTCATCCTAAGACCTTCCCAATATTATTAATATATAAATTAACCAACATTGGTCCAAGGATTGATCCCTGGGGTACACAACTGGTCACCTCAAATCTAGCAGATCCATACCCATCCACTTTCTGATACCTGTCCATCATCAACCCTTTTTTTAAGTTATTCCCACCCATGAAAGATTTATTTGCAAACCTATAGTACATTTTTTTATACTGTAGGTGGCCTAAAGATTTTTTTCTATTTTTATCAATTTTCTATTTTTTTTTTTTTTGTATTTTTTAAAATTTATTTTTTACTCAATCCAGAAACTCTGCTCTTGAGACCAATTTTTCAAGCTACTTCAGGCCTCCAGTAAGTTGGGTGGTAGTCTCACACTGATTGATGAAATTCACCCCTCTTCCTCCAAAGACGATCACAAACATCCATGGTAGAATTCAAGCCTGTTGGCTGTAGAGTGGGTATGCTAATTACTTGATCAACCAGGCCAGCTGACTTATCCAAGTCAATATTTTATACTCCGGTCCCATATTCTCTAGTTTTTGCAACAGCCTCTCATGTGGTGACCTATCAAATGCCTTAGCACAGTCCATGCCTGAGCAATTTGCTCATATTTTATAATAGTGTATCCATTCCCTTTATCCAACTTTGCTGTAACATTATTATAAAATATGAGCAAATTTCTTAGACATGACCTCCCTTCAGTAAACCCATACTGTTCCTTGCAAAGTATAGCTTGTTTGTCCACCCATTTCTGTATGTGAATTCTTAACCAACACCTCTGAAATCTTCACAATCGCTCCAGAGATATTAATAGGTCAACAGCACTATCCTTTATGCAATGGTAATCATACATTCTTTCCTGTGCTGAGACATATACAAACATGTCAAGAGTTGGCTGAATTTGTTGGCTGAATTTGTGTAGCATACACTAGATAATCCCATCTGTCTTTATTATTGAATTCTTATCCAGGTTATACAATAGCTCTAGAATCTCCTGTTGATTCGCTATCTTTTGATCCAATGTAGTGGTAGCGCTGTGCACTATGTTACATACACTATTCCTATTACTATTATTACTTGACACCTCCAGGGAGTTCAAAGACTTATCAAGGGAGGACACCTACTCTACAACTCTCTCTCTGCCACTCAATCCACCATCTACAACGAACCGCAACTACCACCATCTATACCAACACCATCTCCCACCCACCACCACCACCATTAGTATTTTCACAGATAATCACAAACATCCATACTCACGGTGGGATTCGAACCCACAGCCTTTTGGCTGGAGAGCAGGCACACTAACCACTTGGCCAACCAGTCCGGTTTAACACAAAGTTGATGAATCTTTTTTTTTTAATTATTATTATTATTTTTTATTTTATAACCATGTGAATTTGAGCACAAATTCACCCATGCGATTTTGAGAACAAATTCACATGGACAGAAGAGGCAAGGAATAAGAAAAGTCTCATTGACTATGTTATTGTTAATAGTGATCTTTTCTCACTGGTGCAGGACGCTAGAATATACAGTGTGTTTGAAATTGGAAGTGATCACCATTTAATCTTGAGCAGGATAAAACTGAATTTCATATTGAAAAGAAGAACATGTAAGAAAATTTTAAAGCGAATAAAAGTTGAACAGCTCTGTGAACTGTAGACTAAAATACACAAACATTATTCAAGAAAAAATGGAAGAGTTTGAGAACAGGAACCAAACCTTGGAGATTCAGAGGCAAATCCTGAAGAAAACATTGATTGATTCAGCCAGAGAGGCATGTGGTGAGGTTGTCTGCAAGGATAGAAAAATCAAAACTCCATGGTGGACACAAGAAGTTAAAGAGGAAAAGAAGTGAAGGAAAAGAAGAAATTATATAAGTCAATTTGTGCTTTTAGAGTATACAGAGACAAATGTAAGAAAGCTAAACACTGGGTAAAAACTAGCTGCTAAACAAAAGTCATGGGAAGACTTTGGTAAGAACATAGAAATAAATATTAGGAAGGTGGCAAAACATTCTGGAGGCTGTTGAAAAAGCTCAGAAATGAAGGAAAGAGTGCTGTTAAATGTGACATGAAAACTGTAGAAAAAGATAGCTTTTATATATGGAGTAATTACTTCAAAAAAATTGCTAAATGTAATAAGCAGTGACAGCACAGTGGTAAAAAACACTTCACAGACATGCAATCAGGAATATATATTAATACTTGAAGTAGAAAAACCATCAAAAGCCTGAAATGTGCAAAGGCAGTGGGAGTATATGATATTCGACTAGAAATGCTCAAGTATAGAGGTATAAAAGTTTTGCAGTGGCTGCACTGCATAGTTCAGAAGTTCTGGATAGAGGGACGAATTCCAGATGATAGGAGTAGAGCTCTCATAATACCCATATATAAAGATGGAAATAAAACTGAATGTGAGAATTACAGAGGTATTTCTCTACTGAGTTTCTAGTAAGATTTATGCAAGTATACTTGAGAAACGGTTCAGAAGGATTGTGGATGAGAAACTTGGTGAAGAATAAGCTTGATTCAGGCAAAATGGAGGCTGTCAGGATCAGATTTTCACTTTATGACAATAGTTGAGAAATCGTGGGAATATAACAAAGATCTGTATTTAAATTTTGTAGACCTGCAAAAGGCATACAACAAGGTGCCAAGAGGAAAAGCTAATCAAAGCACTACAGTTATGTGTTATGAATAGGACATTATATCAAGCAATACTTAGTCTTTATTTGAGTTGTAAGTCAGCAGTTAGAATTGAAGGAAGTACAGAAAGATTGTTTGATGTTAAATCTGGTGTAAGACAAGGATCCTCGCTGTTATTCATTATTTATATGGATGAAGGAAAGTGGTTTTAAACCTGATATCAAAATTGGAGAAGTTAATATCAGCTCTTTACTTTGTGCAGATGATATTATACTTTTAAATAAATCCAGTACAAGTCTGCAAGATTTTCCTGATTAAATTGAATAACTGTTGTAATAAATTTAATATGGAAATCAGCAATAACAATTCAAAGACAATGAAAATAGGAAGAAACATTGAAAATAACAACTGCATTGTGAATGGAGAACCAATAGAGCAAGAGAAACATTTCAGCTCCTTAGGCACAATTTTTAGAGAAGATTATTATTATTATTATGTGACACTTCCAGGGAGCCCACAGACTCATTGAGGGAGAGTGTGTCAACAGCATCAAATGATTGATCCCCTTCCAGCTACTAACCATGTTCAAACCATTTGGTTCGACGTCATCTATTAATTGTACCAGTTATTCCTCATTTAAATCTATTTTCCCATCAATTAATTCACTATTGAAGAGATTAGATCACTTATGAAGAAGTTTGCGAAGGTTGAGTCTCATGTGCTGATTGAAACCGAATGTATCTTCAGTCTTGTTCAATTGTTACCTTGGCAGTTTACAGTGGGTGGGTTTATCCCTATTAACAAACAAGTACATCACAAAAGCACTCTAAGTGGCCATTGCTATACAAATATTTTTTTTAGGTAAAAAAGCATTACATTATGTAACTTGCCAAAAAATAAAGTGCTCAGCTTGAGATTAACACACTTATGATTTTTAATGCACTTTCCTGGCGAAAAACGAAGTCAGTTTTCATCAATAAATATTTTATATGGTGAACAATTGACGTACATGAGTGCTAAAGGGCATTTCCCCTAATATAAATTTGCTACTTATAACTACATGCGCAAATACGGGCAGATGTAAATTTAATGAAGATAGAATTTGATTTTTAAGTCACGCATTAAAAAATATATGAAAACATAAAGGGTTACTAAGTTTGTAGACCATCTTATATCGAAACCGTGTTGTATAATTACCACATTCAGCAAGGGTTACTACAATTTGTAGACTGCGTTATATCGAAACTGTGTTGTATAAGTACCGCGTTATACGAGGGTTACCTGTATTTTGTAACCCTGATGAGCTTGTGTTCTTTGGTTATACATGTGATGTCTTTGTTTTATAATTTTGGGAAAATTAAAAATATAAAGTTATTGTAATGATTTTATTTGTATTTTTGTGTTTATTTGTACTTGTAAATATATTTATTATTTGTATTTCTAATTTTCAGCAAATTTTCTTATTGCAAATTAGAAAGCAAAATATGCAATAAACTTTTGTTTGTTTGTTCAAAAAATAATAAATAAATAAGAAGAACAAATAGCAATATACATTAATAATGTATATGTTCGAAGAACTTTTTCAGGTAAAAGAAGTATATATGAAGAAATCCAACAACACATTATGCTTGGATACCTTTGGACAAACAGAAAAAAAATTGCTGTTTAGTAAAATAGGATCTTAAAACAGAGCTGACCTCTCAGTCATAGTGAACAGTGATATAACCAGTAAAAAATAAATACTAGACAGAATGAGAAAAACCGAGCATCCAAAGGTGTTCGATATGAGAGAAGAGATTTTAAAATTAAAATGAAAATTAGCAGAACATATTGAAAAAAGACAAATGCCTCAGTGACCTGTATGGAAGGGTGACTAATGCGGTTGGAGAACATTAACATTGGGACACTGAGGAAACATTGGCACACAACAGAAAGATGGAAGAAAACAAATGTGGGGAGGTGGAACCCGTAACAAAAAATGAAAAAATGATTATAAAAAGGCTGGAAAGAAGAAACAGAAAATTGACTTCTACCATCAATGTATTTCTGAGTCTATCCCCTACTGATGTTGCAGTCAAAACCACTCTAGAAAGGGCGATAATTATAGATACAGAATAAACTGATGTGAAATCAATTGCTCTTTATATAAAAGTAATTTGTGAAGATATTTTACACACAACAAAAAAAAAAAATATATATATATATATATATATATTAGAGCCTGTGTAGCTCAGTGGAAGTGGCGTTTGCCAACCACGGTACTTGGCCGCACGAAGGAAGACTTGGTTTCGAGTCTAGTCGGCGACTAGAGGAAATTTTTCTAAGCCTTTTTTCGACCGGTTCCCGAGTTGGTCGATCTCTGGCACGGGCAAGCAGGTTTTTCCTCCCGGAAACTCGGGTTTTTCGTCCTGTAAACTCAAGAAAATCGACCGTAGAATCCACATTATTTCAGACATTAACTATATTGTGTTAGGGTTAGGGACCACGAGATGGCGGCACATTTGAGCCGTCTCTCTTCACTGAGTACCGCTTAATTAGTGACAGCCTTGGGCCATCTATCTCTGATTGGTACCAGTGGAGATTGAACTGCCCACTCAGTCTCCAAAAAAAGTTAGATAGGGCTAAATGGCCTCGCCTACTCCCCGTATACGGGAATAAAAAGGCATTAGCTGATTTTTTTTTTTTTTTTAATATATCACAGTAAGTAAAACATATGCCTTTCTTCTGGTTTACATGTGTTTTGAATATAACCAATAATCCTTAAGTAAATTAAATTTTATATTCAGACAGATGATATCACCTACACACTTTCTTCTGTAAATATATTTTGATTCCTGATATATTTTTGCCATAATTAAACCATATGCCAAAAGCATTTTGAAGAAATGCATCATAATGGTGTTTGGCATGGTATTTTTAAAATTTTTTATTTATTTATTTATTTTTTTTTTAAATTCCTCTTCAGTGCTAAAATCTAACTGATAAGCTTAGGCGTTGCTGGTTATTCATTACTTATTTTTTCACGGTATTAACAACACCACAAACACTTTTATCAACAAGGATGTTTTATTAACGCTAATATTTCGCTGATTTTCAAATCAGCATCATCAGAGCACAACACACATGTAAACGCGACAGTGAGTAAAACAATATAATTGCAGAAAGACAAAAGATCTAAAGTCCTATTTTTGGCGCCCTCTAACGGGGAAAAAAAAAAAAAAAAAAAAAAAAAAAAAAAGCAGCAGCAGTTATCCAGGAGTTTTTCTTAGGATAACCGTCTCCCAAATTTTTGGCAAATTAATGCAACCATATTTGTTAAGGTTGGGAGAATTCTTCAAAGCCATTGCTGACTCAAAAAATAGTCTTTCAGATCTATAACGACTCCTAAATAGCACATTCGTTTTTCTCCATCTAATCCTGTGTGAAGGAGTGTCCAAAGCATGGTCTGCCAGTCCCGACTTGCCATAGTAATAGTAGCGAATGTATCTTTCATGTTCTTCCAGGCGGATGTTCACTGATCTTCCTGTTTGCCCATAATAGGCCAAGTCACAGTCACATGGAACTTCATACACCCCTGGGTGTGCTAAAGGGTGAAGTTTATCCTTTGGTGAGCGGATCAGAGTTGCCAGCTTGACATGAGGCTTGAAGGTGGTGCGAAGGCCATGTTTCACCAATACTTTGGCTATCTTTTCCGATGTACCTCTGATATAGGGAATAGAAATGGTCATGTTGTATTCTTGTGTATTAGGGGGGGGGCAAAGTAATGGGCCTATGTAGTATTTTTTCTATTTTGTAGGGATTGTAGCCGTTGGCTAAGAACGTATGGCGCAGGTACTGGAGTTCAGTGGTCAGAGCTGTATCGTTAGAACAAATGGCTCTGGCTCTGTGTGTCAGTGTTTTTAAAATGCCGTACTGTTGGACTGGATGATGATGTGATTGTTTATGTAGGTATCTTCCTGTGTGTGTGGGCTTCCTGTAAATAGAAAAAGATAGTGATCCATCTGAAAGGCGGGTGACTAATGTGTCAAGAAATGGTAAACAGTTATTTGATTCTTTTTCTACTGTGAAGTGAATTTTGGGGTGTTGGCTGTTTAGGTAGGTGACAAAAGCATCCAAAGTGTCTTGTCCATGGGGCCAGATGGCAAACACATCATCTACATAGCGCATTTTTCCGTTAGAGGGCGCCAAAAATAGGACTTTAGATCTTTTGTCTTTCTGCAATTATATTGTTTCACTCACTGTCGCGTTTACATGTGTGTTGTGCTCTGATGATGCTGATTTGAAAATCAGCGAAATATTAGCGTTAATAAAACATCCTTGTTGATAAAAGTGTTTGTGGTGTTGTTAATACCGTGAAAAAATAAGTAATGAATCAGTGCTAAAATGTTACCCATGTAAAGATTCCGGAATAGCATGCAAATAATTTTTGAGTAAAGCCAGTTTATATGAAAACATTATTAATGTTTTGAATGCCATTTATAGTGTAAAATGTGTCTTTTTTGATTTTGTAGATTTGGACTCTATGTGTTTGGCATATGGACCATGCTGGGAACCTATTATGGCTCAGGTGGCCCTGGCTATGGAATGTATTAATAAACCATCACTTGATCCCAGTCCTTCTTTACCATGGTTTGACAAAATGAGATTACTGTATCATGGACGTATCATTTTATCTGTGCAAAATCTGACTCTTCTTCTTCATGCCTCGTTAGATCCATATAACACCACTGAGCAGATGGAAATTACTTGGTCAGAAATTATCATTGAATGGACCAATGGTAATCATCTTGTTTCACATTTTTGATGTATTTAATATTATCACTCTGTATTATTCCAGTATGATTTTAAATATGTTCTTCTAAGAATGCTTTAAAGAAAGACCAAATTGTTATAAATTATGTATATGCTAATGGACTGCTCCATCCACTGCTGTGCTCACTTTTTTGCCAACCTTTATCACTGCTCTTCGCTTGTATATTCTAAATAGGTGGGAAATATGATTATATTCTTGATTTGCCATCTTACATGCTAGCATCATTTGTTATCTCAGTTAACAGATATTATTTATGTGATATATTTGCATTTTTCTTTTACTGATAATGCCATTGTCTTTCTCAACAATTTTAGCATAGTAACCCTTAATTTTAATTAATAGGTAGCATTATTGCTGGCCCATTGTTTATCCATGACCAACCTTGTCACAATCTTATCCAATGTTCATCTTTGTCACAAAGACATCATCAGGGACACACAATGTTAAAATTATAATAACACACCCAAAAACACACAATTAAATAAATGGAAACATTACACTAGAAGACTAACATCCTATGAGAGGTGCCCTTTATGAATTCTGTTATCTATCCTTAACTGTTGGGCACGAGGGCTAAGAATTAATCATTCCCATATCTTGGGAAGTTTAACACAGCCATATTTATATAGATTAGGCTGATTATTTAAATCTGCTGCTGATTCTAAATAATAATAATAATTTTTCAAGTTTCTATTGCTGCAGTGAAGCATAGTAGTTTTTTCTTATCTCATTCAGTACAAGGTATCCAAAGCATGGCCAGGAAGGCTTGAGTGGCCATAGTCATAGCAGTGGAGTTCATCAATGCCGATCTCCTGGTTTGACCATAATATGATAAGTCGCAAAAACACGGAACCTTGTAAACACAGTGAACAGAGAGAGGAGGAAATGTATCCTTAGGAGAGTGAATAAGGGCAGCTAGTTTCAAATGAAGTTTGAAAGTAGTGCAAATGTTATATTTTGTTAGTTCTGGCTATTTTTTTTGACATACTTCAAATACAGGCATACCCTGGTCATATGATGACACAGTCTTTTTTTTTATCTTCCACTTGTAGATTTGTAATGGTTTAATAACCTTTTTAAGCAGTCATGTGTGTAAATGATGTAAATAAATACATTATTTACATCAGACACAAAAAGGAAAAAGTTATTAACTTAGGAGTACATGCCAATGAGTTTGGTCTTTGGTCTACACCTTTAAAATTTTTTTTCATTTTGGTAATAAGATTTTCATTGATAACTGCAGTATTAACTAGTGTAGCATTTTTCACTTCAGTAAGAATTTTATCTTTGTTTCTAACCACTGTTAAGTAAGTTTAGCCTGTGGCCTATCTCAGTGTTCAGTACACTATCACTAAATTTAATCATTTTTATCTTAGTATCTAATGTAATGGGTTTACTAGTCTTCTTTTCCCTGGAAGCAACAGCACCCTTACTTTGATTTTTATCTGTCAGTATTAACAACAATAAAATACAATAATAGTTATAAACAGTTTATAATTCACAACAAAACACTAAAACATGGAGATATAGTGGTCAATGACATTACGAACAAAAAATTGTTCTTCAAAACAAAATAAAAGCTGTGCATCAGTTGATTCATGGGAGCATCATGTTGCTAAAACTGTTGTATGAGCAGATTGTCATAAAACAAAGTGTCCTAAGGCAAGGTATTATGGTATAGGGAATAGTAATTCCCTTCTTGTAGTAACCTATCTGCTATTAATGCATCCCAAGGTTAAGATCAAAAGACAATTCAGATTGGAGATGGGTAATGCTCTCTCTCTCTCTCTCTCTAATCTGAACTGTCTTTTGGTCAAAATTCCTGATATTTTTGATATTCTCTCTCTGATATTTCTAAATCTACTCATAAAGTATTCCAAAAAATAAAGGATGAATATATCAAGAAATATGCTGACCTTTGTAGATCCCTTTCTCCACTGCAGAGTCAACCTCTTCAAGTGGTTGTGAATCTTTCATCAAAAGAGGCTTATTGAATCAGCCATTAGCATCCACAGCTACCACTTTGCAGTAGCACCTCAAGTTCCAACTTGATATTGTGTGGTGTCTACAACTTGTCTCCTAATGCTTGCAACAACAGCAGGCTCATTGCAGCTAACATTCTTGTACTAACATCACCTCCTATAAGTAAATCTCTTCAACAGCCAACTGTATGTTCTTCATAAATTACAGATTTGCTTCAACATTATTATCATTACTAGAGCTTATAAGGATAATGCTACTGTGGTGCTCAATACTAGTGACGATAACTGGAAAATGTATGTGTTATTCAGAGACTGCATTACTTATAAACCACTAGGTTATGACCTTGTTAATTCTCAGGAGAAAAAACAAAACAGACATTAAAAAGGTGTTTAAAAATGTCACTTCTTGCCCCCTTGAAGTATTTTAAAAAAAATTCTTTTTATTCTCCCCATCCCCTCGCAATATACAAATTGCCTAAACTTCATAAACTCACTTTCCCTCTCTGTCTCATAGTAGATGCTGCTGACTTTTCCTCCTTTAAATTATTATTATCATTTTCCCAAGACCCCCATGGAGTCAAAGCCTCATTTAGGAGATCCTTTTGTCATACACACAGGTCATCATACCATGCTTTAAACACAATCGAATTCTCTGCAGACACCACCCTCTCAGGCAAAGCATTCCATTCATTCACAACTCTGTGCAAAAAAACTTGCTTCTCCCCTGCTCCCATCCTCCTTATGCAGCTTACAGGGATGACTTCTGGTTCTCTCCTGATCTCTCACCATTTTCTGTAAAACCTCTCCAAATTTGATCATATAACAACCCCTTACTAACTTGTAAGCTTCTATCATATCACCTCCCTTTCTCCTATCCACTAGACTCTGTAAATTGCATCTTTTCAACCTTTCCTCAGATTCAACATTCCAGAGATCAGAAACAACTACCTTAGTCAGTCGTCTCTGGACCCTTTCCAAAATCTCTTCATCCTTTTGAAAACCAGGTGACCAAATCTGTGCACAGCAGTCCATCAGCCTAATCAAAGCCCTATGCAATGGAACAAGAATCTCCTTACTTCTACAAGTCAGTGTGCTCTGCATCATACCCAAAATTCTTTGTGTTGTCCTCACAATTTTGGCATTGTATCACCTTAAATTTCAGATCCTTATCCACTATCACCCCAAGATCTCCACCTCCAACAACAATATATCCCTGCCAAGTATAAATTCTACATCCCATCTTTGTTTCTCAAATTTTAAAACCTTACATTTTGCTACATTAAATTTGCATCCCCATATCCGTGCCCATTCACTCAATGTATTCAAGTCTTCTTGTAAGGCCACAACATCTTCTCTCCTCTTTATAGTTCATCCCAACTTTGCATCATCTGCAACCACCTGAATATCCCCATCCAAATCTTCGCCAATATCATTAACATACAGGTTAAACAGCAATAACCCCAAAACAGACGCCTGAGGCACACCACTAAGCACTTTCCTCTTCCAGGATATTGCTCCTCCATATACAACTTGCTGATACCTATCAAATAGCCAGTCTCTGATTCAATGCTCTAATCCAGTGATTTTCAACCTTTTTCATAATACGGCACACCTAGACTAATTATTAAAATTTTGAGACACACTAAAAATATGTTCTTTTAATTTTTTTGATAGTCTGGCAAAATATAGGCATAATTTTGATTGATTTACACACACAAGAAGATGGAAGACCAGACGCTAATAAATAAATGTGCAAATTACGACATTATTTCTCTCAATTAATTTGTTTTCATAAATCTCGTGGCACACCAATTGAAAATCGCTGCTCTAATATAATATCCAACTTTATCCGCTCTAGTTTGACTATCAACTTATCATGCGTTAATCTATCAAAAGCTTTTGCAAAATCTAAGTGTACTACTGTGTATCCTTCTCCTCTGTCCAAGGAAGCAGTTACCTTATTGTAATAAGTTAGTCCATTACTAAAACATGATCTCCCTTTAGAAAATCCATGCTGACTTTCAATCAGCATGAATCAATCCATCAAAGATAATACCATTATTGTCAACCCAATTTTGGATCCTAGTTCTCACCAGCTTTTCCAACAGCTTAACCATAACACCTGACACATAGATAGGCCTATAATTTGATGCTTTAGTTCTATCACCTCCCTTATGAAGCAGCACAATCTTGCCATCCTTCCACTCCTTTTGGAACTTGACCCAGTGCAAGAATCATATTTAAAAAAATATGTCGAGGCAGATGTCAGCTCCCTGGCACATTCTTTCAGAATATAAGGTGATATATTATCAAGTCCCACAGCCTTATTAACATTGTTTGCTCAATTCCCCATACATCTCTTGCTCACTTAGTCATTCTCTCCTCCCCATCATCAACTGCTCTCAATCTCTCCATGAAAGCATATTCATAAGATTGAAAGACCTTTATGAACTGCTCATTAAGTATCTCGACTATATCTTCTGCAACATTTGTTCTTATACCATTTTCTCCAATCAGTGTTATCGTTCCATAATCATTCTTTCTTTTTGCTGGCTACATATTGAAAGAACTCCTTAATATTCTTTTTGGCTTCATTAGCTAACTGTTGCTTATAAGTTCGTTTTGTTACCATTACCAACCAAGTCACCCTTCTTGCCTGGTCTTTGTAATCCTCATGGAATTGGTTATTACCACTTCTCTTATGCTGCCTCCATAATGCCTTTTTTCTCTGTATTACATGCTTAATCTCTTCATTTATCCATTTCACACCTACCTTATTTAACCTTCTAACCCTTGGAATACATTTAAACATTGCTTCTACTAGATAGTTCTTGAATATCCACCGAGCTGCATTGCTCTCTTTTCTAGCTAACTTCTCATTCTATGCTACACCTGCAAGCTTGCCCTGAGCTTTTCATAATCACCAGCCTTGTAGTTCCATATATATATATATATATATACACGTACCCTTTTCTTACAGAATTCCTCACACTGCTGGCAACCACCCAGGTAATCACTTCATGGTCACCCTCACCAACTGGAGGGTGATTTGACACCTCATTTATAATTACATCCTCTGATGAGATGATCAAATCCAAGACCCTCAATCCTCGTGTGCCTTCTGTTACATACTGTCTGAGTTAGTTGTCCCTCATGCTTGGTTATCTGATTTAAAATCTATAGTTATTAACACCCTTTCATTTATTAGTTGCCATTTAGTAATATATTCTTCGAGATCTGGTTTAATTATGCATGCTACCCCTTGTTTTCCTGATTCTCTTGGGTTTACCCCTGAATAGAAAATTATATATCCATCTTTCATTTTCTGGCAACCTTGACCCTTCTTTTGTGACCGCTAGCAGCCCCAATCTCGATTTTTTAAATTCATCTATTAATTAATTTTCTTTTCCATGTAAACGTTTAATGTTTCATATCTCGAAACTCATTTTCTTTACTTCCAGTTGCTATCTCATCAACCCAGTCTATATTGCCATAATTGAAATCGCCCATAATGATCACCCTTTTCTTATTTGCTTGGCTAATTTGATTATACATTTCATAGTCACTACCATCCACATTATCAGATCTATAACAACATCCAACCAAGTATTTCATTCTATTCACCTCTATCTCACACCATACTGTCTCAAAACCACTGGCACTATTTCCCTCTTGCATCTCTACCTTGTATGGACATAACTCTTTTCCTCTCATCAATAGCAGACCCCTCCCGTTTTACCATTTCTATCCTCACAAAACACATCTTATCCTTCCATCTCTATTCCTGTCAGGATGTCATCCTCATCCAACCATGTCTCACTTATTCCAACAATTTTTGGGTGAATGAATAGACTCAATTAATGCAACTATTTCATTTACATTGTTTCTTCCACTTCTAGCATTTGTATACAAACACAGCAGCTTATTCCTGGATCTATAACTAGTTCCACTGATACAACTTATTTGATTTGACTTCTTCATACAGTACTTAACTTGAGCCATTTCTTTTTCTCCTTATTCATCTTAGAACCTTCTTCAAATCCAACTTTCCCTGTGATCCCAGGTCATCCCCTTCCCTTTTTGTCTACACATGCATTCACATCCTCTTGGAACATCTACCTTCTCACACTGTGTTTCTCTGTCCTCCTGGAGCCTCCCTTTTTTCCCTGCCTTGCACACCTTTTCTCTCATTCTCTATACTCATGCAGTTCACTTCTTCAGTCATAACCACCTCTTCAGTCTCTCCTGTCTTACTCTCCCATTCTTTCACATTGTTTCCAACTTGATCAGATTTGTTCTCTGCACTCGCTTCTCTACCTTTCAGCAGAAGTTTCTCCAAGCATCTCATGCCAAAACCACTCATATGCAGTCCATTGCTCCTATACAGTTTACTTTATCCTTCAAACTATTTCCACACATTAACAAACTGCACTCCTTTCTCCTCACACATTTCCGCTAACATATCATTCATAATCCTTGCTCTCCACCTCATCTCACCACCGTCATACCTGGGCAACACGCGTAATACTTTTCCTATCACACTATTATCTTTTATCCATCTCAACTACTTTCTGATTTCCAATCTGACATGTTCTTTGTTCGCAATCAGGTCATTTGTCCCTATTACAACTACTAACTCTCTTGCTCACTTATTTCTCATATCCAATGCCTCAATCATTCTACTCATTCTATCACCAGTGAAACAAATTTCGTGCATCCTCTCATCCCGCACACCTTTAATAATTGAATTGCCATACAACGCCAATTGCGGGTCTTTCGTTACCTCTTTTATACCAATATTATTTGTTTTCATCATTTTCACTCTTCCATACATATCTTGAATTCTCTTAACTTCATTCCACATTCATTTCCTCTCTTGTCTCACCTTAACGAACTCAACTTTTGAATCTTGCATCACATTTTTGCTCTCATTATTCTCTCAATTTTGTTGCCAGCCATACATGCTTGTTTGCAGTCAATGCTGCTCACCCCTTTATCTTTAATTGCACTTTGTTTTTTAACTTATGCTACATTGGCATCACTTTTGTCTTTCTTACCTTCTTAAGTTTCTGAGATCGCTCATTCTCTTTTTCAAAACTTTTCCTTTTTTTCTGCTGCCCTTTTACACCCTTCTTTTCTATCAGACGGACACTCATCCTCCTTATGCCATTTTTGCTACTAACACTTTCAGTTATCAACATATTAGCACTCATCAAGTCCTCATGATGGATGAGGACTTGATGAGTCTTTACCCATCATGAGTGAGGGTGAGGACTCATCCTCACCCTCACTCTTTGCACACACCCTCCTTCCACCCGCCTTAAATACCCACAATTTATCTGGATAATCAAATGAGTACGTATAGCACACCTCACATTTCACAGAATGACTGAAATCGAATTGAATTCCTGCAAGCTCTGATTTCAATTAATCCATAAATAAACTTGAACAAAAAATCCCACATACTAATAGCACAACCTTTACAGCAAATTAGCAAACAATCAACTAAATCTTTAATCCCCACTTACTAGCTACACTTCATCCTATATTAAAAATTCAGCTCACTTCAAATGTTTAATTCAAAACTTTGTTGTAAATAATAATGATATCATGATGAGATCTGATGTCACCTCTTTATTTACCAATATTCCCCTTTCTGGCACTTCAACTTTACTGAAAAATGTTTTTCCTCCTGACATCATTGATCTCTTCAATTTTGAAGAGACTGGTAACTTCGTTTGGAAAGACACCATATGTAGGGAATATCCCCTAAAGAGTAGAACAACGTGTTTTCCCCTTTTCTAGCCAGTTTCTATATGGAAACTGTATTCTATCCCAACTCAGACTTATTACTCTTTTCTCTTCCTCCTCAACATTTTCAGAATCCAGTGTTCACTATAGAAAAAGAAAATAATAATAGCCTGCCTTTTCTAGATACTCTAATTGTGCATCTCCCCAATGGCACCATTGCTTTCTCAGTTTACGGATTTACAGAAAACCTGCCCACACAAGTAGATACATAAACTTTCCCATCATCCTCCCACTGAATAATATGGTGCCGTTAAAATTCTTGTCAACAGAGCCTCCAACTTCTGTTCCAAAGCGTCTACTTTCACAGCTGAAGTCTCCTTTCTTTTTTCCAGACTTTCTTGTCTAATGACTATAATGCCAAAAAGATTAATAAATTAGTTAGTCCTCCCATCTCCCTCAACATAAAGATTATGATAATGCTATTACTATTCCTTGTATCTGGGGCATATTGGAAAAGATAGCTTGAACTCTAAAGAAATATAATCTTTGCATCACTTTCAAACATCGTTTGAAGTTGGCTGCACTTATTTGCTCTCCTAACGATCCACTCTCTCCCATCTCTAATCAAGGTATTTTTACGGTTCCATGTTCTTGCAACTTTATCATATTATGGTCAGACTGAGAGATCTGCCAACATTTGTTTTGATGAACACAATTAATACATCTGCTGCCATGACTACAGCTAGTCAGGTCTTGTTGACCATGCCTTTGATACCTTGCATCGAATCTGGAAAAAAGCTTTTATGCTTCATCACAGCAAATACAAACTGGAAAAAACTTTTTTTAGAATCCCAGCAGATTTAAAAAATCATCAGCCTAATCTAAATTAATATGGTTTTGTTAAACTTCCCAAGATTTGGGAAACATTAATTCTTAGGCCTCCCACCCACCCCATGAAACTTTAGTCTTTTAGTTTAACTTCTTTACTTGTTGTGTTGAGTTTTCCTCTGTGGGTTACTACAGATTTAATATTAGATCCTTGACGATGTCTCAGTGACAGAGACAATCTAGGAACCATTAAGTTAAACATATTTCATGATTTTTATTTATTTATTTATTTTTTGCAATGTATTTGTTCCATTAAACTTAACTATAACTACTATGAGCTACCAGATAACACATATAATCACGTGGAATACTGGTCTTGGGTACTGCAAACATCATTTCTCAAGGTTAAAGGTTAAATCCCATGAAGTTAGTCCAAGATGCTATGAATGGCTGTGCTTCCAGGTGAATAAGTCACTTCCAGTTGTTAGCAAAAATGATGAGTAAGATTATGAGAGTTTGTTTTATATATATATATATTATCTGCAGTTATTTATGACTCATTGCTGGATGAAGGCCCTGCCAAGATGACTCCAAAACTGTTTGTCAGTAGCTTTTCTTTTCCATGTAGTTCCTGCAAATCTGGTGATTCATCAATGCATCATGATTTTAGTTAGCTTAGTGGTTGTTTTACATGTCGTGGTATCCAATCCAGTACTTCTTTTGTTCATTGTTGGTTTTGTGTTCGAGTAGTATTTCCAGCCCATTGCTGCTTCAGTTATTTCATTCTTTCTACAATGCCAGAGACTTTTATTTGGTTTTTTATCCAAGTAATTCTTGTCTTATGATGACAGCTACACAGCTTTCCATACTAATTTGAGTTGTTCTTAGTTTTTGAGTTTCTTTTACATTTAATGTCTATGTTTCACAGCCATATGTCAGTATAGGAGGTTGCAGTGATTAAAAACTTGCCTTTTTTAGGTTTAGTGATAATTGGCTTTTGAATTTCAGTTTTCAAAATACTTCCTTGCCAAATGCTTTTCATCCTTTTATCTTTTTCCATTAATATCCGCTGTTCTAAGTATATATGGTGATGCACTTGTTTAGTTTAATCATCATCATTGATTTTGGTTATTTCTGGTTGTACATAACTATTAACTGTAACTTGGATCTTCTTTGAATTTATCTTTAAACCAGCTGTTTTGCTAGCAATTTGAAATTCATAGGTACACATCTGTATTTCATCTGGACTTGAAGTAAAGATAACCATGACATCTATAAATCATAAAAGCTTAAATGTTCCCCATTTATCTTCATACCTTCTTCTTTTTAGTCAAGGCATTTATTACTTTTAAACATGCAGTGAATTGTTTTGGGATATTGTATCACCTTGACTCGTTTTTCCTGTATTTCCACATTGGTTATGCTTCCATTAAAATGAATTGCTGGTGTGTTGTTGTATTCTGATATTATGGTCCTTAAACGTGGCTATTTGCCTTCTTGATTTCTCACTCCCTCATGTATGGAAAGTATCTAATTAAATCTTTCTCATAATTAATAAAACCAAGCATAATGGAAGTTGATATTTATTGCATAGCTTAATAATCTTGTACAACTTGAATGTGGTTCATTGTGTTAAAGCTGTTTCTAAATCCTGCCTTTTCTTTTGGTGAAAAGTCTAGAGCTGAGCTTTCTGTCAGCCTCTCATATTTGCAGTCTGTCTCTGGCAGCAGGATTGCTGCTAGCTGAATGTTTCTTGGTGATTGAACCATTCTTGGTACATTGTTGACACTGTTTTGTGTAAGTATTCTTCCTTATAATGGCAGTAGTTTTTTAAAACAGGTATAATTTCTCAAGTAATCAAATGAAATAGTAACTCATCAAAATGGAAAAGTACACACAGAAGGGAGGAGTAAAAGTTCAGTCACGCACCCCAATAAATAAAAATTAAAAAACTTATTGTGGTAGGTTCATACTGAATTACGCTAAATACTTTCATACCACTATTGAAATTCAGATGTTCTTGTAAACAGCATATGCTAGCAACTCATTCCAATTACCTACCACTATTCATTCAAAAAAAATTATTTTCTAATTCTTGCTTTTTTGTTTTTATTATGTGACCATATGTATCATGGATGGGCTAAGAATTTTTTCTATTTTGTCTATCTTTTATTTTGTATTTTTATTTATTTTTTTATGTAATCCAGAAACCTTGCTCTAGAGACTAAACATGACACTTTTTCAAGCTACTTCAACTCTTCAGTAAAGCAGGGCTGTGGTCTCTCACCAGGTGATGAAATTCATCTCTCACTTAAACTAATCTTTTCATTTATATGATTTCCAAGTAGCCTACTAATCCATAGCCTTAGATTCGATTTATTTCTGCATGATGAAGCTTTGTAAAAAAAAATATATATATATAATTATTATTATTATTATTACGGACAGCTCCAAGGAGTCCTTAGACTCATCGAGGGAGGCCCAACATCATGTCAAAAACAACTATTCAACATTCACACAGTATCTTTCATATACTTCACCTTGAACTCATTTACAGTCATGGCACCCACAACAGACTCTGGCAGCTTATTCCACTCATTTACCACTCTCCAAGTAAAAAACTTAGCTCTAACACCCTTGCTAACTACACTCTTACCAAGCTTCCATGGATGGCCCCTAGTCCTCCCACTACCAGTCCTATTCTCAAAAATATCTTCTGAATTAATCTTATAGAAACACTTCAGTAATTTGAATGTCTCAATCATATCACCCCTTTTTTGCGTATCAACCAATTTCTGCAGCCCACAAATCTTCAACCTGTTCTCATAAGGTTCATTCCATAGTCCTGCTATTATCTTGGTCACTCGTCTCTGGATCCTCTCCACCAAGAAGAAACCCTGGTGCCCATATCTAGGCACAGTAGTCTAGATGGGGTCTCTTATCAAGGCTCGATACAGAGGAACAATAACCTGTTTGTCTCTGCTCGTTAAAGTATTTTTCAGCAACCAACCTATCCACCAACACTCCCAAATCGCCTCGTCAATCTCCTCGAGTACAGTTCCACCAATGTAATATACTGCTGCTAATCTTTTCACCCCCAAAATACATAACCTTACACTTTGCCACATTAAATTGACATCCATTTTCCTTAGCCCAGTCCTCCAAACTATCCAAATCATCTTGCAAAATTTTGGCATCCTGTGCACTCACTATTGCTCTACCAAACTTTGCATCATCAGCAAACAAGTGAACACTTCCTCTCAGATCCTTTCCTATATCATTAATGAACAAATTGAAAAGTAGTGGTCCAAGAATAGAACCCTATGGCACACCACTAGTCACAGGCTGTCTTTTGGACTCTACTCCTGAATAAACTACTCTCTGATATCTCTCCATCAACCACCCTCCTATTCATCTCACCAACCCTATATCCATCCCCATATGCTGCAGTTTACTGATTAGAATTCCATGTGGTATCCTGTCAAAGGCCTTATCAAGGTTCAGTAGAATCACTGTAAACCCATTACCCTTATCCAGTTCAGCGGTCACTGTGTTATAAAACGTGAGCAAGTTACTGATGCATGATCTACCCTTCACAGAACCATGTTGTCCCCCATACAGTATACCATTTTCATCTATCCAATCCTGTATTTTTCTCTTGACTATTTTCTCCAAGACCTTCACAACAGTTCCTGATATGCTGATCTGCCGGTAATTTTCAACAGCAGTCTTAGAACCTCCTTTATGCAGTGGAACTATTTTCCCCTCTTTCCACCCCCTTGGGACTAACCCAGACCTGAGACTCAAATTAAACAAAATGATCAAAGGCACTGGCAATTCTTTAGCTGCTTCTCGTACGACACGAGCTGGTATACCATCCAATCCCACAGATGAATTGACATTGGGGTTTTGTAATAGACTATTCACCTCCACTTCATTCACCACAATTCCCGTATAAGATGTTGGTTCTTCCATTTCTGCAATGTCACCACCAGGATGATATATTCTTGCAAAGTGCTCACTCAGTAATTCTACTATATCAGCTGATTCGGTTACCTCCCTACCATCGACATTCTTTAAAATCATTCTGCCATATACATTTTTTCTTTTACTTGCAACATATCGATAAAACTGTGTGGGATTCTCTTTAGCCTGCATAGCTGATGTTCTTTCATAATCCACTTTTGCTTTTGCTTTTCTTACCACACTTGTTACCCTTCTGGCCTGGGCTTTATACCGTTCATGTGCCTGCAGGTCACCTTTCTCCTTAAATTCCCTCCACAGTTGTTTCTTTTTTTGTAGCTCAAGCTTAATGGTGTTATTCATCCATTTAATCTCTACTTGATTTATTATTCGGACTCTAGGTATACAGTCAGCCATTGCCTCCTGCAAACACTTCTTAATCGCCTCCCATGCACTATCAACATCCAGCCCTTGCAGTTTTACATGCCATGGCACTGAACCAATCAAACTCCTAAGCTTGTCATACTTATCAGCCTGATAATTCCACATGTACCCTGTCTTAATTGTAAATTCCACACCTTTACCACCTCCCAAGTTAAGACCCTATAATCACTCTCACCAGTTGGTGGCAATGTGGTCATATTCGTTACAGTCAGATCCTCAGATGCAATTACTAGGTCAAGCACTCTCTGACCCCCTAGTATTTTCCATTACATGCTGTCACAGATAGTTATCCCTTAATAACCGTATAAAATCCAATTCTTTCCTCCCATGTGTCCTCTCCTCCCTCCAATCAATGCTAGCATAGTTGAAATCTCCCATAATAATTATCCTCCTTCCACTCATTTCTTCTATTTGCTTATGCATGCTATCTCCGCCATCTTTTCCATTACCTAGTCTATAGCAGCACCCAATTGTATATTTTGTTCTGCTAGCCTTAATCTCACACCAAATGGCTTCTTTTCTCTATCCTGCAATTCAGTTTCGATTCTCCTTGGCTGCAGCTCATCAGCTATCATCAATAATACTCCCCCTCCCCATTTTATTCTCCCTGTCATTATATGAATACACTATACCCCCTCACATTCAATCCCACTAGCTATATGATCTTCAGTCAGCCATGTTTCACTAATGCGAATAACCTGTGGTCTGGAAGTGCCAACCAAGGCCATAAATTCTTCCTTCTTGTTCCTAATACTCCTAGCATTAGTATACATGAATTGCAGACCTCTGTTGGCCCCATCCCTACCTTGATGCCTTATACTAACTATCCCATTCTGATTTGTTGTCCTTATTCGCTTAGGCATATTATACTTATTCATACACTCAACTGCCTCCCCTAAGGTCTGCATATCTACTTCCCCCACTCCTTAATAAATCTAGTTTCCCTGATTCTGCCCATCCACTTCAACAACACTTTTTCAAGTCTTCTTACACCGAATCCATTCAAATGCAAACCATCCATCTTATATAGATCCTTTCGCCCATTGAACTCACTCCACACATCCACAAATTCCACACCACTCGTCATGCATAACCCATGCATAAAGTCATTTGCAATTATGGCTCTCCTTCTAAACTCTTCATATCATACCGTCGCAAAAGACTAATCATCCTAACTCTCTTACTGTTTTCTTTTGCTACCTCAAACAATTCATTCAGGTCCTCTATCATTTCCATTTTATCTCCTTTCAAATCATTCGTACCTACCACCACTATCATTTCTTTCACCCTTTGCTTTTGCTCCCTATATAATATGTGAGACATCTTTAATTAAGTAAAATACTTTTTATATTACAATACCTATCCTTATCATTATAAACATATGTTGCTAGCATGTGCAAAATTGACATGGAAAAAAATGGCAGTAAAATTCTGATGATTGCTTAGTCTTTTGCCCATGACCTCTGTGCAAAACCTGAAAAACTAAATATAATTTAGCTTTTCATACCATGTAATGAAATTTATCTCCCTGACCTAAAAACAGTCACTTTTGGTTAGAGAGTGGATATAGTAACCATGTAGTATCAGAAATGCTAACACAAGATCTCAGAAAGTGGTGTATGCTGGTTGTGAATCTGCATGATTTAAAGTGACAGTTGGTGGTAAATGGCATTGGTGTAGATGATGAAGGTATTTGCAGTTGGTGGAGTCATGGAGACGAAGAGTTGTAGAACATGTGCCCTCCCTCAACGAGTCTTGGACTCCCTGGCGGTGTTACGTAATAATAATAATGTCATCCGCATAATGTAAAGAACTGAGATTAACATCTCGAATTTTGATATCAGGTTTAATACCACTTTCCTTCAAAATGTGATTCATAGAGATGATGAATAACAGAGGGGATAATATATATCCTTGTCGTTCACCAGATTTAATATTAAACCATCTTCTTGTACTTCCTTCAATTCTAACTGCTGACTTACATCTCAAATAAAGACTAAGTATTGCTTGATATGATGCCCATTGACACCATAGCATTTTGAATAGCTTTTCTATTGGCACCTTGTCATATGCCTTTTCCAGATCAACAAAACTTAAATACAGATCTTTGTTACGTTCCCATTTCTCATCCATTTGTCGTAAAGTGAAAATCTGATCCTGATAACCTCTATTTGGCTTGAATCCAGCTTGTGCTTCACCAAGCTTCCTTCCACAATCCTTCTCAACCATATCTCAAGTATACTTCCATAAATCTTACCAGGAACACTCAGTAGGGAAATACCTCTGTAATTCTCACATTCAATTTTATTTTCCTTTTTATATATGAGTACTATGAGAGCTCTATGAGGTTCCAAGTGTCACATCCATATCTCACTGTCAGAAAAACATCTGCATCCAAAATCCTCAACTTTATACAAATTAAGTGGATATTGAATCCAACATTATTTCCTCAACTTTGTTCCCATGGAGATAGATCCATCATTCCAGATTTTAGACAAGTCTCTGATTTGTTTTAGCCATTCCTAATCTTCTTCTGACGTCTTCTGAACAGCCATTCTTCACATTAATAATGAATCCCAGGTACCCAAACTTGCTGACTTCCTCAATTCTTCTCCATTGAGGTACACTTGTTTCTCAATGGAGAAGAATTGAGAATTCTTAGCTTCCCTGTTTGTATTTCTTTTGAGAACCATAATCTTTGTCTTGCTAGGATTGAGTTGAAGTCCTCTGTTATTACTGATCTTGTTAACTTTATCAAGAATATGTCCTAGTTCTTCCTTGTCATTACAGAGGAGTATGGTATCATCGGCATAACTCAGATTACTGATCAGTCTACCACCTATCCTAATTCCTGTCTTGAGCTCATCCAATGCTTCACATATGATGTCCTCAGCATATATACTAAACAAGTGAGGAGAAAGTAAACATCCTTGCCAAACTCTCTTTGCAACCTGAAGTCAATCAGTTAATTCAACACCTGTTCATACTGTGGCTTCTTGCTCCCTGTACGTGTTGGCTATCAACCTGATAGTATGTTGAGGAAAACTCATTCTTTTCATTACTTTGCACAGTTTTACATGCTGAACACAGTCAAAAGCTTTAGTATAATAAGAAACACATTACCAGATGGAGTCTAAATTCTTTATATTTTCTGTTATCTCTCTAAGGCAATGGATCTGATCTCTGCTGCCCTTACCATTCCTAAAACCTTCTTGTTCCTCGGGCATCTTTACCTCACCTTTGGCCTCAATCCTATTTGAGATTAGAGCACATATTGAGACAAGCACATATTACAGAGACCTTGTTTAATTAAGTCTTTTATTGATATATTAACCAAACTGAAGAATACAGTATATGTATGGTGACTATGTATTTATGATAAAGATTACCAAAACAAGCCTTTAAGTACAAGCCATTAGGAAAAAGAAAACCAGGTCGTCCTCTTAAACGATTCAACGATGACCTCTAAGGCCAGAACAGGCCATGCTAGGCCTAAATCCTTGATACGCATGATGATGATGATGATGATATGGTGACTACACAGCATTTTATCTCCTCATAAATTGTATAGCTTTTCATTTTGTAAGATATCTGTAATTAAAGATACTTTTCTCAGTATACCAAGAATATACAATAATAGTATATACAAAAATATACAACATACTGCTAAAAGCTGCAAAAAAAAATTTTTTTGTAACTATGTGAAATCCAGAGTATACTGGATATAACATAGAATTATGAAAGATAACTTCTGCTTCCTAGCTCACATTTAGCTTCAGCAGTCTAATGATACCCTAATAAAGGAAAGATAAGTGAAGTTACCATATGTGCAAACTATTCTTTACTTGAGTAAAATATGAACAAAGGCAAAACATAATTGTTTTCTGTTCAATTGTTTGGAAATAATTATCTAAATATCATTCTTTAAAAAATACTGTTATGTATCAAGCATTTAAATATTGTGTTTCTTATGAAACAATGTATTAATGTATTTAAAATTTTTTTAATAGCCAAAATCATGACAAAAGGGGACCTTGATATATATGTTCACACTGCTTCAAAATATGATGACTGCCAACTACTTCATCTGCCAAATTTAAAATTTAGGTAAAAGTAACCTTTTCCTGTTATACTGAAAAGTGCAATGCCTATCATCTATTATGAACCATTAGTTTTCTTTCGATAAACATATATGTACACAAATCTGATATTTAATTATACACGAAAGACATTTTATTTCTCTTTAATGACATTGATACACATGAAGTGAGTATTAGGAAATTTAATTTTAATCCAAGTTCTTCACTATAGTATGAACTATTATGAGTAATGGAGTTTACTCGCTACTAACAGTCTCCGCTGAAATCCTGTAGTATTAGTACTATTCTGAAGGAAAATGGTTATTGTAATTTATTATAACTATTTCTTTGGTTCCTCAAGTTCACTCTAGTAAGAATTGACTGTATGAAAAGAGATGTTCAATATGAGGCTGTGAACATCAGAAGGTGGAGGATGAGATATTTTTAAGTAGGATTCCCTGTAAATTTTAATCTATTTTTTTAAATTATTCATCTGACATTTTATAATAGTTTTTATACTTTCCCATTTTTCCATCAGATCAGTAAAATAGGATTTAATTGCATTATATTTAAGCAAATCCTAAAATTACATGCACAAGAAATCAAAAAGTATGTAAATGAAAGTTATAATATTCAAATTTTAAATCATCATCATCATCATCATCAAATTCCTGCCATGTACCCTCAAGGGGTGTACAGGATATGACAGTACTACATGAAAAAATTACATCATTACTAACTTCCTATCTACAATTTTCCTCCAAATCAGTCTGTTACTTGTCAAGACTCCAACATTATCAGATCTTATGTTTCTATCGTCTAAGGCACTTTGTACCGTATCAATCCACCTATATCTTGGTCTTCCTCTGGGTCGTTTTCCTGCCAACCTGGCAGAGAACACTTGTTTTGCTAATCTTTCCTCTCCCATTCTATTTAAGTGACCATACCATCTGAGATTAGCTCTGCTAACGCATTCCTGGATGCTGACAATGTCAAGTTCTTTCCTAATATCCTCATTCTTAATATGATATTGCCATTGATGCCATCTGTTCACGCCTCTAATCTTTCTCAGGACTCTCATATCTGCGGTCTCTAGTCTTTGGTCAAGTGTTTTACTTCTGACCCAGCTCTCAGATCCATAAGTTAAAACTGGTTTGAACACAGTCTTGTATACAGCTAATTTAGTGTTCCGACTAATTTCTTTCTTATTCCATATGAATTTATTCAATTGACTTCCCACGATACCAGCTTTGCTGATTCTGTTGTCTATTTCTATATTTAGTTTACCATCTTCAGTAAAAATTGTGCCTAAGTAGCTGAAATGTTTTACTTGTTCCACAGGTTCACCATTCACAACACAGTTGACATTTTCAATGATTCTGCCTATTTTCATTGTCTTTGTCTTTTTATTGCTGACCTTCATACCATATCTATTACAACAGCTATTCAATTTAGTCAGAGAATCTTGCAGACTTGTAGCGGATTTATTTAGAAGTATAACATCATCCGCATAAAGCAAAGAGCTGACATTAACATCTCCAATTTTGATATCAGGTTTAATACCACATTCCTTCATAATGTGATCCATATAGATAATGAATAACAGAGGGGATAATGTACATCCTTGTCTCACACCAGAGTTAACATTAAACCATCTTCCTGTACTTCCTTCAATTCTAACTGCTGACTCACAACTCAAATAAAGACTAAGTATTGCTTGATATAATGCCCCATTGACACCATATAACTGCAGCGTATTGAATAGCTTCTCTCTTGGCACCTTGTCATATGCCTTTTCCAAATCGACAAAACTTAAATACAGATCTTTGTTATATTCCCATGCTTTCTCGACTATTTGTCGTAAAGTGAAGATCTGATCCTGACAGCCTCTATTTGGCCTGAATCCAGCTTGTTCTTCACCAAGCTTTTCTTCCACAATTATTCTCAACTGTTTCTCAAGTATACTTGCATAGATCTTGCCAGGAACACTCAGTAGGGAAATACCTCTGTAATTCTCACATTCAGTTTTATTTCCCTTTTTATATATGGGTACTATGAGAGCTCTACTCCAATCATCGGGAATTCGTCCCTCTGTCCAGGCTTTCTGAACTATGCAGTGCAGCCACTGTAAGACTCTTATACCACCATACTTCAGCATTTCTGGTCGAATATCATCTACTCCTGCTGCCTTTCCACATTTCAAGCCTTTGATGGCTTTTTCTACTTCAAGTATGGATATGTATTCCTGATTGCATGCCTGGTCAGTGTTTTTTATCACTGTGCTGTCATCACTGCTTGTTTCATTTAGCAGTTTTTCAAAGTAATTACTCCATACTTCAAGGATATCTTTTTCTCCTGTTTTCATTTCACCTTTATCATCTCTAATTCCTTTTACAGCACTCTTTCCTCCATTCCTAAGCTTCTTCAACAACCTCCAGAATATTTTGCCACCTTCTTGATATTTATTTTCTATATTCTTGCCAAAGTCCTCCCATGACTTTTGTTTAGCTAGTTTTACACACTGTTTAGCTTTCTTACATTTGTCTCTGTATTCTGTAAGAGTAAAAGCTGACTTATTTGACAGGAACTTTTGATATGCTTTCTTCTTTTCCTTCACTGCCTCTTTAACTTCCTGTGTCCACCAGGGAGTTCTGATTTTTTTATCTTTGCACACAACCTCACCACATGCCTCTCTGGCAGAATCAATCAATGTTTCCTTCAGAGTTTGCCACTGAATCTCCAAGGTTTGATTCCTGTTCTCAAACTCTTTCATTTTCTTTTCAATAATATTTCTGTATTTTAGTCTACAGTTTACATCTGAGAGCTGCTCAACTTTTATTCGCTTTAAAACTTTCTTACATGTTATTCTTTTCAATATGAAATTCAATTTTATCCTGCTCAAGACTAAATAGTGATCACTTCCAATTTCAAATCCTCTGTACACTCTGGTGTCCTGCACCAGGGAGAAAACATCACTATCAACAATAACATAGTCAATGAGACTTTTTTTATTCCTAGCCTCTTCTCTCCATGTGAATTTGTGCACATTTTTATGTTGGAACATGGTGTTAGTAATAACCAGTCCATGTCCTGAGCAGAAATCCAACAGATATTTGCCATTATTATTAGCTTTGCTCTTTTCTCCAAATTTTCCCAAAATATTTTTGTATGTCTCACAATCATTTCCTACTCTACTATTTAGATCCCCAACAAGGACCAACTTTTCATTTTTCATTGTGTCAGTTGCTTTTTCTAAAGCGTCAAAAAATTCCTCCACTTCTACCTTAGTAGAACCTTCTGTGGGACCATAGGCACAAATAAGTCTCATTGTCCAGTTCCCCATTCTCATATTTGCCCACATTACTCTACTTGAGACTGACTGCCATTCAAGAAGATTAGCCTCGTATTTTGTGTTGAATACTATGGCTACTCCTTCTTTTCCTTGATTGTTATTGCCTGAATATAACATTTTGTATTTATTGCTCAGAAAGATCTCACCAGTTTTGGTCTTTTTTGTTTCAGTCACCCCTATTATGTCGATCTGGTACTTATCTAATTCCTCAGCTAGCTCCATTTCTTTGCCATTCAGGCTTCTTATGTTGATAGTACCGATCTTTAACTCTGGTGATGTTGAGTTGGGGTTTGTTTTCAGATTTGTTCCAGTAGCTGACTTTTCGCTGTTCGCCCTGGTTCCCTGGCGAAAACAACGGGGGCCTTGTTTAACCGGGCGACGCCCCAGCCGGCATGAAATTTTGTCATGTTGTACCATCATTTTTTATTTTGGTTTAACCAATAAGAATACAATTTGGTCGGCTAAATCCCAAATTGCCAGCCCATCCTCGTTCGTTCAGTATCAAAGTAGATACCCAACAGGGTGCACCACGAGAAGGTGAGGATTGGACATTAGGTCAGAAGCCCTGGTCGGTTCTCCGCATTCCTTTAAAGGCTATGTGGAGGTCTCCTCTCAGTTATACAGCTTTGACCCTTAAGCACCCCTCAAATTTTAAAATGTTATTATAAAATGTAATTATCTAGAAATTTTGAACATGCACTGCATATATTATAAGAATTGTCAGTGAAATAATTTGCAATGCAGAAGTTTCGTTATGGGGTCCTATATACGTGTGTGCATGTGCACATGCACACACACTTCTTTGGAGCAGACTGGTTGTGTATAGGTTGAAGCAGTAGAACTGTTAGGCAGTAGGTATAGTAGAACTGCAATTTTAAGAAAACAAGTTATGAAATAGAATTTTAACATGAGATTAGATAGAGTGATTTGACTGATATTAGTGAGAGAGATTGGCATTGACTACTAGCCATAACTTATTTTTCCACCATCCAAAAGATGGATGGCCACATTACTGCTGAAATTGAAATATCATTGCAGTACCATTAAAATAGCATGGATATAAAATTGTAAGATGGTTTGATAAATTTCATCTACCTTGGGTTTGAGTGAATAAGGGAATTTCTAGGGCTGGGAAAAATTCCTAGAATTGTGAAAGTTTTGGTGGAAGGCAATAAGGCTTCAGGAAGGTCACTCTCTCAACTGAAGAGGATGTTTTCCCAAAATTTGGAAATAATGGCATACAATTATTTCTCTTGAGATTTGGGATTTTTTGATGTACTATAGGATTCATTAAAGCAAAAGATGCTAGTTTTTTCTCAATCAAATTATGTGGCTGGCTGTATCACATTGCCAAAAATCTGAGACCAGGCAGAAACCTTAGAGAGTAAAAACTCTTCTTTAGTACTAAAGGAACTTGAAATAGCATAGAAATATATTTTTCGCATGCTAACTCTCGGTCGGTGCATAAAAGTATTAACTAAAATAAAGAGCCAAAAGGCTTCAGTTTGGCAATGCAAAATTATATAAGTGAAATTTTGCATTGCCAAACTGAAGCCTTTGAAGAATGTTGCATTTTGCAACATTCTATGTTGCAATGTTCTGCATGTTCTAACTTCTGGTTTCATTTCATTACTGATTTGAAATTTACAGTGAGGGAATTTATTTTTTGTTTTTGTTTGCTATTTAATATTTACTTTTGAGAGTTACCTTGAATGGATTGATTATGCCTAATTTGTTTTGATATACCTTTACTGTGTATTTGAATTGTACATTTAAAATTAAATTTTGTTGTTATCATCATCGTCAGATCTTCATGGGGTCGAAAGACTCATCACAGGAGGTCCCATTATCACATAAACAGTTCATCATACCATACCATAAATGTATTCACTGTCTCTATATTTTCTGAGTTAATGTGTATTCATGTTTGTGTGTTGGATTGAAGATCTGAGATTACAACCTGTTAACGTGGTGTACAGCAAATACATTTTAAGAATGGCAGGGCTGGAGGAGTGTTCAGTTGGAATTAAAATTGGTGCAAAAAAATATTAATAATTTGAGGTATGCAGATGATACCACCTTGCTAGCAGAATGCAAAGAAGATTTGAAGGAACTTATTATGAAAGTTAAAGAAGAAAGTGCTAAATATGGTCTTAAACTTAACCTCAAAAAGACAAAAGTTATGGCAACATGTGAACTTAATGATTTTGAAGTAGATTGGGAGAAAATGGAAGCAGTTAACAATTTTGTGTTCCTAGGTTCCTGAATTGATAAAGATGGTTATTGTACCGAAGAAGTTAGAAGAAGATTATTACTCGGAAAAAAAAGCAATTACAAATTTAAGCAAGATCTTTAAATATAAAGATATTAGCCTCACAACAAAAATCAGAATCGTGAAAGCAATGGTATTCTCTGTGGTGCTGTATGGATGTGAAAGTTGAACCCTGAGAAAGAGTGAAAGAAGGGAGATAGATGCATTTGAATTATGGGTTTGGAGACACTTGCTAAGAATACCATGGACTGCAAAGCAAACCAATAAATCAGTGATAGACAGAATAAAACCAGATTGCTCCCTTGAAGCTATGATCATCAAGCAAAAATTGTCATACTTCAGACATATTATGCAAGCAAATGACGGTCTTTAGAAGATGATGATGCTTGCTAAACTTGATGGAAGCAGGAGAAGAGGAAGACCAAGAATTAGATGGGTGGATGGAGTTAAAGAAACAACTGGAGTGCGCTTGGAGGTTCTGAAAGACATGGTAAGGGACAGATAGGAATGGAGAGTGTATGTTCGTGGAGTCGCCAGGAGTCAGAAACGACTCGATGGATCATAACACACACAACGTCATTTATTCCATGGAAGTTCCATCACATGACATAAATATTTATTTCATTACTAAAATATTAATCAAGTATATATAACAAGAGTGTATATATATATATATAAAATATATAACAAGATTGGACAAAGGATTAGAAGCCCAACTTTTTATTTTTCACATTGCTGTTTTCTTCCATACCACTCAAGTCTCAAATGTAAGTTGGTGGCAATGTCATATTGCTGGCAGCAAGTGATGAAAAAAATCTATTGACTGAAGACTTTCTGAACATATCTTTAAGTGTAAATCAGTAAGTTTAACTGCTTAACCAGTTATCATTCCTGTCTGATTCTTTAATTACTTACACACAAACATAATATACAGGAGGGGAAAAAAATTATTCCGCAATGATGTACATAAATAACGCTTTTTTTTCTTCTTTTTTCTAGATATTATTAATGACTGGAGATACAGAAAGAAGATATTAAAAATAATAATAATAATAAAAACTTTTAAAAACTGATTTTTTTTAAACTATAGAATAACATGCATATGCCACAGTAAATAACTTTTTTTATAATGTAAATATTTCATCTTATCATAAGAAATCATCAGTACAACTAATGAACAACAATAGGAATGAATTCAACAAACAAAAAACAGTAGTGCATGTATACAGTCCCATGTTCATGGATTAAAAATTATCATCATCATCATCATCATCATCAAATTCCTGCCACGTACCCTCAAGGGGTGTACAGGATATGACAGTACTACATGAAAAAATTACATCATTACTAACTTCCTATCTACAATTTTCCTCCAAATCAGTCTGTTACTTGTCAAGACTCCAACATTATCAGATCTTATATTTCTATCGTCTAAGGCACTTTGTACCGTATCAATCCACCTATATCTTGGTCTTCCTCTGGGTCGTTTTCCTGCCAACCTGGCAGAGAACACTTGTTTTGCTAATCTTTCCTCTCCCATCCTATTTAAGTGACCATACCATCTGAGATTAGCTCTGCTAACGCATTCCTGGATGCTGACAATATCAAGTTCTTTCCTAATATCCTCGTTTTTAATATGATATTGCCATTGATGCCATCTGTTCATGCCTCTAATCTTTCTCAGGACTCTCATATCTGCGGTCTCTAGTCTTTGGTCAAGTGTTTTACTTCTGACCCAGCTCTCAGATCCATAAGTTAAAATTGGTTTGAACACAGTCTTGTATACAGCTAATTTAGTGTTCCGACTAATTTCTTTCTTATTCCATATGAATTTATTCAATTGACTTCCCACGATACCAGCTTTGCTGATTCTGTTCTCTATTTCTATATTTAGTTTACCATCTTCAGTAAAAATTGTGCCTAAGTAGCTGAAATGTTTTACTTGTTCCACAGGTTCTCCATTCACAACACAGTTGACATTTTCAATGATTCTGCCTATTTTCATTGTCTTTGTCTTTTTATTGCTGACCTTCATACCATATCTATTACAACAGCTATTCAATTTAGTCAGAGAATCTTGCAGACTTGTAGCGGATTTATTTAGAAGTATAACATCATCCGCATAAAGCAAAGAGCTGACATTAACATCTCCAATTTTGATATCAGGTTTAATACCACATTCCTTCATAATGTGATCCATATAGATAATGAATAACAGAGGGGATAATGTACATCCTTGTCTCACACCAGATTTAACATTAAACCATCTTCCTGTACTTCCTTCAATTCTAACTGCTGACTCACAACTCAAATAAAGACTAAGTATTGCTTGATATAATGCCCCATTGACACCATATAACTGCAGCGTATTGAATAGCTTCTCTCTTGGCACCTTGTCATATGCCTTTTCCAAATCGACAAAACTTAAATACAGATCTTTGTTATATTCCCATGCTTTCTCGACTATTTGTCGTAAAGTGAAGATCTGATCCTGACAGCCTCTATTTGGCCTGAATCCAACTTGTTCTTCACCAAGCTTTTCTTCCACAATTCTTCTCAACCGTTTCTCGAGTATACTTGCATAGATCTTGCCAGGAACACTCAGTAGGGAAATACCTCTGTAATTCTCACATTCAGTTTTATTTCCCTTTTTATATATGGGTACTATGAGAGCTCTACTCCAATCATCGGGAATTCGTCACTCTGTCCAGGCTTTCTGAACTATGCAGTGCAGCCACTGTAAGACTCTTATACCACCATACTTCAGCATTTCTGGTCGAATATCATCTACTCCTGCTGCCTTTCCACATTTCAAGCCTTTGATGGCTTTTTCTACTTCAAGTATGGATATGTATTCCTGACTGCATGCCTGGTCAGTGTTTTTTATCACTGTGCTGTCATCACTGCTTGTTTCATTTAGCAGTTTTTCAAAGTAATTACTCCATACTTCAAGGATATCTTTTTCTCCTGTTTTCATTTCACCTTTATCATCTCTAATTCCTTTTACAGCACTCTTTCCTCCATTCCTAAGCTTCTTCAACAACCTCCAGAATATTTTGCCACCTTCTTGATATTTATTTTCTATATTCTTGCCAAAGTCCTCCCATGACTTTTGTTTAGCTAGTTTTACACACTGTTTAGCTTTCTTACATTTGTCTCTGTATTCTGTAAGAGTAAAAGCTGACTTATTTGACAGGAACTTTTGGTATGCTTTCTTCTTTTCCTGCACTGCCTCTTTAACTTCCTGTGTCCACCAGGGAGTTCTGATTTTTTTATCTTTGCACACAACCTCACCACATGCCTCTCTGGCAGAATCAATCAATGTTTCCTTCAGAGTTTGCCACTGAATCTCCAAGGTTTGATTCCTGTTCTCAAACTCTTTCATTTTCTTTTCAATAATATTTCTGTATTTTAGTCTACAGTTTACATCTGAGAGCTGCTCAACTTTTATTCGCTTTAAAACTTTCTTACATGTTATTCTTTTCAATATGAAATTCAATTTTATCCTGCTCAAGACTAAATAGTGATCACTTCCAATTTCAAATCCTCTGTACACTCTGGTGTCCTGCACCAGGGAGAAAACATCACTATCAACAATAACATAGTCAATGAGACTTTTCTTATTCCTAGCTTCTTCTCTCCATGTGAATTTGTGCACATTTTTATGTTGGAACATGGTGTTAGTAATAACCAGTCCATGTCCTGAGCAGAAATCCAACAGATATTTGCCATTATTATTAGCTTTGCTCTTTTCTCCAAATTTTCCCAAAATATTTTTGTATGTCTCACAATCATTTCCTACTCTACTATTTAGATCCCCAACAAGGACCAACTTTTCCTTTTTCATTGTGTTAGTTGCTTTTTCTAAAACGTCAAAAAATTCCTCCACTTCTACCTTAGTAGAACCTTCTGTGGGACCATAGGCACAAATAAGTCTCATTGTCCAGTTCCCCATTCTCATATTTGCCCACATCACTCTACTTGAGACTGACTGCCATTCAAAAAGATTAGTCTCGTATTTAGTGTTGAATACTATGGCTACTCCTTCTTTTCCTTGATTTTCATTGCCTGGGTGTAACATTTGGTATTTATTGCTCAGCAAGATCTTGCCTTTTTTTGTCTTTTTTGTTTCAGTCACCCCTATTATGTTGATCTGGTACTTATCTAATTCCTCAGCTAGCTCCATTTCTTTGCCATTCAGGCTTCTTACGTTGATAGTACCGATCTTTAACTCTGGTGATGTTGAGTTGGGGTTTGTTTTCAGATTTGTTCCAGTAGCTGACTTTTCGCTGTTCGCCCTGGTTCCCTGGCGAAAACAACGGGGGCCTTGTTTAACCGGGCGACGCCCCAGCCGGCATGAAATTTTGTCATGTTGTACCATCATTTTTTATTTTGGTTTAACCAATAAGAATACAATTTGGTCGGCTAAATCCCAAATTGCCAGCCCATCCTCGTTCGTTCAGTATCAAAGTAGATACCCAACAGGGTGCACCACGAGAAGGTGAGGATTGGACATTAGGTCAGAAGCCCTGGTCGGTTCTCCGCATTCCTTTAAAGGCTATGTGGAGGTCTCCTCTCAGTTATACAGCTTTGACCCTTAAGCACCCCAAAAATTAAGCACCCTAAAAATTATTTGGCTGAAATTGAAATTACTTAAATTAAATTGCCAGCCTGGTTGGCTGAGTGGTTAGCATATCTGCCCTCCAGCCAAAAGCCTGCAGGTTCAAATCCCGTCATAGGCACAGGTGTTTGTGGTTGTGGGCAGTAGATGGCGTTGGTGTAGTTACGGTTCATTGTTGTAGAGTGGATGCCCTTCCTCAATGAGTCTTTGAACTCCCTGGAAGTGTCACGTAATAATAATAATAATAATAATAAAATTTAGCAGATAAATTATTGAATAGTTGAGGATAACAATTTCCCACTTTCCAAATAGTGAGAGTCATTTCGATTAAGATTAGCTCTATGAAGTAAGGCTTCAACACTTTCTTTATATGGTTGTTCATGTTTGTATAAGGGTGAGTCCATTGCTGTTCCTCCCTCTTATCACCCAACTTAGCCAACTTTTTTCTTGAACACCTAGAAGACAGAATTTTCGCTGTTGACTTGGGTCAAAACCAACAATGTGGCTACGTTATGTTGATGACATCTTTACAGTATGGAGTCACACTGAATCCTACCCATCTGAAAAAGATGGTCTGCCGAAAACCATCTTTTTCAGGTTATTATATCCATAATACATCAGCTCACCATCCATCTCAAAAATATGTCATCATAAAATCTTTAGTATCCAGGGCACACAAGATTTGCTCTTCTGAAGAATCCCAAAAACAAGAGTTGGAAATTATCAAAGAAACAGCCTTACCAAATGGATATAATCCATTAACAACCCAAAAAAATAATTAACCACTCTTCTACAAATCAACCCAGACAAGAAGAAGCCCACAGGACTCCCATTCCATATATTAAAGGCATTTCTGAATGTGTGGCAAAAATAATGAGAAAATATAAACTCGTTGCTAAATATATACCCATCAACTAAATTCATAACTTGCCACCTTCTCCAAAAGACAAACTCTCACCAATGATGCTACCTGGTGTATACCAAGTACCATGTTTGTATAACTTGTCTTACTATGGACAAACAGGAAAATCTATGAATAAATGTATCGCTGAACATCAAGACCACATCCTCCTTATAAAACCTCAGAAATCTGGCCTTGCACAATATGGAATCAACCACAGCATCCAGCAGAACACCAAGTTACTACATAGATCCATATATAAACATGGTTGGTTATATAAAGAAAGTGCTGAAGCCTTACTTCATAGACCTAACTTAATTGAAATGACTGTCTCACTATTCCAGAAGAGTGGATAATTGTTATCCTCAATTGTATTCAATAATTTATCTGCTATATTTTAATTTAAGTAATTTTAATTTCAGCCCGATAGTTTTTAGTCCATGAACATGCAACTGTATACATAGAGGGATTCTAATTTAAGCATGTGCACTACTGTTTTTTGTTTGTTGAATTCATTCCTATTGTTCATTAGTTGTCCTTATGATACATAAGATGAAATATTTACATAATAAAAAAGTTATTTACTGTGGCATATGTGTTATTCTATCGTTATGGATATCCCACAGGTTTCACTATGTAAAAAAAAAAAAGATTTTTTTTTTTATATTTCATTTTTATATTTTTTATATTTTATTTATTTCAGTGTGAAACTAGACTGGTTATGTTTAGGAAATCCAAATGATCATCATAATGTAATGCTCTGTGCACCAGACAAAATTCCAGAATACTCTATAAATCAGGTAATGCACTACTAATACTATTACAGCATACATATTTTTTAAATGTTTGGTTTATAAATTATTGCACTATTAAATAGAAAATAATTAATATTCCCCATTAGAATTTCTATTCATGTTAGAATAACATTCCAGTTATGTTTCTTGATTACATAATAGAATGCTGTAAATTATCTGTATATTGTATATTTACAGTAACAAATATCATGAACACTGTTTGGAAATAGGTCAGTGGACACCCCCATGGGCAAGGTGTATTGCATTTTTAACCAGTATAATTGGGAAGAATATGATGCTCCCAAGTTAATGCAACTGTGTCCAGGTGAAAAGGCTGAGAGAAGGGAACTGACGGAGTTTGAAAGAGGCAGATGCCATACTGATAGGATGCCATGTTGCAAGCCTATCTGTTCAGCAAATTGTTGACAAATTGAGCCATCCCAGTAAACAAACAATGATACCATACTGAAATGGAAGCACATTGAGTCGACTACAAGTGCTACCCACAGTGGATGACCCACAACATTCACCAGACATGACTAGGGTGCCACGAAGGATAATATGTAAAAACCATCATTCATTGGCTGACACGTTGAACACTGAGTTCTAAGCATTGACTGGAACACGAATCTGCACAAAAACATTCAGAACTGAGGCTCATAATATGGGTTTCCATAGTAGGACCACAATTATGAGCCTCAGTTCTGAATGTTTTTGTGCAGATTCGTGTTCCATTTGATGCCTAGAACTCTGTGTTCGATGTGTCGGCCAACGAAGGATGGTTTTTACATATTATCCTTCGTAGCACCCTAGTCATCTTTGGTGAATGTGGTGGGTCATCCACTGTGGTAGCACTTGTAGTTGACTCAGTGTGCTTCCATTTCAGTATGGTATCATACTGAATAAATTTCACAGCTGGTGTTACGCTCTCTGGTAAGAGACATTCACTGGCATCCACTATACCCACAACCATCCATCTTCTCAGTACAAGCCCCACATTACCCAAACCAGCATACAGCATCATCTGCAGTGATGCAATGAGTATGTGCAGTAAGATGTAGAAGCTAGGAAAGCTGTGTTATGGAGCAACAAATCATGCTACACCATGTACTGAGAAGATGGATGGTTGTAGGTATAGTGGATGCTGGTGAACGTCTCTTACCAGAGTGCATAATGCCAGCTGTGTAATGGTATAGTCCCATTTTTGCTGGTTTGGCATTAGAAGTGTGTTTTGTGGCCATAAACGTTGAACTTTGAGAGGTATCTGGTGTGATATTTCTAAGGAACTGACCATTGTATTTTTCAGCAAGATAATGCAGTATACTAGTGCTTAAAATGTGTGGTTTGTGGACATGAATATCACCACACTTGACTGGCTTCCACAGAGTTCTGATCTCAACTCTATTGAACATCTGTGGGATGAACTGGGGCATCTGCTCCCCCACAACAAATAGTCCAGGACTTCATTAAGTGCGTATATATGAAGAGTGCTCCAAAATTCCCATTGATCACTGTCATACATCTGTAGAAAGTATGCTCCATACAATTTCTATAGTAATCACAGTGAAAGTATGTCCTTCATCTTTTTAAGGTGGCCACCATGACTGTTTGTTCCTCACACTATGGTGTCCATCGATTTCTTTCCAAGTAGTGTATACGAGGTGGTATCACAAAGTTTCGAGACTAGCTCTGTTTACGAGAAATCACTTTATTTATCTATGTTTACACACTATCACCTTCAAAATAGTCCCCTTGCATAGCAATACAGCACTCCCAGTGTTCCTGCCACTTCTGGAATGTGTCCTGGAAGTCTTCTTTTTGAAGCGTGTCAAGCACCTTCTATGATTCATGCTGAATCTCCGCATTGGTGTCAAAACAGTGACCTTTGAGCTGGATCTTCATCTTTGGGAAGAGGGTGAAGTTCCGCAGGAACCAAATCTGGTGAGTAGGGTGGGTATGGAAGTGAGAGCATTTCCGGCAAGAAACTTGTGTGAGGAGAGCTCAGTGACAGGGTGCATCGTCGTCGTGGAGCATCCATTTTTTCACATGCCACATATCCAGTCACTTTCACCAAATGTCCTCCCTCAGATACCTTAAAACTTGGCAGTAGACCTCGCTATTGACGGTCTGGCCCGTAGGGACGAATTATCGATGCACAATGCCGCGAATGTCAAAAAAGACGATGAGCATGCACTTGGTCAAGCAACGGACCTGCCTCGCCTTTTTTGGTCGTGGAGATGATGGGCTCTTCCACTATGAAGACTGTTGCTTCATCTCAGAGTCGTACCCGTACACCCAAGTTTCGTCACCAGTAATGATCCACGACATGAAGGATGGGTCATCCACGGCACGCTGATGGAGTTCTTGGCAGACTTCGATGCAGTGTTCCTTCTGCTCCTGGGTCAGCGGCCTCGGGACACACTCGGCAGACTTTGACGCGGTGTTCCCTCTGCTCCTGGGTCAGAGGCCTCGGGACGCACTCGGCAGACTTCGACGCGGTGTTCCCTCTGTTCCTGGGTCAGCGGCCTCGGGACGCACTCGGCAGACTTCGACGCGATGTTCCCTCTGTTCCTGGGTCAGCGGCCTCGGGACACACTTGGCAGCAACCCAGCGCATGTTCAAATCACACATGAGGATTGTTTGGACTGTTTCTTATGACACGCTGACAATGGCAGCAATGTTGTGGAGTGTTCTTCGACGATCCTCATGCACAAGTTGCCGAATGGTTTCGACATTTTCAGGGATTGAGCTCGTTGAAGGTTTTCCTGATCTCTCGTTGTCTTCTAGTGATGTTCTTCCACTGTTGAAGCATGCGTGCCACTCAAAACACCTCAAATGACTCATTGCAGCATTGCCATAAACTTGCCAAATCATGTCAAACGTCTCTGTGGCAGATTTGCCCTGTTTCATGCAGAATTTCACGTTCGCTCTTTGTTCTAACTTGCTGTCCATGATGAAATCGCAGACATGGTAATGCATGTGGTCAGAATAGCACCAGTTGCACCGCTCTTGATGTACACAGGACGATGTCTTTTAGCACACTGACTTATGAAGGTCGGTGCTCCTTGTGACTATGCGTGCAGCCTTGTTGTGCCATCTGTTGGTGTGTTACAAAACTAGTCCGAAATCTTTTGATACCACCTCGTATCAACAAGTATGGAATAAATACTGAAACTTGAATGCTAATTTTAATCTTTATTACTAATTTTATTACTTACTAACTACATTACTGCAGCCACACATAATCTCTTTTCAGTCCTTTATATATGAAACCCAATATCGTTTAGTGAAGTAAGTGATTAATCCCTTTGAAGTGTTCTTAAAGGTGTTGCTGTGCTGTGCTTTCTTAATAATAGACTGAAGTTATAAATTCATCAATTTTCATTGCTGCTTGCATGAATATTTGTTTTCTATAATTTTTAAGCTGTTTATATACAAAATGGTATATTATTTACAGGCCTTCATGAATCACCTGACTCAATGTGGGAAGCCAACTCTCTGCTAAGTACATCTGTCATGCTCCATCTTGAATGTATTAGGCATTGGGGCACTTACTGTGTTTTGTCAATGTACCTAACTCATCCATCATTTGCCATCCAAAAATACTCTTTCTCTCTTATACTGCTTCTAGAGATTACCTCATCTTCTTCTTCTTTTCAAGGATTAGTATGCCTCTTCTGCTTCGCTGGTGTTTCCATTTTGCAGCTGGTCTCTCTCTCACTTTCTCTTTCCCTTTGGTCTATATTTATCTAACTCTTTTGGTAGCTGATAGCTTTCCATCTTAAACAGATGTTCTATTCATTTCTCTCTAGATTTCTTCATATTTTTATTTATGTTGTTAATATCTAGTTCTCTCCTGATTGTCTTCATATTTTATGTAGTCCAATTTTGTGTCTCCTTTAGCTCTTAAAAATCTCATTTTTGCAGTTTCTATTTTACTTTCATCTTTCTTTTTAACATTCCATGTTTCTGAACCATATAAGAGAGTGGGTGTGGCCATTACTTTAGAAAATTTTAGTTGAGTTTCTCATCTTGTTTTTTTTATTCAGTGTCCTTTTAATTGTTCCATTGATTTTCTGAAATTTCTTTATATTTTCATCTATATCTTTATCTTTTAGATATGTTATTATGCAGCTTAAATAATTAAACTGCATCACCGTCCTATCATTTTATTTTCTATGACTATTTTTGATCTACTTTCAGCCTTTACATGCCATGACTTTTGTTTTCTTTTGTAAAATTTTAAAAGTGTATTGTTGGCTTATTTTATTTAATATATAAACTGATTTTGAAGGTCATCTTCATTCTCTTGAATGTAGTCTGATCATCTGCATACAACATTGTACTGGTAACAGTTTTTCTGGTTAGCTGGATACCTTGTTTTATTGTTGTTTTCCATATTTTAATAATCTGATCAATATATATATATATATATATATTGAATGGAGTTTATTGAATGGAGTTGGAGATAAGCTACATCCCTGTCTGATGCCCTGATTTATTTAAATCTCTTCTGTTAATTTATTACCTAACTATAACTGTATTTTTGTATCTTTATATAAACTTTGTGTAGTTTGTACCAAATGTAATGGATATCCTTGCTTTTTTTCATTATATTCCATAATTTTTCTCTATTTTATCAAAATAGAGAAAAATTTTATCAAAAACTTATCACCTGTATTTTATCAAAAGCTTTCGCATAATCTGTAAAGGCCAGGTGAGTCTCTAAATTAAATTCTCATCAGTTTTCAATAATTTGTTTTAACACACAAATATTGTCTATAGACAATCTTCCATATCTGAAACCATTTTGTTCTTCTGAGAGTAGATTGTTTGCAGTATTTCTATCTTTTATTCAGGATTTTATTGTAAATTTTGTAACCTGTATTTAATAGATTGATTCTTCTGTAATTTCCACAATCCATTCAGTCTCCTTTCTTAAATGTAAACTTTAGCTTTTGACAGTGTAAATACATTCACATTGTCTATAGACACCATACTCTCAAGCAATGGATTCCAATTCTTCACCACTCTATGTGCAGAAAAACTGCTTCTCATTCCTTTGCTCCCACCCTCCTTATACAATTTCCAGTGATGGCCTCTTGTTCACCCTCCCCCTCTCTCCCAACATTCTATGAAAAACCTCTTTAACATTAATTTTATAAGAATCACTTACCAACTTATACATCTTTATCATATCACACCTCTTCCTGTTCATTATGTCTCTCCTTCTCTCCCATCGTTCTAAATGGACCCCTGGGTCATTCATGGCTGGTAGATGATGTTCTTTGTTATCCTCCAATCATCTCGGTCTCTTGTTCTTGATGTCAGTTGAGAAAGGAAAGAATTTGTCCATTTTTTGATGTTGTCAGTCCATTTTAATCAAGGTCAGCCCTTAACCCTTGATGAGAACGATTCCTTCTTGTGTTTGCTTTAGAATACCATTAGCCCTTTCCACATGTCCGAACCATTTCATCTGTCCTTCTGATTAATTTCAGAATATTTTCCCTTTTTTTTCCTGTCTATCGAATTAATCAGTTTCCGGACATTTTCATTGGTCTCGTGAGCAGTATAGGGAATTCTCAAGAGTCTCCTGTAAGTTTTCATTTCGAAAGACAGGCATCTCCTCTCATCTTCCCTCAATAAAGTCCAGCCCTCACAACCATACAAGCGCATATAGTTCACCAAAGTGTTCACCAAGGGGCCACTACCCAGACCGGTCTGGGTAGTGGCCCCTTGCCTTTAATACAAAACATCATACATCCCCTTCTTGGAGATGTGTTTTGGCATTAAGGGTAAATATTAAGATTAGTGATCGGAGCTTGTTCCACCTTTGCCACGAGTTTTCCTGGTCTTGCACTACCTGTGGGATCAGTTAGACTTGCATCAATTGCAGGCGCAAACTTGACTTTTGGTCTGTTTGCTTACTTGGGAAATGGAGTAAAACCAGGTTTAAAATTGCTTGGTATCCTTAACATATTTATACCCAAGGTAAAAATACTTTCTACATATATATATATATATATATCTAACAGAATTTCCTTTGAAGCTGCATAATTGCATTTTATTTAAAAATCTTAATCCCTTAACTTAACATTTTCAGAACTGAAAGCCTTCAATTTTTAAAAATTAACAACCCATTTTATCACCAAGACAGATTAAGGAAAGATTATTATATATCTTAATGCTTCCTGACAATCCATTTATTACCTTTTTTTTTTTTTCAGTCATGCAGCAAGCCATATTACTAAACTTTTAATGTCTTTTGTTGAAGCGATGATTTTAAAGAAAAAAGTTAGACCATTTATGCACTTCCCACTAGGTCGTATGGTCTTCACACAATCCACAAGCCTTATATTCTCTTAAGACCAGTTGATAATTGCATCAATTGTCCTACTTATGAAACTCCATGCATCTGTCAATCTTCATATCTACTTTCACAGAGAAGTCAGTCTCTTGTGTCAGATTATAAAAAGCAAATTTGTTAATATAATGATCATGTCGGATATAATTTCCATGTGTACCAACATACCTTTAAAGGATATTATTGAGATATTTAAACAAGATTTTCATTCCAATATTGTTAATTTTTTGACTTTGTCAGACATTTGCAGTGCCATAAGGTGTCCTCTCTCATCAACTCTTGCAAATTATTTTATGGAGTGCTATGAATATCTCCTCAGCAGAAACTTATATGGTACAGGTTGATGATTTGGAATAGTTCTTCATCTGAGTTAAACAATTTCATTTATGGTATTGATGCAGTCCATCCTAGAATACAGTTAACATAAAAAAAAAACAGCGAAAAAAAAGGTTGCATTTTTTTATATCTATTGATTCTTCATCAGTGGGAAAGAATCATTTCTCCATATTTTGAATGAAAACTAATACAAGAAATTGCATCCATGCACAGTCCCATCATTATCCTAGTCAAAAAATTGAGGATCTTAAAACATTAATTTATTGTACCTGTACTCTCGGAACAGCCAAAATATCTGTTTCAGAATAGGAACAGAAGTTACCATAAACTTAAATTAATAATTAATACTTACAAAAAAATTAATCATTGATTGGTGTAAAATTTTCATCCATGTTTTGTAAACATCCTCAGTATGAAAAATGGAACACAATGTCATACACATTACAGAAAAAAAAATCAATAATGCAACACTAAAGCTTCAGTATAGAAACAATCATCATCATCAAATTCCTGCCATGTACCATCAAGGTGTGTACAGGATATGTTAGTACCACATGAAAAATTTACATGATTACTAACTTCTTATCTACAATTTTCCTCCAAATCAGTCTGTTACTTGTCAAGACTCCAACATTATCAGATCTTATATTTCTATCATCTAAGGCACATTTTACTATCAATCCACCTATATCTTGGTCTTCCTCTAGGTCATTTTCCTGCCAACCTGACAGAGAACACTTATTTTGCTAATCTTTCCTCTCCCATTCTGTTTACGTGACCATACCACCTGAGATTAGCTTTGCTAACGCATTCCTGGATGCCGACAAAGTCAAGTTCTTTCCTAATATCCTCACTTTTAATATGATATTGTCATTGATGCCGTCTGTTCATGCCCCTAATCTTTCTCAGGACTCTCATATCTGCGGTCTCTTTGGTCAAGTGTTTTACTTCTGCCCCAGCTCTCAGATCCATAAGTTAAAACTGGTTTGAACACTGTCTTGTATACAGCTAATTTAGTGTTCCAATTAATTTCTCTCTTATTCCATATGCATTTATTCAATTGACTTCCTACCATACCAGCTTTGTTGATTCTGTTGTCTATTTCCATATTTAATTTGCCATCTTCACTGAAAATAGTGCCTAAGAGGTGAAATGTTTTACTTGTTCCACAGGTTCTCCATTCACAACACAGTTGACATTTTCAATGTCAACTGTGTTGTGAAATTTAGTCAGGGAATCTTGCAGACTTGTAGCAGATTTACATAGAAGTATAACATCATCTGCATAAAGCAAAGAGCTAACATTAACATCTCCAATTTTGATATCAAGTTTAATGCCACTTTCCTTCATAATGTGATCAATATAGATAATGAATAACAGAGGAGATAATGTACATCCTTGTCTGACATCAGATTTAACATTAAACCATCTTCCTGTACTTCCTTCAATTCTAACTACTGACTTACAATTCAAATAAAGACTAAGTATTGTTTGATATAATGCCTCATTGACACCATATAACTGTAGCATATTGAATAGCTTTTCTCTTGGCACCTTGTCATATGCCTTTACCAGATCTACAAAACTTAAACACAAATCTTTGTTATATTCCCATACTTTCTCAACTATTTGTCGTAAAGTGAAGATCAAATCCTGATAGTCTCTATTTGGCCTGAATCCAGCTTGTTCTTCCCAACCATTTCTCCACAATTTTTCTCACCTGTTCCTCAAGTATACTTGCATAAATCTCAGTAGGAAAATACCTCTGTAATTCTCACACTCAGTTTTATTTCCCTTTTTATATATGGGTACTATGACAGCTCTGCTTTAATCATCTGGAATTTTTCCCTCTGTCCAGGCCTTTTGAACTATGCAGTGCAGCCACTGTAAGACTTTTATACCTTCATACTTGAGCATTTCTGGTCGAATGTCATCTACTCCTGCTGCCTTTCCACATTTGAAGCCTTTGATGGCTTTTTCTACTTCAAGTATGGATATGTATTCCTGACTGTATGCTTGTTGAGTGTTGTTTTGCCACTATGCTATCACTGCTTGTTTCATTTAGCAATTTTTTGAAGTAATTACCCCCCATACTTCACGGATATCTTTTTATCCAGTTTTCATGTCAACTTTATCATCTCTAATACCTTTTACAACACTCTTTCCTCCATTTATGAGATTCTTCAACAACCTCCAGAATATCTTGCAACCTTCTTGATATTTATTTTCTATGTTCTTACCAAAGTCTTCCAGTGACTTTTGTTTAGCTAGTTTTATACAGTGTTTAGCTTTCTTACATTTGTCTCTGTATTCTCTTAGAGCACAAGCTGACTTATTTGTGAGGAACTTTTGATAAGCTTACTTATTTTCCTTCACTGCCTCTTTACCTTCCTGTGTCCACCATGGAGTTCTGATTTTACTTTACTTTATGCAGTTGGCTGTGCCATCGTAAAATATTGTCTAATCCACTATTGTAAACTTATATATTCATTCCTTTATTTCCTTTATGCAAATGCCTCCCTTTTTTCTACCTTCTGCACTTCCCTTCTTATTCCTTGGACACTGGAAAATTTATTTGAAAAGCTGCACTGCCGATGTTCTAGTTTCCTAGCAATAAGATGTAAGTGCATCCAACAGTCTTCCCTTAAACTCAAATTACCTCCAATCAATTTTTTGTTTACAGTTGTGGTCCACTAATTATTCTTTCTATCCTTTCTCTTGGGTTCCTGCGAATAGGCTCTAATTTATTTTGGAACAGTGTATCGTAAAATTAAAGTTCAGGCAGAAATCTGTTGACATTTTGAAAAGCACATTTATTTTCAACAGTATAATTTACAGTATAATTCTGATAAGGAAAAATACTCAGTCTAACTCTTAAATAAAAACAATCATGTTAAAATACCTTTGTAATTCAAGATTATCATGACACATAAATATTCATTCCTTTCCAATACTAAGTTAAATTCCTAGCCAATTGTACTGCTAACAAACTGTTATTCTTTATCTATTACATACATGACCTTCAATCAATTATCAAAACTTATCATACATGAACTTCAATCACATATTAGGATATGAACATTAAAATTCATATCCTAACTCTGCTCAAATTCAGCACCTTAAACTTAAGTCCACTAATAAAGTTCTCTTATATTTCACAAAATTGAATAAAAGAATCAAAGTCACATTAAGGCTGCTACCCACTGTGCGTACTTATTCCTTGGGTTCGAGTTGGAGTCCTGACTTTTCCTTCCGTTTCAGGTTTTGACTCCTTTCCTACACCAGCATCAGATTTTTGACACAGATGGCTTCTCAGATGCTGTCTTCCCAGCACTCGTAAACTCGGGCGAAAGGGTTCGGCATGTGGAGTAGGTGCGTGCACGTTACCGTAACAGAGCAGTTTCTTCCAGCTCGAAAATTGCTCCCGGCGAAGATTGTCATCAGGTCTTGTCTCTGCCTGGCGGATCGACTTCTGTCATCATCCCTTCAGACTTCTGGCATGACTTCTCCAGAAAGTCGCGTCTTCGATGGTTGACATCCGATATCCGAACTTCTGGCCAATGCCTTTTATTCATCCTCTTTCAGATCCCTGCATGAAGATATGGGACTCCGAATATTTTGGTGCGATCTCTTGATCCTTCACTAATACTGACCCTTTCTTTGTTCTCCTACTGCACTCTTTTAATCCTATTACGTTGGGCAGCGGAAGCTCGACTGAACTTTGGCAGTCTGTTTGACACTGACCTTGAAGGTGTTTATAAGTGGAGCACATGAACAACTTTCATATATCCTTATAAGGAGCCATCATACAAAGTGTATGGTGGCAAGGTATTGCCTTTGTTCCTAACTTTCTAGAAATTTCTTTCTTAAAGCAGTACAGTCAGTTCCCTCAGGGTTGATTACATTAACAATTTAGCTTTAACTATATAGACATACAAGGTTAATTTTGTAACAATCTTATAGGACTTGACCTCTGTAAAAATTGATGTAAAGCACTTTGGTATTTTCAAGCTACATCAAATTTTTACACTAGCAGACAACCTCACCACATGCCTCTATGCTGAATCAATCAGGGTTTTCATGAAGACTTGCCACTAACACCATGTTCCCCTCCAAAGGGGAACATGGTGTTAGAAAACCCCTCCAAAGTTGGTTCCTGTTCTCAAATTGTTTCACTTTTTCTTCAATAATCTTTGTGTATTTTAGTCTACAGTTCACCACATCTGAGAGCTGCTCAACTTTTATTCACTTTAAAACTTTCTTACATGTTCTTCTTTTCAAAATGAAATTCAATTTTATCCTGCTCAAGAGTAAATGGTGATCACTTCGAATTTCAAATCCTCTGTACACTCTGGTGTGCGCCAGGAAGAAAACATCACTATCGACGATAATATAGTCAATGAGACTTTTCTTATTCCTTGCCTCGTCTCTCCATGTGAATTTCTACACATTTTTATGTTGGAACATGGTGTTAGTATAACCAGTCCATGTCCTGAGCAGAAAATCAACAGGTATTTGCCATTATTATTAGCTTTGCTCTTTTCTTCAAATTTTCCCAAAATATTTTTCTATGTCTGACAATCATTTCCTACTCAGCTATTTAGATCCCCAACAAGGATCAACTTTTCCTTTTTCATCGTGTCAGTTGCTTTCTCTAAAGCCCCCAAAAATTCCACTTCTACCTTAGTAGAACCCTCTGTGCGACCATAGGCACAAATAAGTCTCATTGCCCAGTTCCCCATTCTGATATCTGCCTACATCACTCTACTTGAGACCGCCTGCCATTCAAAAAGATTAGTCTCGTATTTAGTGTTGAATACTATGGCTACTCCTTCTTTTCCTTGATTTTCATTGCCTGGGTATAACATTTGGTATTTATTGCTCAGCAAGATCTTGCCTTTTTTTGTCTTTTTTGTTTCAGTCACCCCTATTATGTTGATCTGGTACTTATCTAATTCCTCAGCTAGCTCCATTTCTTTGCCATTGAAGCTTCTTATGTTGATAGCTGACTTTTCACTGTTTGCCATGGTTTCCTGGCGAAAACAATGGGGGGGGGGGCCTTGTTTAACTGGGCAATGCTCCAGCTGGCATGGAATTCTGTCATGTACCATCATTTTGTATTTTGGTTTAAACCAATAAGAATAGAATTTGGTTAGCTAAATCCCACATTGCCAGCCCATCGTCGTTCATTCAGTATCCAGGTAGATACACAACAGGGTGCAGCACGAGAAGTTGAGGATTGGACATTAGGTCAGAAAACCTGGTTGGTTCTCTGCATTCCTTTAAAGGCTACGTGGAGGTCTCCTCTCAGTTATACAGCTTTGACCCTTAATCACCCATGAAGATCGAAAATATAGAAACAGTGGTCAGTTAATTCCTACAATTAATGCCGGTCTGGTTGACCGAGTGGTTAGTATCTGCTCTCCAGCCAAAAGGCTGTGGGTTCGAATACTACCCTGGACATGGATATTTATGATTGTCTGTGAAAATACTAGTAGTGGTGGTCAACAGTAGATTGTGTTGGTGTAGATGATGAAAGTAGTTGAAGTTTGTTGTAGTTGGTGGATTGAGTGGCGGAGATTGAAAGTTGTGGAGTAGATACCCTCCCTCAATGAGTCTTTGGATTCCCTGGAAGTGTCGTGTAATAATAATAATAATTATGTATGCACAATACCAAACATAAGAGGTGCTTATAATTATTTATATACAAAACAGTTTGGAATTGTTTTAGAGTTCGGTTTTCACTTGTTAATACATCTATCATTTTTGCAAAAACTATCATAATATCTGTAACATGTTTAATTAATCTTAAGGCTCTTTGAAATCGTACATTTGCAAAAATCTGATATCTCAAATTGTTAGGAATTTTATGAAACATCAACTTATGTTTTTCATATATGCACTCTTTCGTATGTGGCCAGTAGAAGACAAAGGGGGAAGTAAATAATTGATATTTTAATCTGTTGAGAAGCATATACAGCATTGACACAAGAGAGATTTTTCATATAGTATGGTGTTTCTCAAACTTCTGATATCCACGTACCCCTTGTTAAATTTTCATTATTACCAAGTACCCCCTAATTAATTAATTAAAAAAATAAATTCATTAATTAATTAAAAATAAATAAATTAAAATTAATAAATTAATTTAAAATATTAATTAAAATTAAATATCTATTTTATTTGAATTTATATGTTCCTGTAAACAAAAAATATGATTTATTTTTAAATTTTGGTTCTCTAGAGATGTCAGACGACACTTATTAATTTCATTTGATCCAGATGCAAAATCAACACTTTCTTGTTGCTTACAGCTACTTGTATTTGCTATATTGCTCTCTTTTGGGGATTTTATAAATCCAATTTTTAACCAGTGATCCATACGTAAGAAAGGTAAAAAAAAAATACTGTATTTACTTGATTATAACTCTAACTTTTTTCCCAAAATTAAAGCTAAAAAATTCGTGTTGCAAGATACGTGCTGGAATTTTCGGAAACTAAAGTTTTCCGAAAAAAACTGAAAATGGTGTGACTTACCAAGAAGCTCCTACTCGCTATCACTTCTTTTGGCACCAAGAACAGTTTCTTTGTGTGCATCCTCAAAGTCATCTACCCAAATAGCGTCATCTTCTTTCCCATTATTTCAAGCAAAAATTACCAATAATTTACAAGACTTTGGATACGTAGAGCAGCGAAGAACTGCATATGATTGGTGCGGTATTAACAAAAGATTGCTCGAACCAAAGACAAATTAGCATTTCAACAGTTGAGTTGAAATGCTAATTCCCTTCAACCAAATTCCATAATATCTGAAACACATTCACTATATATTTCTTAGTTTTAACACGTTAACGACGGGAGTGGTGTCAAGCAAAACCATATGTTCCACCGGCAACATATGGCTTTACTTGGCAGTTTCGGTTGGAGAGGGGATGTGATTCATTAGTTAGTGCTGTTTTATCCCAGTTGTCTCTAATGGCACTGTTTGTTGAAAAATATAATGACTCCTTTAATTATGCATAGCCAAAAATGCCACATACCCCCGGCGGTACGCGTACCACACTTTGAGAAATGCTGATCTAGTAGAACAAAGGGAAAGAGCAAGGACTAGAGATCATTTTTAGAAGTTGGAGTGAGTAGGAGGATGAGAAGTGGCCTTTTTGCAGGGAGAATAGACCATGGAATTCATTTGCCTGATTGAGTGGTGAATGTGCAGATGGTTAATGGCTTAAGGAGTGGTACAATAGACTGGTGTTGTCTAAAATGGGCCTCCCATTATGATTCTATAGAATGTGTAAAATAAGAATAATAATGATGCAGTAATCTACTGTTTATCTGACCATATTGGGAAAGCATTTCGCTATTCTGATAATTGACGGGTTGGATAATTAAAGTACTATTGCATGGTCTAACAGATAAGCTTAGGTGTTGATGGTTATTCATGACTTATTTTTCACAGTATTAACAACACCACAAACACTTTTATCACAAAGATGTTTTATTTATGCTTATATTTCGCTTATTTTCAACTCAGCATCATCAGGGCACAACAAGGCTAAGCCCCCAAAAAGCAATATGCCACGTAAGCAAATAACTGCCCTAAAAAGTTATATAATAATAAAAATATTATTATTACAAAAGCCGATAAAGGAAATGCAACAGTTATCATGAATAAAGAAGAGTATAACAGAAAAATGCAAGAAAGTGACATCATGGCTCAAAGAAATCATCAGGAAAATAAAACCAACCCATGTTAAACCACTCCGTATTTCTGGATTACCAAAAATCCACAAAACTAATATTCCCCTACGCCCCATAGTTGATAGCATAGATAGTCCCACATATAAACTGGCCCGGCATTTAGCCAAGTCGCTTGCCCCCTTTACTGGCAACTCCTCTACTTTTGTAAAAAAATTCAATCCATTTCAGAACACTGGTTAAAAATCTAATCCTAAAAGATTCAGACATAATGGTTAGTTTCAATGTCACCTCCTTATTTACCATTGTACCACTTATAGACACTCTTGATTTAATCAAGTCTAAATTTCCCTCAGATATTTTTGAATTATTTCAATTTACCATGAATGCAGGTTACTTTACATGGGGGTGGGGATTCTACAAACAGATTAATGGTACTGCTATGGGTTCCACCCCCTCTCTTTCCCCCGTTAGCAAATTTTTACATGGAACACTTTGAAAACAAAGTACTTACCACAGCTACATACAAGCCACAAGTGTGGTTACGCTATGTAGATGATGTGTTTGCCATCTGGCCCCATGGACAAGACACTTTGGATGCTTTTGTCACCTACCTAAACAGCCAACACTCCAAAATTCACTTCACAGTAGAAAAAGAATCAAATAACTGTTTACCATTTCTTGACACATTAGTCACCCGCCTTTCAGATGGATCACTATCTTTTTCTATTTACAGAAAGCCTACACACACACACAGGAAGATACCTACATAAACAATCACATTATCATCATCCAGTCCAACAGTATGGTATTTTAAAAACACTTATACACAGAGCCAGAGCCATTTGTTCTAACGATACAGCTCGGACCACTGAACTCCAATACCTGCACCATACGTTCTTAGCCAACGGCTACAATCCCTACAAAATAGATAAAATACTACATAGGCCCATTACTCTGCCCTCCCCTAATACACAAGAATACAACATGACCATTTCTATTCCCTATATCAGAGGTACGTCGGAAAAGATAGCCAAAGTATTGTTGAAACATAGCCTTCGCACCACTTTCAAACCTCATGCCAAGCTGGCAACTCTGATCCGCTTGCCTAAGGATAAATTTCACCCTTTAGCACACCCAGGAGTGTATGAAGTTCCGTGTGACTGTGACTTGGCCTATTATGGGCAAACTATACTATGGCAAGTCGGGACTGGCAGACCACGCTTTGGACACTCCTTCACACAGGATTAGATGGAGCAAAACGAATGTGCTATTTAGGAGTCGTTATAGAACTGAAAGTTTATTTTTTGAGTCAGCAATGGCTTTGAAGAATTCTCCCAACCTTAACAAATGTGGTTGCATTAATCATGAAGGTTATTTTCTTAATCATAAATTAGTAAATAATAATATTTGGTTTACCGATCAAGTGTTGATCAATTTTATTAACTGAACCAACTAGTTTCGCCACACTTATCTGTTGGCATCTTCAGGGCACTTACATAGAGGTTTAAACAATCTCACAATTATGCATAACTGCAAAACTGACAAGAATAACTGTAAAAAAATGACTAGAATTATTACAAATAAAATAACCTAACCTAACCATCCTTTCTATAAATATGCTGGAGTTTATAATATTCCATTCTCATGTGGCTCTAGTTACATCAGACAGATTTCAAGAAGCCTCGAAATCAGGCAAAAGGAGCACATTGGCTATGTCAAAAACAACAGCCAGGACATTTCTGGCCTATCGTCTCATTTCTCTACAACTAACCATATCATCGAGTGGGACAAAAGCTGTTCCCCTTACATAGAGGAAGATTACCATTCAAGAATTTTCAAAGAAGCAGCCACAGTCGCCCGTTCTACTGTCAACCTTAACAGAAATCAAGGCCTAATACTCCCAGAGATATGGAAAACCCTAATCAGAACCTTAAAAATGGAAGAAATGAACTTTAATACAAACTACAGAAAGTTCCTCAGCAACAACTAGCTGATCTTGTACACGCAATATGTGTTTCACTCATGTTCGTTACTATTTTATTTGTAATTATTCTAGTTAGTTTTTTACAGTTATTCTTGTCAGTTTTGCAGTTATGCATAATTGTGAGATTGTTTAAACCTCTATGTAAGTGCCCTGAAGATGCCAACAGATAAGTGTGGCAAAACTAGTTGGTTCAGTTAATAAAATTGATCAACACTTGATAGGTAAACCAAATATTATTATTTATGGTTGCATTAATTTGCCAAAAATTTGGGAGACGGTTATCCTAAGAAAAACTCCTGGATAACTGCTGGCTTTTTTTTTTTTTTCCTCGTTAGAGGGTGCCAAAAAATAGGACTTTAGATCTTTTGTCTTTTGCAATTATATTGTTTCACTCACTCACTGTCGCATTTACAAGTGTGTTGTGCTCTGATGATGCCGAGTTGAAAATCAGCGAAATATAAGCGTTAATAAAACATCTTTGTGATAAAAGTGTTTGTGGTGGTGTTAATACCGTGAAAAATAAGTTATAACTATTACATGGTGCTGTACCAGAGGTTTGTTGACATGCAAGGGTCAGTTAATTTGAAGGGTCATTGTGTTTGAAGGTTGGATATGAAGTAGATTACTGTAAAAATGAATATCTAATTTTGCCAGCAGTGACAAAATTAAATGAAACCAAAATTGAAAGGACTCCAAGAATTTCAATACAGATTCAAAATATCAAACCTCATTAAATTCTTCTGATTTACATTCTTCTAAAAGGAAAAAAAAACATGAACCAATTGAAATAAAATTGTATTGTGCAGACATATTCTGCTGTCCATCTTAAATAGAATTTATTGAATTCTGTTTATCTATCCAGAGCAGAGTTGGTACCATATATAATTTTGAAATGTTTTGCTTCTGCAGATGGTCCAGAAGGAAGAAAACAAATATCGTAGAGATTCAGAGTACAAAATGACGTTAAAATCTGTTTAGCCATCTAGACTCCAAGATTGATCATGTATCCATCCATACATTATCAGATGTCATATTGTCAGTCTATTGCTCAGCAATGTGCCACACCAGTCCTCTGCAGGTAGTTCTGTTGTATGCTTTTCTGTAGGCTTCAACTCTCTGAAAATAAGTCATTCCAGACACACCATCCATTTCATTGAGGCTCTATCCCCCCCCCCCTTTATACAGGAACTTTACCTTCTATTAATGTTTTGAGAATTCCTCCTTCCATTCTTTCAGTGTGTCCAAAGTATTTCAACTTTCTTCTTTTAGTATCCTTAAGGAGCCTTAAAGTTCTACCAATCCTTTTGAGCACACATCCATTTGTCTGCTTTTCAGTATATGATATTTTCAACAGCCTTCTGTGACCCCACATCTCAAAAGGAGTTATTCTTTTTCCTTCAGACCTCTTTAAGTTCCAAATCTCACATCTACATCTGTAGATGTGAGATTTCAGATGTAGCTGTTGGAAAAACGCTACATCTGGAATCCTTAACTTTGTTCCTGTGGAGATAGATTCATCCTTCCCGATTTTAGACAGGTCTCATACTCTTGTTTTAGCAATTCCTAATCTTCATCAGCATCTTCTGAACAGTAATTCTTTATATTAATAATGGATTCCAGGTACTTTAACTTGCTGACTTCCTCAGTTCTTCCTACATTAATATACACTTGTTTCTTAGAAGCTTCCCTCTTTGAAAACCATAAATTTTGTCTTGCTAGGATTCAGCTGCAGTCCTATGTTGTTACCGATCTAATTAACTTTGTCAAAGATTGTGTATGGTCATGACAAAATGAATCTAATAAATTTTTATGCATTTTATAAAATACACCTGAATATAATTGAAAGTTGATATTTAAAAGTGAAATTTCAGAATATTTCTCATTTTAATTTAAGGGAATGGGCAACGTCCCTCCTCTGGATCCATTACTCTGTCTTGCTCACTTACTGCTCAACTATGCTTATAAATGTTGAATCTTTTTTTGTTTGCTTATCTTGTACAAGATAAAAATATGTTCAGAATGACATTTCTAAGTTTTTGAAAAGATCACTTTAAAAGTATATCAGATACCATCGACATCAAATTCCTGCCATGTACCCTCAAGGGATGTACAGGATAAAATAGTACTACATGAAGAATTTACATCATTACTAACTTCCCATCTACAATTTTCCTCCATATCAGTCTGTTACTTGTCAATACTCCAACATTATCAGATCTTATATTTCTATCGTCTAAGGCACTTGTTACTGTATCAATCCACCTGTATCTTGGTCTTCCTCTGGGTCGTTTTTCTGCCAACCTGGCAGAGAACACTTGTTTTGCTAACCTTTCCTCACCCATTCTATTTAAGTGACCATACCATCTGAGATTAGCTCTGCTAACACATTCCTGGATGCTGACAATGTCAAGTTCTTTCCTAATATCCTCGTTTGTAATATGATATTGCCATTGATGCCATCTGTTCGTGCTGTTGAATTGGATGATAATTTTTCTCAGGACTGTCATATCTGCAGTCTCCAATCTTTGGTCAAGTGTTTTACTCCTGACCTAGCTCTTAGATCCATAAGTTAAAACTGGTTTGAACACTGTCTTGTATACAGCTAATTTAGTGTTCTGACTACTTTCTCTCATGTTCCATATGAATTTATTCAATTGACTTCCTACCCTACCAGCTTTGTTGATTATGTTGTCTATTTCCATATACTTGTTCCATATATTTCCATGTACTTGTTCCACAGGTTCTCCATTCACAACGCAGTTGACATTTTCAGGGATTCTACTTTGTCTTTGTCTTTTTAATGCTAACCTTCATACCATATCTATTACAACAGTTATTCAATTTAGTCAGGGAAGCTTGCAGACTTGTAGCGGATTTATTTAGAAGTATAACATCATCCGCATAAAACAAAGCGCTAATTAACATCTCCAATTTAGATATCAGGTACCATTTTCCTTCATAATGTCCATATAGATAATGAATAACAGAGGGGATAATCTACATCCTTGTCTGACATCAGATTTAACATTAAACCCTCTTCCTATTCTAACTGCTGACTTTCAACTCAAATAAAGACTAAGTATTGCTTTATATAATGCCCCATTGATCAGATACCATTCAGGAGTTAATTTTGTCATTTCTGCCCATTAAAAAAATTGTAATAAACAGTTTAGCCCTGTATCCTGTAGGGAGTTTGCAATTACATTATACATGATTCTGTTAAGTGGATTTCACCAGGATGTATTTTATTTTATTAATGTATTTTAATGGTGAGCCTCCATTGCTCAGTTGTAATTAATAATGCCCTTTGGTGGGAGAGACCTGGGTTCAAATTTCAATGGATGTAAAATCCTGCCACCTTATATGGAGGTGGCAGGATTTTATTTACATTCTTTATCCTGCAAATTATAGGTGTAGCAGAAAAGGCATAGGATTAACTGACTTGTCATAATCAGTAAGCAGGTTTTTAAGCTACTAAGTTATATAACACAAAAGAGAAAATGGGATTTTAAATGGTTTCACCAGAAATCTTTATTGTATAGATGTTTTCTAGATTATATATATTTTATGGCTCTGTTAAAAGTTAAATTTATTTTATAGGAACATGATTCATATCGTGCTTTTCGATCTCAAAATCTCAATTTGTCAGTTGCTTTTGAAACTAAACCTGTTGCTCTAGAAACGGCTGCTGATGTTCCAACAATGCTGTTATACAGCAGTACACTACGATGGATTGAAAATTTAAAGGTTAGCTATATAGGGTTTTATGTATCATACTAGAAAATAATTAAACAGGGTTTAAAAAAATTATGACAGTTTTTTTTTAATTTTTCATTAGTGTTTTTTTTTTTTTAATTGAAAGAGATAATGGTTTGCTTTGAAAGGGTATCATTCATTTTTAACTAGGAAAGAAACATATTAACATACTAGTTCCTTACTTTTCTCATTGCTTTTCAGTTCTCACTGATGTAATTTTATTGGTGACTTTATATTTTCTGATTGATTTTGAAGGAGAAAATATGTGAATTACCCAGAAAAATTATCGGTTTAATTACAGACCAGACAGTATGCAAGTAGAGAAATATCATATTTTAATAGTAAAATTATAGGTCTATTATTTATAGAATCTACTGTTAAAAGTGGACTACAGAATTACTATTAGAGGATTTACTATTTAAAAAAAAAAAAAATGGGAAACTAACAATATGTTTGTTGCTGTTGTTACAAACCAGTTGAAAGAACTTCAACTGACGTGTGAAAATATCTTTCCAAGCAAAATATCCAGACCTAATAGTAAATTTGAATAAGTCTATACTGTGTGTTGAAATTCTTGCAATAAAAATTTTAATGTCTCAGAATAAGGAATGTTGATGAAAAGATATGCATTATCATAACTTGCGATCATATCTGAAGATTTAAGTTTTTTTATCTTTTATTTTTAAGAGAAAACATCTGGAATTTTTTATGCTAATAGCAGAGTGTCCATGAAACAGACACTCTGCTATAATGTTAAACAAGAATTTGAAATGTTCTTATTGTTATGTTGCCTGTGGAATCAACAAATAGGAGGACAATTATTTTTATGCAGCTTTTTTTTTTAATATCAGCTCCCATAAATGAGAAAGGTCTCAAGACCTATGATGCTACAGCACCATATGTGGACAAGCGGTTAGAGAGAGGAAAGAATTTGGTAATATGTTTCTTGAAAGCTATCAGTTGTAATCATTGAGGAAAACTATATGGGGAAGACTGTTGCAAAGAACAGAGATATACAGAATTAAAAAGGATGAAAAATTATGATAAATTTGGAGCTGAATTGTTTATGATTATGGGAAAGTGAAGGAAAGGCAGTAGCAAGTACAGGAGCGCTTATCGAAAAGGCATAATGTAGCAACAAAACATCCATGTAAAGCAATTGAAGAGTCATCTATTAAGCAAACAACTCTCTTCTGAATAAAATCAAGAATTCTGAGGGGATCCTAGGTGCACTACAACATTTTTTTTTCCATTAAAATTCACCAAGTTATCCTCACTTGAGAATGGCTAGGAGATTGGTGTTTTTTTAAATATTGGTTAAAGAGGATCTTAATGCTTAAATTATCTAACACTGCAAGGTTGTGAAAAGGAAACAGCGGAACAGAGAGTACAGTCATCAGCAAAGTTATGAATAGGATTAGATATCAGAAAAGAAGATAAGTAGATTATTGGTGTATAATCTTTAAAGGTACCTGTGGCATAACTATAAACAACAAATTAGACAATAACCACAGTAATTAATTTTAATGAAAGTAATTTGACATACTTTGGGAAGGCAGGCTGTTCTGTGGAAAAAATAATTAACGAACATCAATATTACATTGAATGTGTGAAACCTCAAAAAGTCTGGTCTGGCACAGCATAGTATTGACACTAAACACAGTATCCAATGGGATGAAACTCATCTTCTCCATAGAAGCAGTTTTAAATATGAATGCCTTTTTAAAAAAAGTTATGAAGCCCTTTTACATCGACCTAACCTGAATCGGAATGATTGTCTCTCTCTCTCCCTCCCAAAAGTTTGGGAGATTCTCATTTTATATAAATATCAAAAATAGTTTTAATATTATTTATTAATATATTAGTTTCTAGCACATGGAAACCATGTTTAATTGGTAAACCAATTGTTGTATGTACCTTGTATTCCTACTCTTTGATTTGCTTGTTTTTACACACTGATGATGTACTGTAATTTTCAGTATCAAATATCTGTGCTTTCATTAAAGTTAATTACTGTGGTTATCATGTAATTTGTTATTCACTGATGTATAGTAAAAAGAGTGTAACTGAAACCACAGATCCCTGGAGTACCCCAGTATTCATTAAAAATTTGATGAAAGGAAACTTACCATAACCTGCAGTGAACAACTGGAGATGAAGTTGGTGATCCACTCCCCAAAGGTAAGAGGAATGCCATAAGATGATAGTTTTGTAAATTGACCATAATGCCAGACTTGATCAAATGTCTTGGAAATATGAACAAAAGAGCAACCACCTGAGTTTCTCCAAACTATTCCATGGCTTGCACCCAAGGGCTGGTTAGGTCAATTAGGAGATCTGCTGTGGAGCAAGAATGGTTGAATCCATATTGGTTATCACCAAGTAACTGGTGAGTCTCTTGGTAGTGAAGTAAATTTCTATTGATGACTTTTCCATTATTTTCAAGAATATTGAAGTGAGATTAATAGGGCAATAATGTGATGGGTGACTTTTATCTCTCTTCTCAAAACAGGCTTTATGTAAATTTGTTTTCAATCTGCTGGATAGATATCAGATGAGTATGATAGCATGTACAGGGAATACAAGATGGATGTTAGTTCTGAGGCTTTTAGTACAACTGGAGGGATACCATTAGGGCAAAGAGACTTGTTTGTATCATGGCTATTATTTTATTTATTATTATTATTTATTTATTTTATTGTCTATGGTGGATTTGTGGATAGTGGAAAGAGATTTATCATGGGCATCTAAACAAGTAAAAAAGACTGGTGAAGAAAAAGACTGGTGCCAAGAGATCTGCCATATCTTTAGGAAACATTAGCATTGTATCATCAAAATGTGAAAGAGGTCAAAACATAGAAGGGCAGAAGTTGCATTTCACATCCTTGGAAGGAACTGGGAGTCTCAGTCCCTTCCCAAGACGCATGCTTAGTGTATTATTTGGCTCTTACCTGCTTTGGATTTTTTTCGTTTGTTAAAGCTGCTCTTTAAGAGCTGAGTCAGAGGCTTAAGTGTTTGACTTGAGCGGTTGGACATATACTGAATTTCTGGTATGGATTGTTTTGGTGTGGTTGTTGGAGATTCAGGTCTTGGATAAGGGTTGAGAAATTTGAGGGAAGTGGAAAATATAAGCACTCATCTCAGCAAGAATAATTTTGGTTATTAGAGCAGAGTAGAATAGAATAGAGCTGGTAGTAGGATCAGAAAAGTAGAAGCAATAATCATACCATGGAAACAAGGCATAGAAATCAGGTCATTCTAGTTAGCACCATTATAGTCCAATAGGATATGAGGCTGATATTGACTGGGAGATAACAATCTGTAGAAAAGGAAACATGGGCAAGGTAATGATCAGATTTGCCAAGAGGAAAGATAACAACAGTATATTTGGAGGGATAGCTAGCTAAGAGTTAAGGTTCAGGATGTTAGAAGAATGTTGAGGAGGATTGTCTGGAATTTTGGTAGATGAGGAAGATTATTTTATTGTTAGGGTAAATAGCAATAATGGCAACAAATGAGGCAAGGAAATCTTGAGCCAAAGGAGTCTGGCAACCTTCAGCATAGGATATCTAACCTGATAAGTTTAGGTACACTATAAATCTTGGAAGATCTAGAATGTATGTTCTTTTGTTATAGTTGCTTGGTCTTGGGATGTGGTCGCAATAGTCACTTGAGAACATAGTCATTACAATGGTTAATAAATGTAACACCACAGTGGTATTGGACTCTGAAGCTTATGATTGAAAAAGGAATTTACTTTTATGAGATAAAAATACTTATTCTGTTATTAGTAGAGATCCAAGTAACAGCTAAATAAGCTTAAGAAATCACAATAGATGCTCACCCTAACAAACTTTAGAGACCAAAGAAATAATTTGTTATTAGCACATTGTTTGCTATAGCAAATTTAAGGAAAAAGACTGACCCCCTCTCCTACTCCATTCCCAGGAAATGAAGGAATGACAGGAAACAGGACAAAGGCTAGAAGGAACATTACATAAAGCAAACACAGAACAGCAGTGTGAAAAAGTAGAAATGTAAACAATAATGGAAGACATACTAGAAAGAAGAGGAATTGAAGAGTATGAAATTATAAAATGAAAATCCAGAATTAACATTTAAATTTTGAAATATTGCATTAGCTTAAATTAATATCACTTACCTAAATGTTTAGTTTAGTTCACTATGAATTCTTCATAGTGAACAAAATATGTGCAGTCTGTATGATTAAAATCAAAAAGAACCCGAATACTAGTCAGTCAGTCAGCTTTATAATTGCTTATCTCCAGTTAGAAAAGGAAAGGAACACAAATGATGAACAGCTAGTAATGCAAGTCAGCTTCCTGATGAGACCTAATGATGAACATTAGGTCTTCATTCTTATATATTTACAATTAGTCTTTGTATAATGTCTTTATGTATGGTTCTGCTAGTCCTTTGTGTCCTGTGTTCAGTATACAATTAAAAAAAAAAAAAAAAAAACTCAGGAGGGTTGCAAGGTATGGAATCATTGAGAAACAGCTCAAAAAAACAAAAGTGTTATTTTGTTTCAATAATTAGTGATATTCTTTATTTTTAGTAGTTTAACCTGTGTTCTGATCATGGATCTTTGTAGGTTGTTAGTGATGTTTTTCTTGAAATTTGTAAAAATTATATTTTAACTACAGAAAAAATTCCAGTGATTGCATAAATCATGGATTATCTTATTACATAAAAAGGGCAGCAGAGATGATATCAATAACTATAGGCTATCACAATTGTACCAGATGTTTATATCCATTTTATTAAATAGGATTGTAAGGTATTTGGATGACATACAGCTGTACAAACAAGCAGGAATCAGAGCAACATTCTCTACAACAGATCATATTCACACTATTAACCAAGTGATAGAAAAAGCAAATGAATATAATCTTCCTGTATATTTAGTGTTCATAAAGTTCTAAAAAGTCTTTAATTCTCTGTATCAGTCAGAAATAATAAACAGCTTAAAACAACAAGCCATTCCAACAAAACTGTACATGAAAGATTGACTTGGTTCGAGGTTACATTGCAAGTGATCGTGTAATTTAGCGCTTGTGTAAAATTAGTGATTATTATCTGTTTTTTTATTGTGTTTTTTTCTTCAGAAAATTACAGTATTATAGTGTATTAGTGTAGATTTCCATGTTTTTAGAGTATTTAGTATCTTTATAACATTTTTATTGTAATATTGTTGGCATGGCACCAACACAATGAACAATGGCGGTGAAGACCATGTTGTCCAGTGATTTGAATTTGCAAGATATTATTCAGTGCAGTATGTAGAATGTATTCAGCAAGAAAATTAAAGAGTATGAGGAAGGAAATTGAAACTGAAGAGAGAGTATGTATTTAGTGTTTTAAAAGTGAGTGTCTGTTAGGTGACGAGAACGCAACAAATACCAACGATAAGATGGAAAATGAAGTTATTAATTTCGAATGTGCAGCCATGGAAATAGAGGAGAATCTTCTTCTTCTTCTTCTACAGCTTCTCCCACTTAAGTGGGGTCACTGTTTGCTATGAGTCTCCTCCACACCTTCCTGTCTTGGGATGTCACCACATCCAAGTTCTTCATCTTCAAGTACTCTTCTACCAGCTCCCTCCATCTCTTCTTTGGCCGCCCATGCTTCCGCCTTCCTTGCACATCCACCTGCATGACCCTTCTTCCCACATATTCGTCCTCCCTCCTCATCACATGACCAAACCATCTCAACCAATTTTGTTGAGATGATTTGGTCATGAAATAAAGGTCCTAAAATAGAGGAGAATAAAATGGATATCAATAAAGAAATAGTGCACTTAAATGTTATTCCTCATAGGACAAAGCACAAAATTGAAAAACCATAGAAGCAGCAAGAGTTAAGCAGGGCTGAAAAGAGTAAGAAGTAGGTGACCCAAAGGAATAATAAAGACTGACCAAACAAACAAGAAAAAAAGTTAAGGAGAAAATTATGCATGGAGACTCAATAATCAAGGAAGTATTTAATTAAAGTATGACAAAATTGTGTTTCCCAGGTGCAAAAGTTCATGAGTCACACCATCCCGATGCAAAAAAGGTAAGGCGAAGGAAATGATTGTCTTGGTACAAATGATTTGAGAGGCGAGAAGTATTCTATAAGGGAGGATGTAAAGGAGTTGTTAGAAGAGCAAGAAGGTGAAGATTGTAAGTCTCCTACCACACTATGATAGAGGCGAACTGAGGAGGATGGCATTGATAGCCAACGAGTCTATATGTAGATCGTGCAAAAGGAATGATATAGAATTTGTGTTTCTGTGGTCTCTGTTTGATGGAAAGAAGGATGTGTGGAATGCAGATGGACTGCTTTGAATGGTTTTGGTGTCTGAAGAGAGCTTTGTTCACAGAGCATGCTGAAGTGCAAATTCAGAGAAATTTAAGCAATTAAAGTGGAAGCAGGTGAGTTTACGTGAAGGCACCCATAAAGAGAGTGAGTGTGAGAATGACCAAGTGTGGAATCTAGTCTCTCAAACAAAAATATTGAATAGGGTAGTAAGTTCAGGAACTAGAGGTGGGTGGGGGACTAAAGAGATGCTGCAGTTTCTATGTACTAATGCCAGAAGTTATCAGGAACAAGAGGGAGGAGGTTCTGGCATTGGTTAGTGCAACCTTGCCAAAAGTTATAGATATTAGTGAGACTTGGCCAAAAGCAGATGATGTGATTACTGGGATTGAATGTGATGGGTTTAGTATTTTCACGGAAGATAGGATAGGGAGAGGGGTACTGCTGATAACAGATGAATTGCAATTAAATAGAAGAGAATATAGGCAGAGGGCGGCTGTTCATTTGAAGCAGTCTGGTGTGAGTTAAGGCTAGTAAGAAGACAATGCATGTCTTCCAGATCATCTGGAAGACATGCATTGCCAAATTAGTACGAGTACAGGTCGAGTGATTATTATGGGGACTTCAACTATGGAGATATAGGCTGGAAGGAAGCAGTGGTTAAATTCAACTGGGGCCTTCCAGGGCCTGGCCCCAGAACTTTTTTATGCACTGGGCCTGAACCCAGAACATTTTTCTGTTTTGACTTTTCTCCCTTTACAGTAATTATTCCTACATTATTGTGTTATTATTCAACAATTGTTTACAATTTTTAATGTGTATATAAAGTCACCTGATTATGAACGCATGATGAAAGGGATAGGGATATTTGGAGCTTTCTGTAATGCATTATCTTTCAGTGATTGACAAGCAAACATTATTGCAGTGTAATGTAGCGGAATTTTGACAGACTCGTAGCGAAGTCTGTAATGAATCCACAGAAATACAGCATTCCCTCTAGGAAAAGTACATTGATACCTTCTTTAAATGGAAAAATAGCTCAGATGACAGTGATAATACAAAACAAGTTTGTTATGACAGTTTATGTGTAGTTTTTGAAAAGAAAGAAGTCTATAATGAATCCATAGAAACACAGGATTTCCATCAGTTGCAATGTGATAATATTAATTCATTGAAATAAATACAATTAAAAAATTGTATTTATTTATGTGACATAAATAGAAAGTGACAATCTAGCAATAGCCTTACTTTAAGGGCCCCGGAGCTTATTCATTTAGAATTTAACCACTGGAAGGAAGGAAGATCACATGGCAGGACGGAAATAGAATTTATACACCTGCTGAGAGATAATTACTTAAGGCAGCATTGGATCTGATCATAGGATCAGATCCAATGTTGCCTTAAGTAATTGGATCTGATTGGAGGCAATGTTGTCTCTCACCTATGTGAGAGACAACATTGCCTCCAATTAGTGAAAATGACCATGCTGCCTAGACTTGGGAGATTGTAAAACGGGAGGAGTATTCTATCAAGAAGGGATATTTGTGGAACTACAAGGCAGGGCGATTATGACATGCTCAGGAAGAGGCGTAAATCTATACCATGACATAAAACACTGCTGGGTAAGGATGTTAGTAGTGCATGGGATATAGTTAAGGGTTATCTAGAGGAAGCAGTATTAAATTGTATACCTAGGGTAAGAAGGATTAATCGGGTAGGAGTTAGATGGATGAGTAATATCATTAAGCACGAGCTGCAGAAGAAAAGAAAATGCTTTGGAAGGTATATAAAGAGAAAGATGACCAGCATGGCAAGGAAGGGAAAATCAGATTATGAGAAGACTCTAGCCAAGCAGGCCAAAGGAAATCCCAAAGAGTTCTTTCATTATGTGGTAAGTAATGACTACGGAAGATTAACCTTAATGAGTGATGATGGTCACATGGAGACAGAAGTGGATAAAATAGTTAGAGTTACTCTAAATGCAAACTTTGCCAGGATATATCATCCTAGTGAGGTTACTGCTTTCACCTATGTGAGAGATACTAATGTGGGAACACAGGTGGATGAATTTGATGTTCTTTGGATATTGCATAATCTCAATGTAAATAAATTTACATTGAGATTAGATGGGATATCAGCTAGGATTTTGGAAGAATGTGCAAGAAACTGGTAACGTAAGTCTGAACTCTGGTAGAGTTTCAAAAAAAGAGTGGAAAGAGGGCAAAATAATTCTTTTGCATAAGGGAGGTTCTAAGACTACAGTAGCAAATTATAGGCCAATCAGTATCTCAGGCATGGTGGTAAAAGTGCTATAAAAATTGGTAAAAAAAGAGAATTCAAGAATGGGTAAATAAACATATGACACTGCATGAGGGACATCATGGCTTTGTGAAGGGTAGGTCAGTCATGCCTTAGTAATTTACTAACTTTTTATAATAGAGTAACAGCTGAGTTGGATAAAGGAAATGGCTATATGATGATTTTGCTGGATTTTGCAAAAGCATTTGACAGAATAACGCATGGAGCTCTGTTACACAAATTAGAACAAATTGGGATGGATGAGAGGGTGGCTGCTGGACAGATATCAAAAAGTGTTATCTGGAGGAACAGAATCGAGGCAAAAGCAGGTGACTAGTGGTGTACCACAAGGTTCAGTGCCGGGATGATTGCTGTTTAATTTGTTGTTTGCTGATGATGCGAAATTAGGTAGAGTAATAAATAATCAAGGTGATGTGGAGAGCTAGCAGGATGATTCAAATAGGCTGTTAGTATGGGCAAAAGTTAATGGATGTCAGTTTAATGTTGAGAAATATAAAGCTATGCATTTTGGGATAAATAGATTACAAGCTGTGTATCACATTGATGGCATTGTACTCCAGGGAAAAAAATGAAGCTAGAAATTTTGGGTTGGTAGTAGACAGAGAGTCAAAGTTTAGAAGACATATTGCAAAGGTAACCGATGATTACTTGACTATTGAAGAACATATTAACAAGCAGAGATAAGGAAGTTGTCATTCCTCTTTATAAGGCCTTGATACACCCACATCTGGATTACTGTGCTCATGTCTGGTCCCTTGGGTTTCTTGGGGATGAAGAAGCAGTGGAGAGGATTCAGAGGCAAGTGACCAAGATGGTGAGTAGCCTGTGGAATGTTCCCTATGAGGATACATTGAAAGTGTGTGGATTGCAGGAGTTGGTTGATAAGAGAAAAAGAGGATATGAAAGAAACATTTAAGTTTCTTAAATGGTTAGCATTGTAGGGTAGATGCAGGGAAAATGTTTCAGCACTTGGCTAGAGGGACAAGAACAAGGGGTCATCCCTGGAAGTTAAATAAAGGTATGGTCACATGAGGACTAGAGTTTTTGCTCGGAGAGTGGTGAATGAGTGGAATGGGTTGCTGGAGTCGATTGTGAGTTCTTTGTCTGTTAATGGATTCAAGGAGAAGTATGATAGATTGAGTCTCCTGCGATGAGTCTTCGGACTCCATGGAAGTGCCCATATAATAATAAAAACTCAGTAGCCAGTATAAAGCTAGAACATCAAGATAGAGAATTTGGTATTGGGAAGGAGTAAGGCAAGGAGATTCTATCTCACCCATCTTTTTTTTTTAATTTATTTTATTTTATTTTTTTTTTTTGCTACATTAGAAGAAGTCTTTAAGAACATCTCATGGGAAAACTATGGAATTAGCATTAATGGAAGAAATCTCAGTCACTTACACTTTGCAGATCACATTGTTCTCTTAGCAAAAAATGAAGAATCTCAAGAAATGCTAAATGACCATGATAGAAAAAGCAGGGGAAAAGGTTTAAAGATTAATCTAAAACTAGATGATGACAAATTCAGATCAAACTGAGCTAAAATTAACAGATTATCATATTGAAATTGTGGAGGACTATATTTACTTGATCAGTTAGTTTTAAGGAATAACAAGAATAAGGAAACAAGTAGAAGAATCCTACGTGGGAATTAAGCATTTTGGCTGTATAAAGATTATTTATTTGGAGATTTACCTGTATACCTAAAAAGAAAGTTCTAATATATGCATTATTCTAGTGTTTACCTGTGATACATGCAGTTGCCAGTGCCAGGTTATTTTGTGCCCTAGGCAAAGTTTACAAGTGCACCCCTTATTTCACTAGTTGGATATTTTTTAAAATGAAATTTTAAATATAAAAAATAAAAATTATTTTGGCATGCTTTATTAATAATATACGAAGTAATATACAATATGTATAATATATGAAAATCAAATTTTAATTTTTCTTGCCTTCAATTTTGCAAAATTTTCTACCATTTCCTTTAAATCTAGTGTAGAAGCTAGCTCATGTTCAATTGAAATTGTTGCCAAATCTGTTAACCTGTTTTGGGACATTGTTGAGTGCAAGTATGTTTTAACAAGTTTTAACTTTGAGAAACTATGTTCTCCACTTGCTACTGAAACTGGAAGTGTCTGGAGAATTCTTAGTGCAACAAAAACATTGGGTATGCAGTCGACAAGTTTCTGCTGTACTATAAAGAATAGTACTTCTTGTGGTGGCATGGATTTTGGAAGTCTTCGAGCTATTGCTTGAAGTTCACTGCAGAAATCCTCAGCATCAATATCTTTATTAGAATTATGAGTCAAAACATTTTCAAGATTTTTGCAATCATTTAGTAAATCAGCAGTTGTTTTTTCAGTGATGTTAATATATATCATAAAAAAATCCAAATAGAACATTATGCTGCTGTAGTTATTGGAACCTCTCTTCAATTGAGAGGTTCCAACAATTATGTAGCCATATCCAAGACACAATAGTAAAATGCTATTTCGAACTTCTGCTGAGGATCTTGCAAAGCCTCATCTTGGCATTCATATTTGAACTGCCGTCTTTGTCTTCTCTTTCTGTTTCTTTCTATTTCAAAATTCGTTTGAATCTCCAGTTCTTTTGCAATTTCAACAGCATCAGTCAAACTTTTTTCAAAACCCTTATCAGTTCTACATTCTAAAAGGTATTCTTTGGTTACTTGTAGTTGCTTCGTAACTAAATTTAAATCAGCCTCTTTTCTCTGTATCATTTTGTTTGAAATATTTACCTCATAAAGGATGTCATACCATGCAACAAGGGATACTATGAATTTAAATTTACAAATGGAATCAGCAAGGGCTTTTGCTTCATGTCAGGTAGTATTTCGAATTGAATTATTTAATCTTGGGTCATCAAAAATTTGCATGAGTGCATCATATATACTGACAAGATGATACCTTAGTGGTTTTAAACCATCGATACGGCTCTCCCATCTTGTGTTACTCAACGGTTTAATGGTCAAGTCCGAGATACAAGTAGAAAGAATTCGCCAACAATAAGTAGATGCAGAGAAATAGTTATAAATCTGTTGAACTAAAGTAAAGAAGTTGATTGCATCTAAACAACACCTGGAAGCATCATTGACCATTAAATTTAAAGAGTGTGAACTACAATGAATAAAGAAGGCCTGAGGATTTATATCTAGAACTCTTTTGAACACCATTTTCTTTGGCCTTCATATTACTTCCGTTGTCATATCCTTGACTACGGAGATTCTCGATCGGTAATTCCATTTGCCTTAGATGTTCAGTTAAAGTTTCTGTTATGAATGAACCTGTAGTTTCCTCTAGAGCATAGTTGCCAAACTTTTTCGGGCCACCGCCCACTTTGCAAGACATAAATTTTGTAACGCCCCCCCCCCCCATTATAACAGTTTGAATAAAACCATATTTCAAATATTTGAGACTGAATAAAACCATATTTCAAATACTCAATACTGTACTGTTGACATTTCTTCTTATATTCAGACATAATGAAGTAATAAAATTTGCAAAAATATTCACTAAATAAAAGATTTAATTTACACTATGTATGACTCCACTTATCTATCACACTTTTGACTGATGATTGTTGGCAAGCACACAAAAAATAATGAAACTTATTCCTAAACCACTGATATTTATAGATTTGAAATCTAGCCCGAATCGACTAGCATGCATTGACTTGTTTGCGATACCATCGTACTCATGCTTTGAACAAGTCACTGCAAGCACCCATATACCTGTCCAAACATGCTGAATTGAGTGAATTACCTACGTAATAGTTGACCAACATACTACTAGTTAAGACTCATCTGCTGCATGGATAGACTAAAGCCTGTATGGCACGATCAATTTTTACAATAGCAAAAAATGAATAAAATTTTTAAGTATATAAAAAATAGAAGTTAAAATATCCTGTATGACATGTTAAATTTTTTATTTTGCATGCAAGCGCATTTTGTTCGTCCGACCACGACATTGTCCGAATAATTATAAATAATAATTAATAAATAAAATAATTACACAAGATATAAACAACAAACCTACAAAACATAACCACAGAAAACAGTATAATAAGTTTTGAATAATATTTGCTTTGTTTTTTCCCTCTAGTTAGCAATATAAGTTAGTACTAACTAGGCTAACTAAAATTTACGATTTTATTTCTTTCTTGCCATTATTATTTTTACTCATAATATTAAATTATATAAAATTGGGTTTATTTTTCTATATTTCAAATCAATTAGAAAAGTGGGTTTATATATTTTATATATATTTTGAAATGAAATATAACGAATATATTTGCTACTGTAAACATAACCTATTATACATTATTATTATGCATTGCCTGATGGAGTGGTGAGAGCGAGAACGGTCAATGAGTTTAAGGAGTGGTATGATAGACTTTGTGTTTCTTAGGGAGGGACCTCCCCTCAATGAGTCTTGACAGACTTTATGTTCTTAGGGAGGACCTCCCATGATGAGTCTTTTGACTCCATGGAGGCCTGAATAATAATAATACACACATATATACATGCTCTATTTTCTCATTGACATAGAAAATTGACATCTATTTCTATCTGACATGGTAAATTTTCAACTGATTAAATAATTGAAATAGAAAATCAATAAAAAAATTGATAAGATGAATTAAAATACAATATTTAAATTTTAAATGATTATCTAATCGCAAAATCACGAAAATAATTAATTTTTAAATATATATTATTAATTTTTTCTATAAATAGCCACCGACCCCTAGACCGCCTGAACCCCCCCCCCCCCCCCCAATGCTTCTGATCCTACTATAGCCCCCCCCAAAAGGCTTCAGTGCCCACTGGGGGTGGTAACACCCACTTTGGGAGAACCTATGCTGTAGAGGAACAAATCCTAAAAAATGCTCTCTTACTATTGCCTCAAGTTTGGACATCTCACTATCTCATGGAATAAAATATCAACAAAACGTACAATCATTGTCAGCTGTTCAATATGGCTAACATCTGGAGTGCAATCCAAGATGACTGAATAATATTTTGCCAATTTTACAAGGGATAAGATATTAGTTTTTATAGCTTATTTAAATTAAGGGGATCTTAAATCCCACATTGTTTTAAAACCGAATAAGAAACTCAAAGATTGGAATCAGAGAGTTTCATGCCGAATATAGTATAGTAAACTATAAAGTATCGGTGATTACTAGTGTGAGCCAATGCAGGTAGTCCTAGTACGTAGTACAATCTCGGGCAACTCGCAGCAAAGGTGGTAAAGTTCTGATTGCTATTCTTGGTATTTTCCATAATGCAAAAACACATTTCCTAGGAAATGTATGCTGTTATTACATTATGGCGGTTGGTCACTACCCAGACCGGTTTCAGCCTTTATGAGGCTTTATCAGTGAGTAGCTAGACCAAATTAATACCAAAGGGTATAGCTACTCACTGATGAAGCCTCAATATCCCCTTAATTTAAATAATGTTTATATCGCCGAAATGAAACCTATTAACTCTTTACATTTAAGTAATTTTTTTGCAAAGATTTGTATAAGCTCGTTTTGAATATCTTTTCCTAAATAATGGATCATTATTTCTTGACTTTTGACTGTACGTACATGTTCTTTCATTATAGGATCAAAGAGAGCTAAATATTCAACAAACTTCAAAAAATTGCCATTACTGGCTGTGTACAACTTTTCATTAGTACCGCAAAATGCAAGATTTTGTGTGCCAAGTACTCTAACTAAAGCAATCAAACGTTCCAATATTTGACGCCAGTATTGTTCTTCTTCTCTGATTGTTTGCTGATTGAAATTATCAAGAGTTGTTTCTGCGATTAATCGCAATTCAAGTTCTTTCCAAAAATGATAGTTTTCTAAATAAGCAGTACTTCTCTCATGTGAAGAAAGGATTACTCCAATATTTTTCCAGTCTTTGACTCCTGATTTTTGTAGAGTTGATGTAGTTTTTTTACTGAATATTTTAAAGCAAAAACAAAAAACTGCATCCTTTGATACTGAATATATTAACCATTGATGGTACACTACTTCATTGTTCGGTAGTATCCTCTTGTAGTGTAAAGAGGAAAATCTTTTTTGTGAATCTTTGAGGAAATCGTATGACACAATCTGTTGTGGTCCATTTTGTACTAAGATTTGTCGAAAATTATTGTTAAAATGAGAAGGCCAGTCTGCTGGATCACTATAATTTAATACAGGAATAGTAGTATCTTCTTCTGGTTTGTCTTTGGTATCTTCATTTTCTTTTTTCTTCATTTTGCACCTCTGTTCTTGGATCGTTATCTTAATAAGAGTAACACAACATTCATCTTTCGTATCTTTGACAAAAAAATTATCATTTTCATCTTTATTAGTTGTTTCTCTTATGCAGAGACATTTCAAGAAAGAACCTTCTTGCTTCGCTAGTACTTTAGCTTTTTCTGATTTTCTTTTCCGATACTGAGCTCCAGATGGTCGTTTTTTATCAGCCATAGTTAACTAAAAAATTATACTTTTATAAATAAACTTTCTTATAAAAATAAAAGGATTTTTAAAAAAGTCACAGACTTATTATTAATTACTCCCACGTTATTATTAATTAATTAATCGTTAATTCATTTTGGACACTAAAATTAACTCGAAAAATTAAATGTTTTTTTAATTATTTTTAACAAATTAATTTTTAATAATTGATTATTAAATAAAATGAACTCACCTGATTCAATCACTCGATACTTGGAACAACTTATGGAGATATTGAAATACGTTACATGTTCGTCTTTCACAAATATTCTGAACAGATTCTTTTTCAAAGATATTTGAAACAAAAGATATTTTTTATTTATTATGTTTTTGTTCCAGGCACCTACTAGATTAGACCTACTATCGCTGTGCTATGATGTCACACAACTCGGCAAAGTTCAGGTTGCATGGCTTCTTTCCCAAAACTCCCCACTTTCCCGACACATTGTTTGGAAAATATCCACTAAATCCCCACATAAACTAAAATGTTTCTAATTGGCATTAAACAAAATAAAATTGTCTTTCAGGTTTAGTTAATAGGTAAATTAATAGGGCTTTTTTATTTTCTTTTTTAATTAATTTGAAAATTCTCTGTTATAATTCATTTACAAAAAAAAAAAAAGTTATAAAATACCAAAATTTAATACTTTAAAATGTTAACATTTTAAAATATTTATCTTAACTGAATTTTAAATAGCGGTAAGTTCAAATAATTTAGGTAAGGAATAAAAAAGAACCAAGAGTTAAATAGTAAAATAGTGTGATGTGTGAGGGATAAGGAAAAAGAATCGATACCTAAATCATATATCACTATTTAATTTTGATATTTTAGTAAAGTATGAATAAAGCATAGCTTGAAGTTTTGCGCCCTAGGCAGTTGCTAGTTTGCCTAAATGGTAACGCCGTCCCTGGATACATGGGCAATAACTAAAAAACAGGAAAATAGGTTGTGTGTGGCCCGAAGAGCCTTGGAGAGAAGAATGCTCCACGTAACAAAAAGGAATTGAATAAGAAATACTAGAATTAGAGAGATGACTGGAGTTGATGATATTGTAAAGTGTTATAAATCATGTAAATAGAGATGGGCTGGCCATATTAGTAAACTACCAGACAAAAGGTGGACAAATTAAGCACTAAGTGGATACCAAAAGAAGGAAGAGTCCCCAAAGAACAGAATTCATGGATAATCTTTAAAGGTTTGACATGAGATAGTGGACATTGGCTAATGACAGACGGAACTTGAAAGTTAAAGGGAAGGCCTATATCCAGCAGTGGATGGAAAGAGGCTTAAGAAGAAGAAGAAGCGATGTTTTTCCTGAAATTTGTAGCTAGCATTGAATAACAACAAAATGAGTTATGAATACAGTAATCAGGACTTGTAGAGAGACTGAACAAGAAAAGAGAGAAAAATCTGAGAGGAACTGTTCAGTTATTTGCTGATGATGCAAAGTAAAGCAATAGTGAATACACATGATATCAAAATTTTGCAGGATGATTTGGATAGATTGCCAGACTGGGCTAAAGTGAATGGATGTCAGTTTAATGTAGCAAAGTATAAGGTTATGCATTTTGGGGTGAAAAGATTATCAGCAGTATACCACATTGGTGGAACTGTACTCCAGAAAATTGACGAAGCCAGAGACTTTGGAGTGTTGGTGGATAGGGAATCGAAGTTTTCCGGGCACATAGCAAAAGATCAGATCATTTGGTTACTGAAGAATACTTTGATGAGCAGAGACAAGGAGGTTATTGTTCTTCTTTATCGAACCTTGATGAGACCTCATCTTGACTACTTCACGCAGATCTGGGTGCCAGGTGATTTTCTTCTTGGTGATTGAGAGGAGGTAGAGAGGATTCAGAGGTGAGTGACCAAGATGGTAGCTTGTCTACAGAATGAACCTTACAGGAACAGGTTGAAGATTAGTGGGTTACAGAAATTTGTTGATAGGTGGAAAAGGGGTGAAATGATTGAGACATTCAAATTACTGAAGTATTTTACAAGATTAATGCAAGAGGAAAGTTTTCAGAACAGGTCTAGTGGTGGGAGAACTAAGGGACCATCCATGGAAACTGAGCAAGAGTGTAGTTAGCAAGGGTGTTAGAACTAGGTTTTTTACTTTGAGAGTGGTGAATGAGTGGAATAAGCTGCCAGAGCCTGTTGTGGGGTGCCATGACTGTGAATGAGTTCAAAGTATGATAGATACTGTGCAAATGTGGAATAGTTCTTGACACGATATTTAATGCTTCCCTCGATGAGTCTAAGGACTCCTTGGAGTTGCTCATAATAATAATAATTATCACTCTTCCATTGTATATATAGCCTTGATCAGGCCTCATATAGATTATTATGCATAGATTTGGCCATCTGGTTTTTCATGAGGATGAGTATGTATTAGGAGAGCCCAGAGAATATTGACTAGGAAAGTGTCTGGACTTTGGAATGTGATGTATGAAGATAGATCAAGGGAATGCGATTTGCTGAGCCTTGTAAAGAGGAGATGGAGATATGATTGTGATGTATATGTTGGTAAGAGGCTGTTCCTGTTAATGTGAAGAAATTTTTCATAGATTGGGAGACAGGGGTAGTAGAACAAAGATTATTTCTTGGAAATTATATAAGGAGAGTAAGAGCAAGGAAGTACAGAGCAAGTTCTTTAGCATAGAGAGTGGTTGACAAGCAGAATGCAGATGTGTTGAATGAGTTTAAAACATGGTTTCATTTGCTTTATGTTTGATAGTGTGTACCTCCTGCAATAAGTCATTTGACTTTGCATAGATCTGGTGTTAATAATAATAGCATTGGTTCTCTGGGACTTAGGCCTGTTCTTTTCCCTAGCTCATTAACGGCACTTCATATCATTATAGTGAAGCTTACTATTGTGCAAGTCTACTGTGTTAGATATGATCACTTCCATAGATCATGACACAGGCAGGCGATTATGTGCCACTACTGCTCTTCTGTCTGAACAGCTGAATTACTGAGAATGATTTGAAGGGGAATATTCAGTTATCAACAATACTAAACTGGGCAAGCAGTAGCTAACAAAGATGATATATGTATCCCACAGGATGATCTAAATAGACGTACTTTTGGCAAAAGATAATAGCTGCCAATTCAGTGTCAAAGTGTATAGTTATGTACTTTGGGATGAAAATGCTGTATATTATATAGACACAGCTGGACTCTAAGAAATTGATGAGGCTAAGAATTTGGCAGTAATGTTGGATTAGTTGGAGTTAAGAGAAAACATCATAGAAGTGGGCAAAATGGCTCAAATAATCACTTGGAAGTTAAGAAACACACTGACAAGTAGAGATAAGGAAGTTAATATTCATCTTTATATGGCTTTGATTCAACTACATCCAGACTATTAATTAAAAATGCCAAGAAATTATATTCTTGGTTTCTTTCTTTATCCAAGTGTAATCAAAGTTTATGCATGAAGTTACTTCACAACTGGACTACTTGTATACAGAGGCTAATGGTTTCACATCAATTGCCTTAGTATCCCATAATGCAAGGTGTGACACCTTCTGACTACTTGTATATGGAAATAAAACTTTTGCAATACTTCAACCTTGGTATGACATCTGGGTCTGGCTTCCACTGATGAGACCTCAACAAAGTTCGAAACCAGTCTGGGTAGTGGCCCTTTCCCATAATTCATAGCATTATACATGTCCATAAGGATATGCACATTACATTGTGGGATACTAAGGCAATTGATGTGAAGTCATTAGCAAGTAGTCCAGTCGTGAAGTAACTTCACACGTAAACTTTCTTTGCTTATACTTGGATAAAGGATGAAACCAAGAATATGATACTTTGCATCTTTAATTTATAGTATCACCAAGTGACAAAACTTTCTAAATCCAGACTGTTGTATAGAAATTTAGTCACCTGGAATCTCTTGAGAATGTAAAAGTTGTGAAAGGCATTCAGAGGCAAGTGACCTAAATAGTGACTGGTTTGTGGAGTGCTCTCTATGATGACTGACGAGATTTGTGCATAACAAATTTTATGTGATAGACAAGTGGAGATATGATAAAACATATAAATTCCTAAAGGAGATTTATAGTGCAGATGTTAAATAGAACACTTGATATAAGAGAATATTTTTTAAGAATAGTAACTGCAAGGACATGATATTTTGCTTAGAGAGTGATAAATGAGTGTAATTGTTTGGTTGCTAAAAGAAGCTGTTGAGCACCTTGTTGGTGAATGACTTTAAGGAGAGGTATGATAGGGATTGTGTGAATGATGGTAAATGCAGGTCTCCCATGTAATAATAGCTTGTTAAAGATTTAATTATTTCAGAAAATAATTTATTGCTGCACTTTCATGCTTTGTTTCATTTATAGAATGTGACTTAATTTTGTTTTCAGAAAAAAGTGTTTTTTTTTTTTTTTAATTTTTCATTATCGTTTATTATCTTGCAGATGAACTTGTCAGGAGTTATGAGGCTAACAAGAAGAGGAAAGCTTTTTAATAATATCAAACCTCGCAAACCACAACTGGGTCGCCATTATCACAGTATCATACTCTCATTAAATCTTCATAAGTTCCAAATTTGCTACTGGATGTCCTTTGCAAAACAGCGAGGATTAGAGCTTTTGGGAGGACGGCTATCGCTTAGTTCAGAGCATTCTTTATCCATTATACCAGTTGAAGATGGACTTAAACACAGGTGTGTGTGTGTGGTGGAATTGGGTTGAGGATTACTTATTTTTTGTTTTCGGAAAAAAGTTTGCATAAAATTTGTCAA